>NC_139511.1:72402235-72827235 GCF_008360975.1 Lichenostomus cassidix | reverse complement strand
AGGCAGTGCTTGGAAAGAGCTCGAAATTGTTCAAAATCCCACGGCAGTTTTGGGAGGTAACTGTGACTAACTTATGTAACTGGTCTATTTTCCTTGGGTTTGCCATCCCGACCCTCCTTCCTCGGTGGGAGTTGAAGGGTAGGAGAACATTGCAAGGCTGCGTGTTGCTTAAACAGAAGTAGAGTTCTGTGAGCTGTTCCTCAGCCAATCTAATTATTAATCTGTTTTAATGAGAAAGGGGAGCCCTAAAACTGGGTGTTAATAACAGCTGGAAGTCAGCTTCTCAAATATTGCTGTAATTTCCCTTATTTTATTTTTTGGTCTGTGAAAAATGCTTTGGAAGGCAGTTTCAGGAAAATTCAGGCTGGAAACGGTGAGCCAGGTCTCCTTTATTTACTCTTAACTATATTTTCAGGGCAACTCTACAAATACTGCAATTTTTGTAGATTTAAAATACTTCATAGTGGGTTGAAACCAGCCCAGCTTTTATTATATAGCAGACTGGATGATTGTGTAGTCTTAACTGGGATAAGTGGAAAGCATTGGATACAGCAGTTAAATTACTTTAAATTTTATTATGGAAGATGTTCACAAAAAACCCCCAAAGAAGTTAAAAGTCGAGACGATGAAGTTTCAGATGTGGGATCCAGCACTGCATATTAATAGATAAGATTGTGTCTAAATAAATGACAGACAAATCTGCAGACGGACTGTAGGACTGCATCCTTGTTTACTATTTCTCTAATTTCTCATCTGTTATTACTAAGGAGCCTGGGAACTCTCTTTTAATTATTAAAAGAGGGTGGATCATTGTTGAATTTGTTTCTTTTTCACAGGTTTCTTAATATTAGGTGTGTTTTGCTCATTTTTTTAAAGCCTCCTCTTCTGGAACCTGGTGAGCGTATTGCTCTCCATTTAAAATAAACCAAGAATTAGAAATTTTCTATCTCTTGTGCTTCTAAAATAAAATTATGAAATAGTTCTCAGATGTATGAATAATGATCAGACCAAAAGCCAACTGATTTCTTATATTTTTAAAATATTTTATATTTTTAGTTTGGTCATGCCTAGGTTTTTGAGTGTTTGGTTTCAAATCCTGAAACTCTTTTTCCCCTCTAGCTGTTAGTACTTCAATGTGGATGTTTTTTAATCAGATGTTCATGTTTTAAACTTCAAATGGATGTTACAAATGAGGATTTATCTGGGCATAAAAAAGAACTAGTTTGTTTTAAATTTAAATCACTTTTGGGGGCAAATTGCCATTTGAAACTCCAGATTTTTTAAGCCCCGGTGCACAAAAACACTTAAAAGATGCTTATTGAGTTTCCTAAAGTAGGCATATTTTGCCAAGTCCTGAATATCCTATTGATTATTCCCCCCCAAAATTGACATGAATATGCAGGATGCATGAATATTTTCAATAAGTTTAGAATTTCTTCAGGACATATGTAAGAATTCTCCATGTCTTAGAGCGAGTCATTAATTTCAGATGCAGAGGGAGCCTCTGGAGCGCTGAAAGTCTGCTGGTTCACATCTGCCTGTATATTTTTAAATGGATATAAATGTATACATCTATATATATTTATATCCAGGAGATACCAGCACTTTTTTTGTTGTGGTTGTTGTGTCTGCAGGCAGCGTGTTCTCCAGCTGAAGATACTCATGGTTGTCCAAGTTATGATAGACCAGGAGTGCTGTGGGCTTCACGGTGTCAGGGCTGTGGTGCAGAGATTTTGGCAGATGTGGTGTACTCTGGAAAGCACAGCTGTTGTCCAGGAATAACAGGGATGAAGCAGAGATGTGGTGATGTGGAATAACAGGGATGAAGCAGAGATGAAGCATGATGTGGTCTGAAACTGCAGGTGTGGTGAGGTTCGTGGAGGGCATGAGTTGGGGATCAGGTTTGGGGCATAGAGCCAGGAGAATGGAATTATGTTCCCAGACCATCCAGGCTCTGTGCTGGACAAGTCAGCACTTTGAGTTGTCTGGGACAGTGTGGAATTTATTAGCTGCTTTTTCGGAGAGCATTCTGAGAGCTTCCTGGGAATGATTGCAGGAGGTGGCAAAGCATGAAGGGGCAACCTGGCTATGTCTGGCTTGTTGTTTGTTTTTTTTTTTACAGTGAGGGCAAAATGCACTTCTTTTGAAGAGGATAAGTTCAGAAATGTTAAAAATTCAAATATTAAAAATGAAAATCCTAAGCACTCAGGTGGATGTAGAGCTGATAGAATGGCAGCATCGCAAGAGCTGAGGTTGTGCCAACATCCACACCGGGACCTCTGTCTTCCACAGAGCTGATTTTTGCGTAATTTCGAGGTGTCCACCATGGGTGGATGTTCACACTCTTGGTAAAGAAAGCCATGTGTTCTTTTAGTCCAGAAAAGCAATATCTGTGCGCCTGAGCTCGTCGGGAAGAACAGCAGCACCCAAAGCTTTCGCTGCGGTGGTTTAAATGGTCTGCAAATATTTCACCCTCTTTCCCCCATCCAACTGGGCGGGTGAGGAGCTGTTTGATTTTTCTGAACAAACTGAAACAGCCTTTCCTACAGGAAATCTCTGTGTCCACACTGGGGAGTGACACAGCTTTCAGTCCTGCTGCTCTAAATGCTACAAGTTTGTGTGCAGACAAGACCCGAGAGAGTTATGGTGGAGCTATTAGGAGGGGAAGTGATTTTTTCTTAGACTGATTAAAATTCTTTGGGCTTTCTGTTTGTTTGTTTTTAAACACCTATTTAGCTTTTAATTAACATTTAAGAGAAAGGAAGCTGGTTAAATATTCAATACCTCCTCCCTTTCAATTAAGACAGAACAGTACACAACGTGTGATGAGGCCTCTGGGAAGTATGGAAAAATGGAGAAGAGCAGGCTCCTGATTATCATTTTCAGGGGGACAGGAAAGGTGAAACCCATCTGATTATTATTGCTGTTAACAATAATAATGTTGAGACTATTATTTTTTTTTAACATCAGAAAGCCGTTTAGAAATGCAATTATTCCTTGAAACCGTATATCCTGCCTTTTGCCTTTAAATACCTCCATTTTTCCAGTCCCATTCTTTACTTATTTCAGGTGCAAGGATGGAGGATTTTCTAATAGACCTTTTCAGTAGCTTAGTGGGGAGGCTGCAGATGCTGGGGAAGTTATTCTTCATGCTGCATGCCCTTATTTTCATTTTGATGCAGTTCTTTCTGTCCCGGCGAGTGAGCAACCTCAAGCCATACAGCTCTGGGAGCTCAACCGAGCAAGTGGGGAAGAGCTGTGTTGTCACCTCACTCCAGCCTCTTCCCCTTTCCCTACCTCCTGCTTGAAAAATCCAGTTACCTCCTGTCTGTGAGCCTGTTATCCCTCACAGTGGCATGTAAAAAGCTCAGAAAAGGACACCTCGATGGAAGAAATGGAATTCGCCCTTCCTAAGCTTAAATTCCTCCCTTTTGATTTAGTGCACCCTGATTTATCTAACAAAATATTTTGGTTTGTTAGCCATCTAGCTTCAAAAAGAATGATGCTAGCTAAAAAAAAAAATCCAAGCCCAACAAACCCATTTTACATTGTGAAACTCCTCAGACCACTGCCCGAAAGGTGATTATTTTTAAGCTCCCTATATCTCTTACTGTGGTGGAACAACTCACCTGCAGAAAACACTGTTTTTACCAAATATCCCACCAAAATTATTTTTTTTTTAAATCACCACGTTACATAAACAAGTTTTTTAAATGGAATCGCTGGCACCAGACAACAGTTGTGTAAATGTCTGTGCCTGAATGAGTGGTTGCCTTTTGGCTTTTTTGTACGGAATGAAGAGAGAGCAGATGCTAAAATGCAGAGCTACTGGATAGGTTTCATATAATATGACTTCAAGGTTTACTGGATATAGGATTGCATCGATTTTTAAAAACAGAAACAAACGTTTTGCAAAAAGATTTCTGACTACATCTATTGCAAGACTTTCCAATTCGACTTTAAAATTAGCCTATTGCGATGACACAATAATTTTAAAACTAACTGTTGTCTGTTGTGTCATAACCTATTCAGTGCTGTGGATTTATTTTTTAAAAAGAAGCAAAACCAAATGAAACATCAAAACCCAAGATGTTTTCTCCATGATCCTATCTTCCAAATACATAAACACACAAATAGATTTATATCTATGTGTCTTGTGATTACTGATCAGTAGAGTTAATGATGTGTATTTACTGGCTGGCCTAAAATAAGAATTAATCCAATTAGTTCAATAATTGGTTATTTACCAAATATTTTCTTAACTATTGAGAGTTCATTTCTACTTCATCTGTAAATAACAGAAAATATCCTATCAATTTCAGCTGAAGTGGTATTTTATTCTTTTTTAAAAAGTTTTTCATAATTTTTTGTTAAAAACCCAATGCACAGAAGTCACAGAAAAAATGTTGCAGTTCCAGAGGATAACGAAAATAACACCTTTTGTCAGAAGGTTCTGTTTTTAAGTCAAACTGTCATTCAGGTGAACTTAACGACTTGTGATTTTTATTTTTCTTTTAGTTTAATTTGTAGACAAAAAAGGCTGAAGGAAGTAGGCAGCGCATATCTGGAAAGAGCCAAATTCTCTTATATAGAAAATTCTGTACTATAATATCATTAAAAGTTGATGTGAGCAACCTAAGACAGAAGTCCACCAATTGGCCGACCTCAGAGCTGTATCCTTTAGATGCAAATACCACTAATGTCAATTTTATCTCAGCTGGATATAAATTATATCCAGTTGCAACACATCCATGCCGTGGAGTTCTGGAAGATGATAAAGCTGAAGAGCTGATGGAGGCAAAAAGGCATTTTGCCTGTGGATTTTGGAACAGGGTCCTGCCCAGATGGAGAGCACAGGTTTCCTGTAGAGAGGAGATGAGACTGAAGAGAAGGATCTCCCCTTTCCTCTGCCTGCTCCCAGTTATTCTCTGATAAGGGCATCTGCAAGAGGGGTTAGAGGGAAAGGAGGAATGAGCTCAGCAAGAAGAGCTCTACATCAGCTATTGTCTGCAAGAGGCCACGATGTAGGCAGGTACTTCACCAAACTAGAAGAAAATTAGAGTTTGCAAATATCTGTGCTGCACACCCAGAAATTTGTAGATAAAGCCTGATCTTACTCTTTCTTTATATTTTTCCCCATTTCTTTCCTCTCTAGATTCTCTGAGGTGGATGCGTAGGAAGGACAACACCGACAAAAAGAACAATCAGTAAATCAATAACTTTTTTCTTTCTCTTTTTTAAGGAGAACACACACAAGAAACCAATTCACCTCATTCTCTGAAGAAGGATGTGGAAAATATGGGGAAAGGTAAAATAAATAAGGGCCTCTTACATTATAAAACTGCTCTTTGTTTTAATAGAATATGAGGATAATAGGGGGCACTTTTGTTCTGCACCATATTTTAAGCTTGTCAAGTAACATATGAATAATATATGGACCTTTGGGTGGATATAATTGAGATTAATGCATATATATCAATCAATACATGACACTGTAATATAATACTTTAAAATAATATATTACATTGATTTATATTCATGGCTTTCTGCACAAAATCTATGGCAGGTCTATGCAACACTTTTTTTTTTTTTTTTAATAAGCCCTAAAATATTTTGTCTTAGAGTAATGAATTGCTCTGCAACTGCTCTTTCAAGAATTATTTATACAGATTATCAAAACCACTTTTTCTCTTTGTTAGAGGAACTCCAGAAGGTTTTGTTTGAGCAGATCGACCTACGGAGAAGGCTGGAGCAGGAATTCCAGGTGTTGAAAGGAAACGCATCTTTCCCAGTCTTCAGTAAGACACAAAATCTGTGGTTTTGGTGTTGTGCATGTGTGCTTGGCTGATGTCAGGCTGACAAAATTAGGAGGTTTCTCAGCTGTGTTGCCATGATTTTGGGTTTAGTTCTGCTGAGTTCAGGTTGGACAGGGCTTGGAGCAAGCTGGGACAGTGGGGGTTGGAATGAGGGGATTTTTAAGGTCCCTTCCAACCCAAACCATTCCGTTATTCTATGCTGACACTTCTGCTGTGGCTTTGCAGCTGCCCAGGCAGGTCTTTTGTAGGGAAAATACAAAGCTGGATGTTTGTTTTGGTGTACATTCCACTACTTTTGGCAACACAGAATAGAGTGAGGAGACAGAAACGTGTCTGGGGCCTCATGGTGATCTTGGTGGTCATAACCAACTTTTCAGGGGCCTTTGAAGACAAGATGATCAATACTCATTTCCAGGAGGTTCTTAATACTAATTTCCAGGAGGTTCTAGCTGTTGCTGGAGAACTGATTTGGCCTTTTTAGGGAGTAGAAATACCTGTTTGGATTTTTCCCATTGAGAGAGGCCATTTGAGATGATCCTTTCACCACAGCTGATGAGCGAGGTGCTGCTGTCCAGGGTGATGGAATGCATGGGGCATGTCTTAAATAAAATGAAATGGGCATTTAGTAGGGTTTTTGTGAAGCTGCCATAAGGTTGGGCTGATACAGGGATATGGGAAAAGACCCCTTGTCTGGGACCTTTGAATGACATTGGAGCAATGGGGGAAGGATTTTTCTAGGAGAAATCCCAACTAGATCAGGATGATCCCACCGAAAAAGGACAGACAGCATTTTTGTATTGTCCAAAGAAACTATGCTTGTCCCCTTTCTGTAGCATCAGATAGGTAAATTCAGGGAAGCAAGGAAGTGCAAGGACTATGGCAATGACTCCATCTCTAGCCCAAATATTGAAATATGTAGACAGCTCCATAAATAAAGAGGAGCCGCTTGACATGATACAGATATTAATGAAAGGAGCATAACCTCATCCTTCAGAATAAATCCAGTCATTACTTGGGTTTGGAGTGAGGTAATTTTCAAATAATTCGTGGAGATCAAAACGCTGCTGTGTGGTATTGGTGAAATGGCATCTTGGGCTTTTGCCATTCAAGTCTCTTATTTATCCTTTTGTTCTTCTACAGTAAAATTAATGTTCTGTCTTTGCCATGTAAATAAACACTGCAATTAAACCACATGAAATACAATTCAAATAAAAGAAAAGAACAAGTACGGCCGACCAAGGAAGTGGTGACTGCTGTATGCTGGCTTGAAAAATATGTGGTTTCAATGTACCACAAAGTAGTGGTCAATTTTCTTCAGGATTAAAATAGAAAACAGATAATGTGCTATAAACAATATCTACAAGTGACCGTAAAGCCTATTTACAGATTTAGATTTACCAAAAAATCCCACCCCTCCTCCACATGTAATAAAACAAGAGAAAAGGGTCTTTGTAAAGCAAATCAGTGTAAACCCATGGTAAGGGTGTTCTGTCCTCTAGTGCAGTATGTGTTGTAGCACAAGTGACGGGGGCTGTTCCAGGCTGTTGCTGTAGGTCAGGTATTAGAAACTCTTTTGCCAGATTTTTCCAGTTACAAACTGCCTCAGGTGTCTTGGGTAGGGAACAGTCAGGGAGAGAAGCCCTTGGAGATCCAGGATAAGGATAAAGACTAAGATGAAGGAAAGTTAAGGTAAAATTTAAATTATATTGATGGATTCATTGAGGCTTGGAAATACCTGAGCCTGCAGGAGGGACTGATGAGCAGGCAGGTAACATGTTTTGTATCCCAGTCAGGCTCCTTGCAGCATCAGCCATGGAAATGGGAACTCTGTCCCAGCCCTATAGCTGCCAAGGACAAAAACACACTGCCAGGGTAATTCTCTGATGGTTCTCCCTGTCCTTTGTCCTGTTTGGGTAAATAAGAAGACTTTGACTTTTAAGTCTTCTTAGTGTTTTTGAAATAGGGGAAAACTCATCCCTGTTTTAGCTGGGAGGCAACACATGAGATGTGGAAGGCAATATTATTTCTCTCTAGAAAATGCGTCTGTCGGGTTATCTGCAGGTAACTCCAAAGTCACCTTTTCTGGGTCTTCCACTTGAAACTGAGCACGTTTGGGGTGTTACACCTTCACAGCCACTACCCACAGCAGGGCTGTGCAGTAAATGCTGCTTGGTTTCAGAGTTCTCCTCGTGGAAATCACTGTTAAATGAAAACTGAGCTTCCTTTGCAAGCTCTCCTAGCAGTGCTGTGCTGTTCTGTTCTCCGTGGCTTCTTGTACCTGCTTGAAACACGGACTGTGATAATTTATAGAACAGCAAGACCTTGTCTTCTGCAGTATTTTTCACATTGCTGCTGTACCTAAAACTGTAGGTGAAATTTTCCTTTGCCTTTAAGATCTCTCAATGAAGAGATCACTTGAGTAGAATGGAATGGAACAGAAAGAACAGAACAGAACAGAACAGAACAGAATAGAATCACATTTTTAAAAAATCAAAGTATTTGCTGCCCTGGTAGAAATAAAAGACACCTCTGCCTGGTGACAGGGCAGGAACCCTGAGCTGGTTTGTACCCTCAGTGTTGGCTGCTCTGCATTTTGTCCATCTGCATTTAAACAATGTGGCAATAAAATGGCGGAGATGCAGTCTGGGTACTTAAAGTATTTAATTTTGTGTTAAGAAAGCTATTTAAATATTCATATCTTTTCTCCTGGGTACTGCTTATGGCTTTGTCTGTGAGCATTTGGACTCGGATAAATGCTGCTGGAAAAAAAAAACGCTGTCCCTACCATTAACACTCCATTTCCACTGTGAGCTTGGACATTGGCCATGCAGGACTGAGCAAGATTCCTGAGCTGTTTGTTTGGAGAGGTGATGAGCCCATGAAAAGGCCGCTAGAAGGAAAGTGTTGAGGAAAAAAGGAAAATTTCTCCTTAAAGCCTACCCAGAGTGAAGCTGGGGGATCTCAGTTGTAACTATCAGATTTTAGTGACCAGGATAAAAGGCAGTTACCTTTTTGTATTGCATGATTTTTTGGAGGCTGGGAAAAGAGGAATTGTAAATCTGCTTTATTTTTGTTGGCTTATTTTTCTGATCAGGTCAGAATAGAGGCAATAGGCTTAAAAGTTCTGTGGGAATTTACTTGAAATCTGAAGACCTTCACTGAGATAATCTCTCCATATACTTTTCTGCATGGTTGTTCTGGCTGATGGCTTAAGCCTGCCAAAATTTCTCACAGTTTCTTTGTTTCCTTGTTCTTTTCCTGCCTCCTTTCCTTTTAAACAACAACTTTAGCTCATCATTCAGAGAGGACAAAGTTCTTGTGTGAAGAGGGTGACAGAACAAGCTCTTGTACTTTCTTCTAGGACAGGCTTGTTAGGCAAATCAAAATGATACTGCTTGGAATGGGTTTTCTTTCCTCTTCCATTTAAAAGCCCATCCTTGCACCCAGACCTGCATCAGGCAGCTCTTCAAGTTATTTGGTTCTTGTCAATAATTTTGTTTATACTTCTCCCACCATCCAACAGGAATGTTATGGAATACAGAGCATCAGTTAATTTTCTACCAAATTAAGTTTTGTCTGAAATGGTTATTTAGGAGGAAAGTCAGGGAGTGAGGATCTACTGGAGCAGGAAGGCTGGGCTGTGCTATAACCCAGCTGCCCAGGATCTCTCTTTCAAAGACTTTTTCCCTTCCAAATTCCACGTCACTGTTTATGGAGCTTTAGTTTTGTTCAAAGCCGTCAGCACTGTGCTACAAACTACAAATCAAACCCTGCATCCTTGAACGCTTTCTCCTCTCACATGTTGGACATCGTTGTTGATGTCAACAGATTTATGCCAAAGCAAAGAAGAGCAGCTTTTGCTCTTCTCTTCAGGGCTTGCAGAAGTTTGACTAATGACTGCAGAGCCTTGCCATGGAGGAAAATAGCTGGGAATAAATGCTAGCAACACAAATTTAGCATCCTACGTTTTCTCATTGGGGAAGTAGCCACATCTAATTTTTCCACATTTTTTCTGTTGTCAATGGTGTCTCTCATTAGATAGTTTTTTGTTAGGCATGTGTTTTAATTGAGTGAAGGACTTCTGTAATGCTTCATGGTCCCTCAGTAGTGACCGGGTTTGATTTAATTTGATGTGTGTCAGTATTTCTATATGGTCTCTGTTTTAATTACTGCACCTACATTTTTTCCCTCTCATACAGATAATTTTCAAGATCAGATGAAGCGGGAATTGGCGTACAGGGAAGAAATGGTGCAGCAGCTACAAATCGTAAGTTTGCTCTCTCTGCTAAAAAACCTTCTGAGCTGCTATTTTGTATTTTTCCATCGCACACCTCAAACTTTTCCTTTGTGAGCCGTGCAGATGCACCATTACCAAGGTCTTATTGCCTTATACTTTGTGAGAGGTAAACACGCAGTTCTCAGCTGGTTTAGAGCCTAATTACCTGGAGATTTACTTTCATACAGTAACCAGATGGGTCTTCACGTTTCAACTAAACAAAATGTGTTGACTCAACACGGAGAGGTGCTTCTGCGGAGAGGGGAGGAGTGAATCAGTAAACCTTGAGCAGTTAAATGTTTCTACCTCGTGTGAGCTGCCAAGAGGTGCATTTCAGCCCTCGGTAGGGAATCTGCTCAATCCCAGCTTCTCACCAGCAAATAAACCTTAGGATGTGCCTTTTTCTCATTTCAGGCACTAGAAGAAGTGCTTAACTCAGCAGTAAAGGATCAAGTTGCCAAAACACAGCTCAGCGCAGGCACACGTTACTGTTGGGTCTCTTGCTTGTTATTTTAAAACCAACAGGGATTTTGCCTGTGCGTTAGTGCAGCTCTAGATCATCTCATTCGGCTGTGTTGTTTTGAAAACTTGACGTTCTTAATCCGGTGCAAGCAAAGGGGCTGGAGCACGGGAAGCTGTTTCACACTCAAACAGTGCTTAGTGTGTTTTCAAGAGCATGGCATGGTGAGGCTGCCAGCTAATGCTTTGCTGGTGCTTTCTCTGTGATCAGTCTGTCGTTGCTCAACAGGGTTTTTTTCGGTTTGGTTTTTTTTTTTTTGAGGCAACTTTGCTAGGTATCCCACTTCCCTGAACCAGCCCTGTGCTTCAGCATCTGAATTTTCTTTCTGCTTGTCACGGGGCTCTGATGCGGAGAAGGCACTGCCCAGCCTCCTGGTACTGTCATTTTCTAATTGATGGGTTAGGACATAAAAGTAAAGCTGAAGGCCAGGATTGTCAAACTTGTGTCCAATGTTTAGAGGCATTTAGGACTGGCCTTATTTTTAGAGCTGCCGAACCTTCACGCCCCGTTCCTGCTGACTTCAGAGATCTCAATGAGAGATGGAGGGTGTTTGAAAGAGGTTGTGGAGGAAACTCAAGTCCAGAACATCTCTGGGTATTCTTTTGCAGTTGGTCTCTGCTGTTTTCCTTTAATGTGTCCAGGTGTTACTGTGGTCCCCTTTGCTTCTCGATGCCAGGCAGAGCTGTGAATTTTGTTGTCACAGAAAATGCTGATTTGGATACCACCCTGAAAAGTACTTCCCCTGCTGCTTTGGACTTGAGACAGCTGACCAGTGGGATTTCCTGCTGCAAGGCATTTTTAAGCACAAAGTTTACGGGTTTACCCCAGCTTTTATCTCTAGTGTCAGCTGAACTTGGAGCTAACTCTGCCTCCCAGGGAGGGAATGGGTCACCTCTGCCATGCACCTTGTCCAGTTGTGAAGTTCTTTCTGAAATTGGATATCCCAGACCTCCAGCAAGCCAGCTGTGGTGGTTTCCGTGATTTTCCTGGGCAGGAAAAGTAATATGATCAAGTAATTCACACCCTTTTCACTTACTGACGTGTGACATGGACAGACTTAGAGTCATTTAATCATTAAACAGAGCTGTCTGAATGGACTTACAGGGAATAGTTTCAGCATTTAATGTACTGCACCAACAACTCAGGACCTCTTCACTCACTGCAGCTGCCTGAGTTCAATCATTGCTAATAGAAATGTTATCAAGTCATCACTAAGTCTTTATGCTCGTATTTGTGGGGCAGGTTGTGACCAGTGAGACTGATAAAAAGATGTTTGTATGAAAACCTGAGAGACTGCTGCAAATAAGGAGTGTGTTTGTTTAAGATGGGTGCAGAAATCTTCAGAGATGTTTTGGCTGATAACTGAAATGGAGTCAGCACTTTTGAGGTGATAATCCCTGCAGTTGCTTTAATTCATTCATGTGAACATATCTTGTATATTTATATCTGGAATTAAGATTAATGAACTGAATGTGGTAATGATAGAACTGCTTCGGCCTTCCTGGATGATGCCATGGATGAGTTAAAGCTTTTGCTGCAGAACACAAAAAAAGCATGGCTGCTTTTGATTTTTTTGTTTGGTTGCTGTTGCTGTTTTGTTTTTAACAGGGGCAGGTTAGTATTTTCTTTGGAAATGAGATGCTGCACTACTACTTTAACAGGGCTTTAACCTAATTTTCCTGTTAAAATAGAAATGCAAAGAGAAAAGCGGAAATGTTTAATACATACTTAAATCTTAGTTCTTCTTAAATCTTCATAGGTGTATGCGTTTATAGTGCGAAACTCAAAATTTACTGGTGTAACTAAGCACAGAATTTGGCTTAATTGCTTTTAAAAATTGTTTTGCAAACAATATAGACACCCAGAGTCACAGGGTTTTTTTGGCTCTTCTCACTCTTGAAGAATTATACAACTTAAATAAGTCCTTCCTGAATATCTCTGGAGGGATTTAACAGCTGTGTGGATGTGGCAGTTGGGAACATGGGTTAGTGGTGGGCTGGGCAGTGCTGGGGGAATGGTTGGACTTCATTATCTTGGAGGGCTTTTCCATCCTAAATGATTCTGTGATTCCCTTATCCCGAAAAACTGTGGGTACCAGAGGCAGGTTTTGCCAGAGTAATAATTTCACTTACTCTAAACTGAACAACCAGACTTTAAAATAAACTGCCTTGGCCTGTTTCGGGGATGTCTGGAATAAAACAAGCCGAACTTAACCACGGAAAGGAGTTAGCCAAATACCATTGCATTCGAAAACTTTCTATCAGAAGAACCCACTGCAGCCTGACCTGAAGCTCGTGCCCTGTGGCCGGGCGGTGGGGAATGCTGGCAGTGACGCTTTTTGCCCCCGATTTTGGGGAGATTCGTCCCCTTTTTGGAGAGATTCGTCCCGATTTTGGGGAGATTCGTCCCGATTTTGGGGAGATTCGTCCCCGATTTGGGAGCGATGGTCCCAGCGCGGCCCGCGGCTGCCCTCTGCCGTCCCGCGGGCGCCACTGCACCTGAGCGCTCCGCGTTCGAAGCTTCGCTCAAAGCAGAGTTGGATCGATGCGGGTTCGTTCGGCTGCTCCGCCCGCCCCGGAACGGAAAAATAATAACATTTTATGGCTTCCTGAGAAGCAGGAGTAAGGTTCAGGTCACTGGGAGAACGGGGTGGGTGCTGTTCTCTCACATCTTCAGTGGTGGGTTTTTTGGATGCAGCCTGGCTTAGTAGGTTGCTGGAGCAGCAGGATGTTGTGGGACCATGAGTTTTGATGAGAATCACAGAATGAGGAAGGCTGGAAGGAACCACTGGAGGTCATCTAGTCCCACCTCCCTGCTCGGTTAGAGTGCCCCAGAGCACATTACTCAGCACAGTTTTCCAGGCAGGTTTTGAATATCTCACAACCTCTCTGTGCAGACTGTTCTAGTGAAGAATTTCTTCCTGATGTTCTGGTGGAAGTTCCTGTGTTTCAGTTTTCAGAGTTTTCAGAGTGTCTGAAGCAGCCACCAGGAAGTTTTGCAACCTGTGTGTGCATGGCTCTCAGAGTGCTAAAAAACAGCCAATCATATTTAACAAGAAAATGGATCTCTGAATGTATTTTTCTCTTCCTCCTCATACAAGGTATTGTGTCCCAAACTGGCCAGCTATAGGGCTGTACATGGAGATCATATATACAATACGGATTTTGTTTGTGGATCCAGCTGTGCCAGGGGAGGTTTAAACTGGATATTAGGAAAAAAATTCTTGCCTGTCAAGCACTGAGATCAGCTGCCCAGGGCAGTGGTGGAATCCCCATCCCTGGAGGGTGTAAAAACCACGTGGATGTGGCACCTGGGGACATGGGTCAGTGGTGAGCTGGGCAGTGCTGGGGGAATGGCTGGACTCCATGATCTTAGAGATCTTTTCCAGCCTAAATGATTCTGAGATGCTGAGAATCATCTGGCTTTTGTTATTGAGATGTACAGTAAGGGCCAGTGAGGAGGAACTGCTGCCCAGCAGGATGGAGTGAATTCTGCCATGACACATCTGGTACAGCCATAGAAGAGCTCACCTGCTTTTAAATTTTTTGGTTTCTGTCCAATGAGACCAGAATTCTCCTGCTGGGACAGGCCAGCACCCTAAGCAAGTATGGAGTCAGCTCCTGCCTGAGACTCTGTATCAGTCTGATACTGTCTTCTGGGCAACTGTGGTAGTCCCAGATTTTCAAACCATGAGCTTTCTTACTGGCTGCCTAAGGGGAGAAAAAGATCAGAAGCAGCATTGCCAGCATGATAATTGTTATCCTTTAATATTTTCACAAACCCCTCTCAAAGGTGGCCACAGGGATTAGAACACCAAGCAGGAAATTTAAGCCTCCTGCAAACTGAGAGACTTTTCTTAATTTTCTCTCAGAGGTCCCTTACAAGTACAAACCTTGTGGGTTCTCAGGAAGTGTTGACCTCAGTGGTGATCTATCCACCAGGAAAAGCTCAGGTGGTGCTCATCACCCATTGTGATTTAGACCATGAAATGATGATCAATCCCACTAATTTTACATTGGGGTAAAAGGTGACCAGGTTTTGAGATGTATTAGAAATGTGAAATACTCAGGCAGGCCTTTGTTTTTCCAGATTAGGTGAAAAAATGTTGGTTTGGTTTCGTTTGGCGTATTTTAATTAGGTTACACTCCCATGAACTGACTTGCTCCTCGCTAGCCTCACTTTGGGCTGATAATAATGTTCAGAGCTCAGAACTGGATCCATCTGGAACTCCTCTGTGTTTTATGGCTTTCTCCTCTCAGTGCTCCTTTAAATCAACTCTGTTCTTCAGAGTCAGGCAATAAAATAAATCAGGAACTATCTCTCTGAGAAACCTATTTCCATCTCTGCATCATCTTTCACCCAGATCTTTAGAGATTGACAAGGAATGTTTAAAAGAATTAAGAAACCTACCATGTGCTAATGTTGGTAAATCTTCAGAGGCATGAGAGCATGTTCCTCTGGGTCACACTGTAATTCAGAGTAGCACCAGTGGTTTTAATTCCTATTTCACATTGTTTACGGAAAGCTGGTGCTTTTGTACAACTAATGTATTCATTACCCAAACAAGAAATATCCACATTTTTGTGCATGGAGGGCTCAGTCTCTGCCTGCCTGTCTCAAAATCAGGAAATGGGAAATGGCAGTGCTTCAGTGCTATTTGTGATTTCTGTGCTCTGCCTGAAGTGGAGGCAGAATGCTTGACCTTGGCGAGGATGCAAACAGCTGTTCAGCAGAATGGCTCTCGCATTTCTCGAGTGGCATCTTGTGCTGAAGTGCCTGTTCACAGGCACACACATAATAACAGGTAAAAGAACATTTCTGGAACTGTGTGTCCTGTGTCCTCAAAAGGCTCATCCCTGATTGTGTTCGGGGAAGTGAGCTGTTTTCACCAGAATTTGATTTCCCACTGATTTTGTTGTTGTTGTTGTTGTTGTTTTTTAAGGCAGGTGAGCAAAACTTGTGTGTTGACAATACATGTGGGTGTGCTTTGGGTTGATAGGATGGAGCTGTGCCTCTTTCTCCAATAAAGTCAAATGTTAAAGAAAAGGATGCCTTGTAGAAACTTAAACAGAAAGCTTCCTTTCCTTTAGAATCTGCAGAAATTCTGATCAGAAATGGATGTGGATGTACAGAGAGGCCACAAGCCAGCCCCTGCTATTGCCTGAGTGCAAAATATCTTTTCTAGGCAGCAGAAGACAGGGTGATATATCACTGTATGCCTCACTGGAGATGGGATGCAGAGGTGAAGCCTCTGAAAGAGGATGGTGTGCTGAAGCTTCTTTGATATCCAAGTTTGTACAACAGGGATCAGACAGGAGCTTCAGAAATTGCTCCCCAGTGCTGTCCACTGTCTGTGCTTTGGTTTGAGCTGTGGAGCAGAGTCAGGGCTTGCTGACTGGATTCCACCCAGGTGGAACAGAAGGGGATTTGCTCCAAAAAAGCACACAGCAGTGTGCTCCAGTTCCTGATGGGCACTAGGACCAGACTGGAGTCAGCCTGTAGGGAAAAAGACACAGTGTCCATATTGCATTTCTCCTGGGGTTTCTCTTCAGATCTGCTCTCATTGTGTTGTATTTCCTACTAATGTGGACTTGGCCATGAGAAGCTGGTTTCTTGCTGCTTAAAGCCAAGATGCCTGCACTTCTGTTATTTCTGTGCACCCTTTGAAAAGGGTGCTTTTCACCCTTTGCACCTCCCTGCCCACCTGAGTGCTGATCCTGTCCTCCTCACAACAGTCCCCATGGATGCACAGAAGGGAACTGTTTTGCCACCAAGAGCCCTAAACCCCATTCCATTACCAAATGCTCTGACAACGACAGAAATAGAAGATGACTTTGTAGGTGATTTAACTCATGGAGAAAGCAATCATTTCCCTCTTGGACACCCACCTCTCCCACTGTCCTTTATTACTGGGAGATCAGATAAAACACCACACATTAGGAAGACGCCGATGTGCCAAATATAGCAGAGAAGTGGATTAAGAACAGTTAATTTCTGACAGAATGTACCCCGTTGTATTATCTAGGTCAGTACAGCTTGGGAGATGTCCTATATAATTTGTGGCCATGCAAACCCAAGTTGGCCTTCGTGAGTGGGAGAGAGGCAGAATCAGCTGGTGAAGCACCACAGGTCCCAGCTGGAATGTGCTGGTTTTTTGTGCAGATTGTTTGTGGCTCCTTTTTGCATCCAAACCGTGTCCATGGGTGATCAGGGGAGCAGCATCTCTGCACTCCCCTCTCTGCTGCAGTTTGGCAGCCTTTGCAGGCACCTGTGTCCTGAAGGCAGCTCTGTCTGGGGACATGATGGAGGGGACAGCTCTGTTTTTTGGTGGGGGATCTGGCCACAAGCTTCTTCATACCTTTTATTTTCTGTCAAGGGATGGGATTATAAGAGTGGTCAGGCAAAACATTGGAATCTTGTTTTTTTCTGATCATCAGTGGTTTGTGCACACACATTGCCCCTTTCCCAGGGCTGTGCAGGGGGGAAGCAGTGTCCCCCTGTGAAATGCTTCTGCTTTCAGCCATCCACAGACACTGCTGCTTCCTGGTTCTGCTGCTTTCAGTCAGATTGACCTCCTTTCCCAAGAAATTACAGGGTTAGTTCTCGAGCTGCAGAAGCCCCCTCTCTCTCATCTCACCCTGATCCTTCCCTCCTCTTTTCCTTATTAAGGTAGGCAGGGATGGATAAGTCTCTCAATGTCTTTGCTTCACCCCAGCCAAGAGACATGCTGGGCACAATTCATATAAACATCCTCTCTGGGCATAATGTATTTAAAATCAAAACAGGGATGTACAAGAATGCGTGGGGTCAGTGGATATGGATGCAAATTCACTGTGTCATTAGGTGTGTGGGGCAGGTTGCTTGAGCTCTGTGCATTTTCCCATCTGTTCCTTCTGCTGCTCATGCAGGTTAAGGCCTCGGTCCTGACTTCAGCTGACATAATTGTCAGCTTGCAGTAACATATTTGACATTATTTGTGAGCATATTCTGGAGTGCCTGGCAGCAGAAGCAGGTCAGCTCAGCGTGCAGCAGCGCTTAGGAGTGTAGGGACACAGATTTTTTTGATCTCCCAGCCTGAATTCCTCCAGTGGTCCCTCCAAAAGTCATCATCAAAGAATTTGTAGCCACTTGGATTGCCAGCTATGGAGAAATCTCAGAGCAATTTAGTTTTGTTGCATTCTAAAGGCCCAGCACTGAAGAAGAGCAGCCCTGTAATGTATTCCCAGTGGCCAATGAGCACATCATCCCACTTTGTTTCTAAATATAACTATGTTCCCTAATATGCCCATGTTCTCTGTTTTTCTTTAATTATTTGTTCCACTTCAGTGGCTTCCCCTCAGATTGGTGCAAGTTGGAGATAACTATTATGAACTTCCTAATTACAAGGATATAAATACACGAAGTCTCACACTCCCAGCCTGCTGTATTTTGGCTGTGCAGGGATCAGTGTGCATTGCCTGATCTGCCACAGACAGCTGATTTTTTATGATCTCACAGGTGGCTTCACCCTTTCTCAGCAACTGGTAAAAACAAAGCATCAGAAGGCATCTTTTACACTGAATTTTAAGATCGTCTGTTGTTTTAATTCTGACCATGTTTATTTTATTACTGCTTCAACCTCCTTGCATTTTCATAAAGAGTTCAACCTGTTAATTGAAAGTGCTGTTTCCTACAGTTCCTCCCCATTTTCTGGGAGGCAAACAAAACCTTTCATTTCCAGGGCTTTCCAGCTTGGATGTTTCATTAGCCAGACCTTGGCTTGAGCAGTGTCTTTGTTTCTGTGTCATTCCAGATTCCCTATGCAGCAAGCTTGATCAGGAAAGAAAAGCTCGGTGCACACCTCAGCAAAAGCTAAAGGTGAGCCTGTGAAAAAGAGACTTCATTTCACCTGACCTGGCTGCCTGTTTTTCTTTGCAGCCGTTGGAGGAATTAAGAGGATCATTCTGTTGTTTTATGTTGCTGATTCTGGTTTCAAAGCCCTGTCTGTGCAGGTGTTGTGCTGAAGCTGATGCCTGAAGTGGCACAAATTACAAGGTTTCACTGGGGTGGGACCAAGTTTTGGGACCTGACCCATGGGTCCTGTGGGGACAGGACAGAGAGCAATAGCTTGAAACTGAAAGACAGTAGCTTTAAATTAAATATTAGGAAGAAATTGCTGGCTGTGAGGGTGGGGAGGCCCTGGCACAGGGTGCCCAGAGAAGCTGTGGCTGCCCCTGGATCCCTGGCAGTGTCCAAGGCCAGGCTGGACAGGGTTTGGAGCAACCTGGGACAGTGGAAGGTGTCCCTGCCCATTGCAGGGGGTGGAATGAGATGATCTTTAAGGTCCTTTCAAACCCAAACCATTCTGGGACTCTAATTGCCTGACCATGTGCTTTTCCTGACACTGAAAAGTGCCACCAAGGTAATGTACCTTCAGTGGAAGGAGGAAAATATCTTGGCATTCAAAGTGCAAAGAAATGTTAACACTGAAGGTCAGGAGGAGCTTTTCTGCACTTAATGGAACACTTCCAGCTCTAGAAAAAAAAAAAAGCAGTATATCAGTATATTTAGGAAAAAGCAGTATATCAGTATGTTTTGGGAGTTTCACAGAGCCCCACTGACTGTGGTTCTGTAGTTCAGTGTCCTGCAAAAGGTAATTATCCTGCTGCTAACATGCAGGGCCTTCCTAAATGAAACACTACATATTCAGGACTGTTTATTAGAAATGTTAATTTAGTAGAAACAGCACCTCCATCACCACTGGCCTGGGAGATTCCAGTTTTGGTTGCTGAAGTCTTAACACTTAAATGACATTCCCTTGTTTTTTCCTGGTGAAACAAGAAGATTAGGGATTGGAGACAGATGCCAAAAGCTGGTAGCCCTGCTACTGTGTTATGCCATAAAATCTGGCTTGTGGATTCACTGAAAAAAATCCCCAAGGAGAAGCAGGTGAATTAGAAAAAGAAGAGCTATTCATACTATATTCTCATGCAGAGATCTGGGTAATGCAGAAAATAGAGGTGTTCCAGAGTCTGGGACATCTGAGAAGGGCTTGATAGTATAGATGATGGAGGTTTGCCTGGGATGTAGAAGAAGCAGATTCTTAAAAATAAGAACAGCAGGAGTAAGTACGGAGTACCCAGATAACCAATATCTGCAGCCCTGAGCTCTGCCTGCTAAGGAGATTAATCTGAGCATCGAGATGGTCTCTCTTGCCCTCTTGTGCACACTTTCTCACTGACTGCCAGCATTTCCCAATCGAGTCTACAGCAGTCTGAGTGCTGATTTAAAACGAATTCAGCAGCATGAACACCCTGAATAAACCAGCACGCCTCCCCAGAGGAGGAGCAGCAGGTCCTGCCCCGAGTGCCTTGTCTGCTTGATGCACAATAAAATCTGCCTGAGGATGGCAGCATTGGAGGAGAGGAACAGTTCGTTCCCAGCTCTCCTTTCCATCAGCTCTCAGTCCCTGCAAGGACAGTGCTGGCATGGCAGCAGTGAGCGTTCTGAGCTTTTATTCAGAGAGGTGAAGGATGGATGGATGGATGGATGGATGAGCTCCTCACGCTGCTGCTGTTGTTTCCAGCAGCACACCATCCCCGCAGACAGCAGGGATTTCTCTAAGCAGGCCCTGATGCTTTTGAAAGATTAGTTGTTACTTAACTGCTAAGCTGAACCAGCCAGGCGGAGAATCGCAACTCTGCTGTTCGCAAGCGATTCCAGGTCCTCGATGTGCCAAGAGGGAGAAGAGTTTACTCAGGATGTGTTTGCACATCCCTGCCCATGCTGGACACCCTCAGCCTTGCTCAGTTCCTGCCCTGTGCTCCTCAGACCCCCTGTGCTCCTTTCACAGCACATCTGGTTGTGTTTAATTGCACTGCAGACAGTTAAAGGCTGCACTTCACCTTTATTGTGGATATTTCTACAAGACCCCCCAGAAGCTATCAAAGTCACAGGGGATTCTCCTAGAGCAGGTGACCTATGTGTATCCCTTTTTTCTAGGGTTGTAAATAAATGTCATAATTCTGTGAGTGTCTCAAACTTTGGCTTAATGTTGGTAACACTTTCTCTCTCTCTCTTTCTTTCTCCCTATCTTTTTTTTTCAATTCCCAGGAGCACAGGAGCTTTTGCAGCTGTTACCTTATAAGTTATAACCCAGTCAGAAACCTGACTTGTATATAGACTGTGAAATGGAAGTGTTTGGGGATCTAAATAAAAAAAAATCAGGTTCCTCTGAACCTAAGGACAAGTGACCTCATAGTATCATGGACAACCATGTCAAATAGAATGTAGCAGCCATTTATTAGTAAACACAAAACAACAAAAAAAAATGCCTGTCCTTGATATCTTTTTTTTTTTGGTGGTACCAAAGTTTAAGTCTTTGTGTTTTTAGAAGGACTATTGAGCTTGATAGAAAAAAAAATGCTTTTGAGTCGTGCAGATAAGCTGTGAAAGGAATTGCTGGTCCTTTCAATGCCACAGACACTGACAACATCTGCCAGTTCACCTTTTGCTTTGGAATAGTGATTGTTTTATGGAAGGAAATGAACGTCTCACCAGATGGACCAGAACCACGTTTGGATGGACGGGTGGACAGATGGATGGATGGATAGAGCAGCGTTAGCCATACACAGTGCTTTTTAAAAGCAGTCTGGAGATTCTCACAGCCCTCTCCCTCATCCCTTTCCTCCTCTGGTATTTTGCCTGCTGTATGAATTACGATTGTACTCCTCTGGAAATATTTTACAATTTAATATTGAGTGTAATTAAGAATATAATCACTGTTATCAAAAAAGGTATTTAACTCTGTTGTAGTTTCTTTATCATTCATGTGGATAAAAAGTCTATAATAAAAAAAAAAAAGAAAACTATGAGATAATAGTTGGGCTTCCCTGTAATTTAATGCCATGCTTGCTCCACTGAAGAAAACTGGGAAATTCATCCCCAATAATACCTTTTTAGAAATATTTTAATTCACAGATAATATGTTGAAGAGTTTCATGGCAGAAATTTCTGCCTCTGGTTATTTTGAAAACTTTCAGAAGTAGATTTAGTACAATTTCAGGATGAGCCTTATGGATTCACGGAAATAAAGGGAGACATGCCAAAGTCAGTTGATTTTGAAGACTGCAGCCAGAGTCCCCCGGGCCTTTCCTTGGTGACCTGCAAGACCCTGATGGTCAGGGCTTTCCTGAGTCCACCTCCTTGCTAAAGGTTTCAGTCCCAAACACAAAGGATCTCCCACATCAGCACTCAGAAGTGGTTTCAGCCATGCCCAGCAGTGTTCTCTCAATATTCCCCTCATTCCCAGCAAATCCCTGTGAGATTAAATCACCTGGCTTTACAGTTCCCTGGTGCAGCTGGAGGGCAGGGGAGGAAGGGCACAGCCTGTTTTCATGCCCTACCCTGCATAGTTTGCTCTGGTATTAGGTGAGCTGACAACACTCACGGAACCAGCAGAATTATGGCTTTTGTGGTGTGGGAAAAAAAGCAACAGAACCACTAGAAAAGCTGAGCCAGGTCAGACAAAAAGTTCACCTGTACCAGTACCCTGTTCCCAGCTGCAGAAGAAATCAGATACTTTGTGAAAGCACATGAGCAATTAGAGATATGTTCCCAGAATACTGTTTTAGCTACTAATGATTTACTGCTCATGGGTTTTCTGACCTAGACATGATGTCTTGTTTCTAATAACCCTCAATGGATTTTTTTCTTCCATGAACACAACCAATGACTTTTTAAAACCTAGGCACACTTTTAGCAGCTTACAGCATCTTGTGGCAATAAACTCCACAGCTTAAATACAGCTTGTGGGGAAAAATGAAGATCAGATTCTGACAATCTGAGCTGCCAAATGTAGCCTCATTTAATGCCCTGGGCTTGTACTGGATGAGACAAATTGCCCGTTGATTACTGCCCATCCCTGTCTACTTTCTCCATGTCTGACATGATTTCATAGGCATCCATCAAGCCTTTTTGGCTGTCATTTTCCAGATTAAGTTGTATTCATTCCTCCAACACAAGCAGCCCCATAGATCTGTAGTCTTCATGTACCTTTTCCCAGCCAGCTTTATGGGATGGAGAACTAGCTGCACAGAATATTCAGGATACAGGATACTCTATAGATTATTGCACAGAGTGACACGGTGCTGCTTTCTGTGATGAATGAACACAACTGCAGTGTGGTGGTAAAATCTCTTACCACTATAGATCAAGAATTTTGCCCAGACATAAAGTAATCCCGTTGCTCAATAAGAAATTACCGCCCTAATGGCTTCTGAGTGCCACAGCTCCTGGATGTGGTCAGGCGTGCAGAGCAACCCATTGTCCCTCCCTAGCTGAGAACCAGCCCGTTCAGGCCCAGGAGCAGGCACAAAGCACCTAAAGCAGATTTATTTGTTTTCTGCTCCCAGCTCAGCCCTGTTCAGACTGTCGTGTTCCCCAGGGACTTTGCAGAGCACAGCGAGTGGTGCAGCAGTGTGAGCTGCTGGAGCTGTGAATCTGTGTATTAAATGCACAGCTCACACGAATGACAGATTGAATAAGCAACAAATACGCTTCAAATTGAACACTCGGACTCGAAATATCCAATTTCCACTTGGCTATTTATGCCCACTCAGGAAATGGGAGCACCATTTGCCTGGTTTGTAGCTGATTCACAGACCACAACGGCCAATGCTGTGATAAATCTCAGAATTAAGCATGAATGAGGTGTTTTGAATTAAAAAATAATTCCTCATGCTGATAAAGGTCAAGAACGTGATTCTAGAAAGCAAACAAAGAGAGGCCTCCACCTAAACAAACCACTGAGATAAATACCCAGGAAAGCTTCTTATCACCAGTCGCTTTTTGTTTGCTTTCCTCTTGTACCAAAGCTTGTACCCATTAAAGTGACAAAGATCTCATTAAACACTTGTGTTTCACCAACTCAACCCTTCCACCAGTTGGCACCACAAAGAAAAAGGGGGAAAAAAGGATACCAGAAGATTTCCCAGTAGCTGTTATATCTGCAGCACACATAGCCTTATGTCTACACACATTGTGTGTAGTCGAACTTACTCGAACTCAGCTAAATCATTGCAGTGGCCTTGGCAGGGCTGTGTTGGAGCCCACTGGGAATCACTTCCCAGCCTGGATGGGGTCATCCTAGACCTGCAGCCTCTCCTGATGGCAATTTGGATGTGGCCACCCTGAGCTGAAGGGTGAGAGTGTCGTGGTGTGGATGCAGCTCCCCGGCGCCACATGGGAATGAATGGTCCCAGGCACAGCTGATTTACTCATAACACACACTGCTGCTGCCCTTAACACAAAATGAATGACGTGTGGTGTGGAAAATAAAACACTCAGCTTCTCTAATGTATGACATGCAGCTTGTCAACACCTTGAAGAAACCTGCGTAAGTGACCAAATATCTCTTGTACAGCTGTTATCGCAAGGGAGGCAAAGGGTAAGAGCTGTTCTACATACCTTAGCTTTAGGCTTCTGGACACCAAAATCCCCTAAGAATGGCAAAACCCATAGTGATGCCTTAAAGCTGGTAAAAATAAGAGGCAGACACAGCAGAATAGGGAAGAAAGGGTATTACCTTGGTTTTTATAGGATCCTTTGGTGTACACTCATCAAAGGTGGAATCATGCTGAGGAGCACACACCGTGTACAACACATATACAATTTTATGGACCTCACAAATTAGCATACTTACCTAAAATCCCCCAGTAAGAAACTTTACAAATGAGGTAATCGTCCCCCTATTCTAATTACCTCCCCCTAAATGAGACTACAGCCTAGTTTACAAAAACCTGCTCCAGAGAGGAAGCTCTGTCCAAGGTTGGAGCCTCTAGTTTTGAGACAGTAGGGATATTTAATCTTCCCCCCTGGAGAACCCCCAAACTAAGCTAAATATCAGACTACAAGAGTTATAAACATGTGGGGCTAAGGTACAAGGAATGTTTGTGAAGGGTACAAGGAAAGTGAAAGGGTATAAAAATGTATAAAAGGGGTATAAAAATAAAAGACAAAAAACCATCAGGCTTCAATAGCCAATCAGGCTACACACTGAACTCTCATTAGAATTTCCAAACAGACTGACAGTATTTTTACACCATAGAGCTGTGTTTCCATGAACTGCCCACAACACCTCCAAAGTGTTGTCTGTCCTGAAGATGTGGTGGTTCTTCTCCAGGACTTAGAGCTCACATTGTTTGCTTCTGAGATGCTTTAGCACTGCTATTTATGTTGGTAAGGAGGTGCACCAAGCAAAAAGCATGAGGATATGTGTTTTCCCTTATTCCAGGACTTGGGAACAGACCTTCTCTCAGGACCATAATTTCACATGCCTTCGAGCCATCTCCCTCAAAGTCCTTTTCTGCCTTTTGCTGAGCTTGCTCTAAAAATTGCAGGTGCAATCCACAGAATTCTGGAATGATTTGGGTTGGAAGGGACCTTAAAACTCATCCAGTTCCACCCCCTGCCATGGAGAGGGCATTTTCCACTAGATCAGGTTTCTCCAAGCCCCATCCAACCTGGCCTTGTGAGTCATGAACAAGTTATTTGTAGCAGTGTATCTGAGCATTTACTGCTTTTGAGATTGATCACACTGATGAATAAATACCTCAATGATTATAAAAACATTTTCTTTGCCAGAATAGGCTTCTTGAAGGTGTCACAGTAAAGATCTATAAGTTTTGTCTGAGCTGGGTATAGCAAACAGGTTAAGACCTTGCTAATTAATAGCAAAAAAAAAAAAAAATCACTGCACCCTTTTTGTTTTTTTAATTACTGATAAACTCACTTCCTGTGCACTTTGGAACTCAGGTTTCCTCAAGTTATTTTTCCTTTTCCATAATGTTTACATAAAACCCTGAGGCAGCTGTGCTAAAAGCTTGGTATAAATTTTGCAGTGTACAAGAAATAGCTCATCCCCAGAAAACCTGTGGGTTTTAGACTATATCAATGAAGAATTAACCAAACCAAAGTGAAGTATTTCCTCTGACCCTCTTTGATAAACACTTTCACCCTGCTGGCTTTCAAAGCAGAATCACTCTGCTAATAGAAACTGATGGGAGAGCTCCTGTAGGACATGCCACTATTTTCCCATCATGTCCTGCAGCATTTCTTCCCTTCAAGAGGTCTGTCCATGGAGTTTATGCCCAGATGAGCATGGCAAGGGATTGGAACAAGATGGCCTTTAAGGTCCTTTCCAATCCATATGATTCTGTGATTCTGTAATTATAAATGTATTTTGACACAGTTCACTCAACTGCCTCGGATTATTCAGTACAATTTTCAGGGGGCCTTTTCTTCATTATAGTAATATTATCCTTGATGCATACCCTCATACATGAAATTTTTGATCTACAAACTACTAGCCAAGCATTCACTAGTAAGTCCCAAAGCAGGTAGAAAACCTACAGTGGTACTGAGGAGCTCTGGCCTTGTATAGAGCTTGCACCCTGTGACCTGTGGTGAGTATCTCTGTGGCCTTATGCACACTAGGCTGCTTGCCCTGGTCTCACTGGAACTGTTGTTATCTGTGCTGGCAGTTTCCAGTGGTGGAACTGCACCCAATCCACATGAGATAAGGTGTTTCTGCAAGAAAGAGCTGCCTTCTGCTCTACCACAGCTCCCCACTCTGGGGTCCATCCCAAGCTTCTCCATAAAACTGAGTTTGGGGTGAGGTGATACCAGGATAAAAAAAGAAAAAAGAGCATGTATTCACATATTAAATTATCTAAAAATAAGACTATTCACATTCACAAATATCAAGAGCATCCATCGCTTTTTTCCTTAATGTTTATGAAAGCGTAATAAAAGTGAATTTCCATTCACAAGAGAACATGTCCCTGTTGCTTCCATCACATCTTCACATTGGGCAGGTACAAGAGATGTAGATCCACAATGTAGATATTCAGTGGCTTTCAGAAGTGAGCTCTGCTGTGTGGTTAACAGCTTTTTCTCTAGGAACATGATCCGGATGCCACAGAAATCAGCAGAGACTCCCATTAGCTTTGGTGACCTTTGGATCAGACTCAAAAATCACAAATGGGTTCCACAAAGCAATCTCAGCTCTGATTTGAGCTTTCCCTTTGTTTGATAAAGAAGGAAAGTGCTGGCACCTGCCTGAATACAAAGTCCTTCCTGCTCAGAAACTCTTTTGTGGCATGTAAAACACAGGAACTACTTTACCAGTGTGCTTGTTCAGCCTTAGAGCCAAACATAAGCCCAGTGATGGCCTGCAGAAGGGAGAGAAGGGGCATACACATCAAATGTCCTACTCTGTGGATGACACAAAATGCATAGCTGATGTGTGTCTCAAACAAAAGAATACCTGCATATACCCACAGGCCTGCTCTCTGCTGCTCATCTCTCTGTTAAGTTTATTTAATGTAGTTAATTTGCTGTTTTCTTAAGCCATAGAGGAAAATTCACAGTTGTGGTCATTCTCTAAACTATGGATACCTGAAAGCCTTCCAAATAATCTCCAGGAGACTCGGAGAGCTGCTTGGGTCCTGTTTGTTACTGTGACGTGAGAGGAGCTGAAATTGTTGTGCACCTATTTATCTAGGCACAGCAGAAAAACCTGTCAATCTCTATTGTTTTGAAATACCTGCCAGTCAGGATTTTATTAATGTTTTCTTTGTGCCTGCATTAACGAAGAAAGGTTCTCCACCCTGGAGCACCACTCCTTCTCTGACCACAGAGCACAGTGCAGCCTTTCATGAGATAAGTCAGAGCAGCTGCCAGCTCAGTCCAGCTCTGGCACAGGGAATGGGGGCTTCTGCAGACCAAGACAAGGTCCAGAGCCATGCAGATGTGATTTCCCTAAAAAAGGCATGGGAAGGGCTAGGTGCTTCACAGATACATTGATGTCATCCTCCTGGCCATGGTGAGGTGAAGCCAGGCTGCAAGGAACACCAAAATGAGGCACTTTTGGAGCCCTGAACTGGCCATCTCCATCTGACAGCTCAACAGCTGCTCCTTAAACTCCTGCCTGGCTCCTTTCAGTGCAGGGAGAAGGTCAGACTGTGCAAGGACAGAGCTCAGACCTGCCGTGGTTCTGCAGCCACAGCTGGTGGGCTTCCCTTGCCTGGAGGACACCAAACCTGCCCCCTCCACCCAGCCTGCTGGAGAAAACCCCAAGGCACCCCTCCTAGGACACAGCATGTTTCTGCAGAAAGCCCTGGGCATTAGCTACACAGATAATTTTCCTGCAGAAGCACATTAGAGGAGGTCCCATGCCCAGTGGTGGCCCTGTTGGGCTCCTGGGTGGAGTCCAGCTGTGCCTCCTGCTCCAGCAGAAAGACTGTGAAAATAATTGCTCACCCAAAGGATGGTGAGTAAAGCCTCTGTTTGATCCACCTCCACACTTTATTGATTGTCTACACACGGAAGAGATTACCCTGCCCAATAAAAACTATGGAGAGAATGAAGCAATCAACAGAGGCATATGAAGTGAGCAATTAGTCTGAAACCCTCCAGACCAGCTTTACTTTCAGGCAAGGCTTGAGCAGCATGGTGCTGACACAAGGAGCTTCAGCGGTCACAAGGTAATCCAGAAATTTGTCATCTTATTCTGCTCTATGTTTTAATTGCCATGGTGTATTTTCTTGACTTTTTTTCAAGCACAAGGTTGGCAGAGAAGTTCTCCTAAGGACATCTTACTGAAGGGACAAAAAGAGTTGTTGTTTTGAGGGGCTGGAACACTCTCTAGCAAGCAAGTTGATTTTCCATTCTCACTAACACTCAGCGCAGCTTTCCCTGGGGAGAGGGAAAATTTCTCCAGGGGAAATTTCACTTGAGATCCTGAAACAAATTCTGGGCTGACATTTCAGTTCATTCACATGCATAGTGGACAAGAGGCAAAGCCTCAACAGTCTATTTAGCTACCACTTCTGGAGGCAGTAAAAGAAAAGGCTCTCTGTCCTAGGGCAAATTGGCCAGGATCAGGTAAAAGTGTCTGCTAGATGTACTAGAGTATGATGCCAGTGTTGTTGTTCATGCCAAAATTCCATCCCTGGAAGTGTTCAGGTTGGACAGGGCTTGGAGCAACCTGGGATAGTGGAAGGTGTCCCTGCATTAACCCATGGCAGGGGGTGGAAAGAAATGGGCTTTAAGGTTCTTTCCAACTGCAACCATTCTAGAATTCTGTGATTCTATAAAGATTAGATACCATAGATAAACAGGAAATCAAGCTCAAGACAGTGCAAGCTCATTGCCTCAACAGAAACATTCAGCTTTTTGTGTCAGATTGACATCTGCCCTTTGGATCTGTCCCTTAACATATCTTCCTTTAATCTGCAGTTGTAAAGATAATTCACATTAGAAGTAGTGAAATACTCACTAAAGGAAGTCATAAAGGAATCTGAAAGAAATGTGCTAGTTTTGAACAATCTGGGATCTGAATGTCTCTTTGCCTAACTTTTCAGGATGGCCCGTGCTGCTGGTGAAGATTTGTACAACACAGTGGTTTTCCAGGAAGAAGGTGCTTTACTCTGTTGTTTGTTTCCATTAGCACTTTAAATCAGTTTTGCAGTGTTTATTTGTGTGGTGACCCTGCTTAGAGTGTTACCAAATCTGTCAGGTGAACAGACACAGGGTGTTGAGGGGGCTCAGAAGGAGAGGATGAATCAGCCATGGTAGACACACTTCTGTTGGGGTTTTAGGATGGAAAGAGGGTGAAACTAAAAGGAGTTGCAGCAGAAGAGAGGAATGGGAGATTTGGAGGCAGGGATGCAAGCCAGTCTTCATTCCTTTAAGTCTGGAATTTTATCCAAGAGCAAAAAGTGATGAAAACAGATTGAAAAGCGTGGAAGTGGATGAAAAGTGCTGGCTAGAAAGGCAGTAAGGCTCAGGATCCTGCCACTGCTTTACTCTAAATAGGTGGATAATACATGGAATGCCTTTGTGATCTGACAGTGCAGGGCAGACTTTTCTACCCTGAGGTCCACAGGGCTGCATTTCAGTCTCAGCCCTGAAAAGCAGTTTTGCTTTGTTCTTTGGTAGATAAAGACACACCAGCAATTTAATTGAGATGTGAGATTTTTGAAGAAAAAGTATTTGCAGGAAAACCCTTCTAACACAGAGCTGGTCACCCCCCTCCACCCACGGTTTGCAGCAGGACTGTCAGTGTTTTCATCCTGTAACAACCTGTAATTTCACAAAAGGCTGCATTTCCTGAAGCTGTTTGTTGGCAAAACTCACTCGTGATTCCCTTACTCTCTTCAAGGTTCCCCACACTCCACCTATGCAATTGTCATGGTGTCTCTGAGTGGAAGCCTCCTGCTGCTGGTTGCCATCAGCATGGCAATCAGTGTTCTCCGGAGGTGAGTGCTGGGGGAGAAGGCAGAAACCAGGGTTGCCATGGGAATGAGTGCAGGGATGAATTCCTGCTTGAGCCAAGACAGATGAGGGAAGAGCCTGCCCTAGTGAGGCTTTCTGGGGTCTTCCCAGAAACCAGGGTTGCCATGGGAATGAGTGCAGGGATGAATTCCGGCTTGAGCCAAGAGAGATGAGGGAAGAGCCTGCCCTAGTGGGGCTTTCTGGGGTCTTCCCAGGCTCCTCCATCAGCCTACAGCTGGATGGGGTCACAGTGCTTGGAGAGCCACTAGGGTGGGTGCTTGGGTAATTGCAATTTAGGGCAATGACATTCGGTTTTGTTTTATATCTGGCCCAAATTCTTCCCCCCATCTCCAGATTTTATATAGATATATAGATCTATAGATATATAGACATATAGATATATATATGTATCAATAGATATATATAGATATATCAATGGATATATATCTATATATTGATATATGGATATAAATATGTATTTAAATTTTACAGAGGAAAATTAAGACACCCAAGCCCCTGATTCCTCACTAATGCCAACATTTTCATTGTTTTCAACGACCTGAGGTCACAAGAAGAGGGGCTTTCCTTGTGGTGTTCATTGCTATAAAGAGAGGGTAAATGATTTGTTTTGAGAAGCCTCTCCAAGAAAAAAAATTGTTCAGTTTTAGTTTGAATGCACCCAGGCAAATGAAGGAGGGTGATGAGGTCATAAGATGTGTTTTTTTAAAGGGCAGAAGATTAAGGGGAGAGGAATATGTCACCTCTATAACGAATTAAATCAGCCCTATCCCAGCTATCAGTTCTGTACTGCTGTAAATTACATCCTGTTATTAATTGACTTGGCTTCAAGATACCAACAGCTCCTCATGCTGATATCAGACACCCAGTGATTTGTTTTGCTCCATTTCTCTTGTGCCAGGCGTTGCACATCAAATTATTCCTCCAAAGACCTCAGAACACCTGTGGTGGTGGAAAAAGTTACAGTGACAAACTGCAGCTCTGATAAGATTTCAACGGTGGATTTGACTGGCCCAATGTGCATAAATTATGTTTCTTACAAGCAAAACATCTGCCCAGCCAGAGTTTGCCATCTCTGAAGAGACAATTTCCATTTCTGATGCTTCTCCTTCGACAACACCTCCCAATTCAGCGCCAGAGCAATGACAGCCCACAGCTTCTTCCATCTGCAGCTTTCTTCTGGAGAGAAAAGGGGATAAAGGACTCAGGGGATGTGTGCTAGTGGGTGGATGGACTGACATGTTGCACTTCATTTTCTCCACCGTAGTGCTGGACTGTGAACTCATACCACAAAAGTATTAGAAAATGCAGGGAAATTGAGTTTTTTCATGGAAGTGGAGAAAAAGCATAGATACTTGTGCCTGATCACTGTGACGTGTCGTGTTAAAAAATTACTGCAGAGATTTACATCTTTTTCATATTGTCTCTTTTCTGGGGGGGTGAGTCATGGGGAAAAAGTACAGGGAGGGGGGAAATTCTGGTTATTTTTACAAAGATTTCCCAATGCCTCTGACTCACTGAGAATCCCAGACCTTACTCTGAGACCTAACCTTCTGCACATGTTTTCCTGTCTATGCCAACATTACTGGCCAGGCTGCAGCCTCCAGAGCCACCAAGTCTGTGATTTGGTTTTCACCTGCCCACTTTTACAGCCTGAAGAAAGATACCATCTATTAATCTTTAAGCTGAGTGCTGTGACTTTCTGGGCACTGGTGGCCTCTGGAATGACACCAGCTCACCTGGCTGTCCTTCCCACTCAGGTGATGGTTCCAGGGATCAGGCTCCAAGAGGGATCAGCAGGATCCCTGGATCTGGACAGCCTGTTCCAGCTTCATGCCCATGCTGACTGCTGATGAGAACCCCTCGGCTACAACTCATGAATTTCCTCCTTCTCCAGGCTCAGATGGCTACCATTCCCTGGGGAAGATGCTCAGGGAAGCCGTGGCCACACTGGGACACCAAAGCACTCGTGTCACCTCCTGTACATGATACTTGTCAGAAGACAGACTCAGGGCAGGCACAGCAAGGTGAGGCTGCCCTGCACAGATCCACATTTCATAGACCTGAGGGAAAATCTGTGCCACAAGGGCGGTCAGACTTCGGTCACACCACAACTCCTCCGTGTTTGACCCAAAAGGGCTCTTTGAGTAACTCTTCTGTTAGCAGAGGTGGAAGCCAGACCTGATTGTGAAGCTGTGGGCACATGTCAGCCACCCCTGGCCCTTTGGTATGAGCTGTATTCCCATCCAAAACATTGCTGCTGGCACCATTTTCCACGGTTCAATGGAAACACATCCATGCAAGTCCATGGTGGCAAACTCCAACTCTGTGCCTGTAAGAGTTTGTGTCCCTTGGGTCTCCCTCTTTCCATACCTGTATTTAGTGAGCAGCTCCTGCCTGTCCCCTGCTGTAGCACCAGCCTCAGACACCTTTCTCTTTGCACTCCTTAACACCCCTGCTTTTTCTTCATGCTGCTCACTGCACAGAGACTAAATCCCCACCTTTCAAAATTCATGGAGCTGTTTCCCCATCCTCTAAATCCCTCCCTAAGACTCTCTGCTGCCTCTGTGCCTGAAAATCCTGCCCGTCTGTCAGCAGAATGGCAGGGCTAAGCAGAGACTTGTAATTCCCTGGAAAAATCCATTTGTTTCCTTGCTGCCCTGCTCCCCACATTGTCGTGCTTTTGATGTCCACTGTCTTCCAGCTGAGACATGGATTGGAAAATCCCTATGCCTGCCTCTGAAAAATATCTGCATGGTACTGAGCACAAGAGGATTTGGTTCTGGACTGGTGTGTTCCAGCACAAATGCAACACAAACACTGCCAATAATAATAGAACAATGTCATGTCACAGAGATGATTTTTAAGCTCCCCTCCAGCTCAAACCATTCCGTGATTCTATAACAATACTGTGCTCTTGGAGACAGCAAGATGAACAACAGCATGTGTGTGTCTCTGTCTGTTTCTGTGTCTGTGTGAGAGAGAGAAATGGGCAAGAAATGACATCTAAAGGCTGTTATGGTTACGGAGCCAAGTAACTTAGCAAAACAGCATTGATATATTTAGGCATAAATCCAAAACTGTGAATTGTTTTTCATCTTGTTCCTCAATCCCCAGGGAGTCATTTTGTGTATGAAGCCCTAATAATGTCCTCTCAAATTCCAGGAAAGCTCTCAGGCTGTGTTTTTGAAGGGATGGCTGTTCACTTCCCAAATAAGCAAGGGCAGAGATGGCCCATGAGTCATGGATAAGGCAAGAATCCTTTCTGTACATAGCTGATGACAGGTAAGGACCAGACACATGTTCTCCCAAATGTACAAAATCTTATTGTGTTCCCAGCTTTGGTGGTTTAAAAAAACCCCATCTGGACGTTAAACCAGTCATTCAATTTGTGCTTACCAGGGATGTGTTACGTCAGCCGGATGCACCATTAACCTTTACAGCTCTTCAACGGTGCTATAGGTGTGATGAGTAAGGGATGACAAAGGCTTTAGTCTAACTGAAATTCAGCTATTAGATTTATTTATAGCACTTAGCTGAGACACAGAACCGTGTTTTTTCACTAACACAAAGATTTTCAGTTAATGAAGTTATTTATGGTTGGAGTCGGTAAAAAAGTTGCCACCAACAAAATGCGTTTCTTCACTTCCAGCTTGGGATTGTTGGGGCAAATTTCCAGGCTTTCCTGTGCCCCCAAAATGTTCTTACTGATATGTGTATGTCTGGGTATGTAAAATGTCTAAAGAAGGAAATGGTTAAAGCTAGTTCAGAAAGTAAATTCAGAAGATGGTGGTGGTAAGTGAGGTAAAGGACATTGGAGCTGAAGTTATAAGAGGTCTTCCTTTGTCCTGGTATTTTCTCATCAAGATTAAACTCAGTTAACCCTGAAAACTCCCATGCAGCAAGCTTGATTCTCATCAAGTGCAGGGGACAGTGAGACCCATGGAAAAGTGCTCTGTCTGAGAATATTGAGCAACAAACTGAGAGCAAAAAACACCAGTGCCTTCACAATACTTCACCAGCCTGAAGTTTAATCCTTTGACATCTGTAAGGTGGTTTAAAACTCTCCTTTATGGTGATTGACTGCACCCTGCAGATGACACCATAGGAATTTACTGTACTGAAACACAACACCTTAATGAATTTTAAAAAAAAAAAAAAAAAAAAGCCCCTTTCCTTCTAATGCAAGCAACTTTATCTGGTTTTCCCTTCAACCACGTAACGTGATGGTTCAGAGATAAGACTCATGTGGTTGCTAAGTTGCCATGATGGATTTTACTAAGGGGAAAATCATGTCAAGTTTATGTCAGCTTGATGGCAGCTGCTCTTTGGAAATACATCTTAATTATGGGTAAAAATACTAGGCCATAACTTGTACACTTATTGCAAAAACCTCTTTTTTTTTTCCAGGGCCATGACTCTAAGCATTAACTCTTGGCTGAGGTTAGCATTTATTTATAGGTTGGATACCATAAGGATGTAGCCAAGGAAATGCTACTTGATAATGGTGGTTATTAGATATCTATCTCAGTGACCTTCATATTTATCTGTATTTAATTATAGAATTACTGCCCTAATGTCCTAAGTTGTGTCTGAGGATGAAAAACAGCTCTGTTTGTGAGACCATCATATGCCACCACTCAGAACTTCTTAAAAATTAGTAGTGACCTTTGGGATGAAATTTTTCGGCCCAATATTGACTTTCTTTGCCTGTATGGAGTTTGGCAAAACCCAAGATAAGCATTTTTTTATTATTTACAGATGGAAAAAGGTGATTTGAATCATAAACACCCCAAATTTTGGGGGCCACTAGGCAACTAGAAATGGCTCCATTTTAAAATGGTAAAATTATGGTTTTTTAGGAGTTTTGCAGTGGTACCAAATTTAAAAATCTAGATGAGAAATACAGAAGCTTTGTTGGACCTCCTCAGCCTGCAAGTACAGGTTCACATGTGTCAGTACACTTGATTGTTCCCACAAACTGCTGACTTATGAAGTGAAGTTAATCATACACATAAGAGTTTTCAGAATCAAAGCTGGCATTTGGGGAAAAAAATGAGTTTTCATGTAAGTAAACACTTCAGTATAGGCTTAAAATAATACTGAGCTCACTGGAACTGCAATAGATGTGGTAGTCACTACCCTGAATTGAGACTATATTCCTTTTTGAGGCTGAAATGACAAATGCTTTGGACGAGATGACAAAACTCTGATGAATGTGCTTGATTTTTGTTCTGTGCTCTATCTCCCTTATTTAACAGTAGTAATTTTGGGAGTAAATGATTAAGAAAATATGCTGTGGTTCTCGTGGTGGGGTGCTTTATCTTCCCTCCAGTTGCAGTTATTAGAATGTAATGTTATTTAATAATAATAATTACTAAGACACACAATATTGTGTCACTGACTGCACCAAAGTGGGTGTTTTGGCAAGGAAAGATGAACACAAAGAGAGGCTGAGGTGTGGGTTTTTTCACAGCTGATTACAGTGGTGTCTGAGCATCCATTGATCATACACTCCTGACACCTAATTAATTGCTGAAGTATCAGATCCTCACTGGCTGGTGAGTGGATCTTCACATCTTCACACAGAGCACAGAGACATAATATTGAAAAATGGTGAATAATTGTTCATATTGTGTCAGAAGTCTGTGGCAGGGCAGAGAATTGAGATGGGGTCTCTCCAGTCCACCACACTGAGCACAAAGTTCCCATTTCTATCACAGCGAACGGATTTAATAATCATCAAAACACAGTGATTATGCAAATCTTTGTGCCTTGATTGAGTAATAAAAGCTACCAACCAACCAGAGTTAAGGGGTTTGTGTATTGTATGATTAGTGAGAAATAAAATCGGAGGGATTATGCAAATTGCCCCCTTCAGCCAATCGGACTGAAAGAGGCAATGGGAAAAAAAAGTCAATTTGTGCATCAATAACTACACAGGGATAACTCCATAACTACAATACAGGGATAACTGTAACAGGGATAACTACAGAACTACAATAACTACAGCAGGGATACAGCATCCCTGAGCTCCAGTTGCTATTATTTTATTATTTGACTGCAGAACCTCCCAGGAGCCCTGATCAATCCAGTCTAAAAGATAATTGTTTTCTTTTGGATTCTGCTTTGGATTCTGCAGCATTCCACATTGGACAAACCACATTTGGGATCTGGGCTGACTTCCTGCTAGAAACCTCAGTCAGGATATAAGAAAAACCAATGTGCTGAGAAAACACGTGGAAAAACACATTCTGTCCGTAAGATTAAATATCAGTATAAACTCATGTATTTTTGCATTTGCAGTGTGTATGGTTTTTTATTAACTCTACAAGCGTTAGGTTGCTGATGACAGATGGCCACGAGGGCTGCCCCACGCCGGGTGAAGTCCCCTGCCAGCTCCCACCACCAGGAGATTCCACGTTACCACGTTACCGACGGAGGAGGATGAGGATGAGCCTGACTCCCACTCTGATCCAAAGGCCACTTGATACACGGCGAGTGGAGCTTCCCATGTCACAACCTACGCTGTGAGGTCCATGGGGCTCCGAGACATCCGCGGGCCTGACAAATCCACGGGGCTCCGAAGGACCCACGGACCTGAGAAAACCAAGGGGCTCCGAGGGATCCGTGGACCCGAGGGATCCATGGATCCGACGGACCCGAGGGGCTCCTAGGAACCCACGGGGCTCCGAGGGCTCCATGGACTCGAGGGACCCACAGGGCTCCAATGGATCCGTGGACACAAGGGATCCACGGACCCAAGGAACCCAAGAGGTTCTGACGGATCAACGGACCCAAGGGATCCAAAGGTCTCTGAAGGACCCATGGAGCCGAGGGATCCACGGTGTTCCAAGGGATCCACGGACCAAGGAGATTCACGGATCCGATGGACCCAAGGGGCTCTGATGGACCCACGGGGTTCCGAGGAATCCAAGAGCCCGACGGACCCACGGACCCAGTGGACCCGAAGGGCTCCGAGGGACCCACGGGGTTCTGAGGGATCCACGGACTGGAGGGCTCCACAGGGCTCCAAAGGATCCACGAACGCGAGGGATCCACGGATCCAGTGGACCCAAGGGGCTCCGAGAGACCCACGGGGTTCCGAGAGACCCACGGAGCCGAAGGATCCACAGGCATCCAAGTGATCCATTGACCAGAGGGATCCATAGATCCAATGGACCCGAGAGGCTTCAAGGGATCCAAGGGGCACGGAGGGATCCACGGGGCTCTGAGAGATGCACGGGCTCGAGGGATCCGCAGGGCTCCGAGCGGCTCCGAGGAGCGCAATATCCCGAGGGATCGGCGGGCGAGCCTCCAGCCGGACGCGGCTGCCGGGAGCCGCAGGCCACGCCCCAAACCACGCCCCCTGCCGGACCCCGCCCCCTGGGCGAACTCAGCGCTGCCGAGAGGCCACGCCCCCGACTAAACCACGCCCCAGCCTACACCACGCCCCGTCCGACGGGGCCACAGACCACGCCTCCTTATTGCCACGCCCCCAAAAGCCACGCCCCCTCCGCGCACCCGGCGGGCGGTTGGGTGGTCACGCCCCCTAAAGCCCCGCCCCCGGCCCCTGAGGGGAGGCCACGCCCCTCGCCCCGCCACGTCTCTGCCGGGCGCCGCTCCCGATCTGCTCCCGGTCCCGGACCCGACCCGCCCCGCTCCGCCCCGCCGGGCCATGGCGTTCACGCTCTACTCGCTGCTGCAGGCCTCGCTCCTCATCGTCAACGCCGTAGCCGTGCTGCACGAGGAGCGCTTCCTCCGCCACGGTGAGCCGGGAGGGCCGCCCGGCCTGGCGGGGAGCGCGGCGGCTGCGGCGGTGCGAGCATCAGCGAACGGGGGAGGGGATTGGGGCTGGGAGTGGGTTTAGGCTTTGGGGATGAATTCCCGGCCGCTCCGGTTGTAGCTTTGTCTCTCCCTCTTCCCCCACAGCATAATTGCTCTTTCCCCACCCTCCCCATAATTGCCTCTTTTTCCCCGTCCATTTTTAACTGTTTCACTGCCCTTCGTGCCGCGCCTCGGAATGTTTGGTGTGGTGCAAAGGTTTCCTTTCTCTTGCCGTGCCTGGTTTTTGATGAGGTGGCGCCTGTCGGTCCATGGGGTCCCTAGGGCTGGGCATCCTTGTCCTTCTAAAGAAACCAAAGCCCTGCAAAACAGAGAAAATCCACCGACACAAAGATCTGCAAAGCCGTGGGAAAGAAATGGCCAATGATCCACGATTTCCCAGTCCATTGGTGTGGAGAATCGTGACTTCTCCACGTCAGACTGAGCCAGGATTTTTGGCAGGAGTGCAGAAGGGGATCCCTTTCCTCCGCCCCCCGGTTGGATTCGCTTCAAGGGATCTGCTCAGTTTGGCTTTGGGGGTTTCTTTTGCTTTCCTGACAAGCAGCTGGAAGAAAAAAAAGGAGATGTGGGGACTAGTGGGATGGGTGAAGCCACTTGTGATCCTCGTGAGACTTGGGAATAGCTCCAGGCTCATCCCAGTGGCCAGCAGCAGCTGGCAAGGCTGGTGAGGGACAGGACTTGCCCACCACCCTTAAGCTTGGTGCCATCTGAGCGAGGCAGACCAGAAACGGGGAACAGAAATCACTCAAAAGTGGTCTCTGGAGAACAGAAGCGCACAGATTGGGCAGTGGAACTTGGGAGTATTGAGAGCTGCTCCTTGCTAAATGGTAAGGCCTGTGATCAGCAGGTCTTAGAAATTCCTGGACACATCCCTGGTCCCATCACATTGTGTCCAGGCGTTGTAAAACTTCAGGACTCCTGTTATGCTCAGAAAACTGTCCAGTTTTCTCCTCAAAAGTTTTAATTTTCTTTTACAGCAGTTGCAAAAATCGTCACCCCTACTTTGGAATTTGTGCTGTCCATTTTTCTGTCGTGTGGCTCATTTGTCAGTGCTGAAGCATCATCACTTCATCCCCAGCAATTATTTGCCATTTTATTTTTAAGATGATGAACCTATTGCTGGTGGTTTGGGTTTATTTTGACAGCTATGTTTTTTTAAGCCCAGATGAACTCACGTGTTACTGTGGGCATGCAGGGAACAGTGATGTGCTAAAAAGGTGAGGGTTGCCTTTACAGAAACATGGATTTGTCATTGCCTCATGTGAGTTTTAACAGTTTTCAGCCTGTTGTATTAAAATCTGCTCGTGAAATAAGGCTAATTGGGCTGTCTGTCTATGTAAGTATAAGCTATATTCAGGATGGCTTGCTCGTTAATATTACAGCATTTGTTGTGCGGTTTTGGGGTTTTTTTCTAATGTGTGTGTCTGTTTTTATGTGACACAGTTGGCTGGGGAAGTGATCAGGGCATTGGAGGATTTGGAGAGGAACCAGGAATTAAAGCACAGCTAACAAACCTGATTCGATCAATACGAACTGTTATGAGAGGTAAGGGCACAATATAATGAAAATAAGAAGAGTAATACGATCTGTAGCATCTTGTTTCTGCACTGATCTATACTTCTGGACTCTGTAGGATTCTGCAGGTGTCACCAAAAGTGCCCTGGTTTTGGTAAAAGTGTGAAAACATTCCCTGGCTCTGGCTTGTGTTGGTCCTGCTGAGCCTTCTCTTGGAGTTCAGCAGCTGGGAGGAAGCTTGGTGACCAACCAAAGTGTGCAATTGGCATCACCTTGTCTAAATCCAATTTTATGGGAAGTACCTGGTGAGGGAAATGTAATTCTGGGGTTTTTGAAAGGCTTAGTGCCTCAAAAGATGGGGAGCAAAATACATTTAATTTTTAAGTTACTGGTAAATTTCTTCATTATGAAGCACCCCAAAAATTAATTTTGTAGATGAAGATGATAGAGAGGGAGTACCAAATCTTAACCTGTCTTGTCCACCACTGACTAAAAACCAAAACGTTTATTCTAAAGCAAAGGAAAGCCAAGGATGGAAACTGACTTTTAGATGGTTTGATTTCATTTGCAAAAAGAATTATTTGTGTTAAAGTTAAAACAGAACTAAAGTCTCTGGGTTAAAGTTAAAACACGGAGTGGAAAAACACTTCTGCTGTTGCTTCCTGCTGATGTCTAGTATCCTAGGATTAGAGCCTGGCTCCTTCCACTGGTCCCAACTTTGCCTAGGAAAATTAAATGTATTTCTAAAATTTTGATGGATTCTGCTCCTTGTCCCAAGGTGTTCTCACAAGATTATATGAAGCTCTGTCATTTTGGGATGTGGAAAGGAAAATTTTCACTAATAATTTCTTTTTTTCCCCCTTTGTAGTGCCATTAATAGCCCTGAACTCCATCACAATCATTCTGCTTCTGTTGTTTGGTTGAAGACACCCGGTGAAAATCCCTTGGACATCCAAAGAAGCCAGTTGCTGACCACCACTGCTCTGAGTTTCCTGGGATCCAGCATGGTTTAGCTGTCAATCTGACATTCAACTTAAAATAATAAAAGACACTCTTTCTATTTATCCCCTTCCCTAATGTTCCCTTGCAGTTTCATTAAGCAGGATCACGGGATCAATGCAACAACGCTGCAAACACATTGGACTGTGACCAGTTCTGTTGCTGCCTGTTCATAGTGTTGATTAATTATTAGAGTAAATGTCATAGGATGTTGCAGTGACTGGCAATGGGATGCAGCTTTTAAATGTCTCGTTACTCAGGGATGAATTTCCTTCAGTACGCTCTCCAATTTGTTTTTAAATTGAGGAAAACAACAATGTGTTTGTTTTCATTTCAATTACTACCATGGAACTGTTTAAGAGAATATGAATTAGGCTCTGAGAATGTGTTATTAAGGATGCTTGTTATAAAGGATTGAAGTCCAGCTGTGATATGGAGGGACATAAAACCAGCTGAGCAAAGTCCTGATTCAGGTTAACATTGAAAGCTGAATTTTCCTGCTTTGATTGGAATACTGTGTTAAGTTGCAATACTGTCTTAAAATCAGTATTGCACACTGATGGTAAAGTCTGTTGAAAATGGGTGCAATTGCAGTGCAAAATTAAAAAAAAAATTAAAAAATAATAAAAGCTGTACCTAAAGCTGGTTAACTCTTATGTTAACTTTGGGGATATTAGCAATTAGCATTTGTTATTCTTCTGTCAAGGATTGTTATTACACTTTTTAAAATTTATGTTAAACTTTTGCGTGGTGATTACTGTGGTTAAAGTGGGGAACCATTTGTATTCTGAGCTTCCGGGGAAACATGGGAGGGGAATACCACGGGAGGTGAATACCATGCGCTTTTCAAATGCATTTCTTTGTGAAAAACCTGCATATTTGTAACCTCTTTTGTTAGTGCGCCTTCCCCCACCCTCCATCGTCATCATCATCGCAATTTGTTAAATTACCGACTTTGAAAGTGAAACTCGGGGTGTGATTTTGCAGTTTTGTCGCAGAGAATGTTCCTAATTGCTTTGATACCAGTCTTGTCTCAATTCAGACTGCTGAGTTAGGTCTGAATTGGAAAAGGGGATTCTCGTGTATCTTTTTAGAAAAGTTAGAACTCATATCTGTTCCTCTGCTAAAGTGTTTTATTTTAAAAGAGGGGAGGCCAAGGGGAACCTGGCAGTCCCATTATTTTAAAGTAGCTTTGCTGATCACCTCTTGTCCTGATGTCTTGATTACTAAGGCATACACTGTTGTACATGAAGAAGAATCTGTAAAACATGTAAATGCATTTAGTGATCTTCAGTCAGTTTTTCGCAGAGTAAAATATATGCAAGAGGAGAGTTTTATGTTGTTTTCTTTTTCCTTAGTGATTTTTGTAAATAAATCCTGAATTTCCAAGTTAAGCATTCTCTTTCCTAACTCTCTGTGTACATAGGGATATCTCAAAACTCGGCTTCATCATGTTCCACATGCCAGAATTACTGCTCTTACATGAAATATGTATTTTTTTTTCCTCATCCCTGTGGTACTTGCAAGTAAATCCTCGCTGTGCAGCTGTATTTTGGTATCATCTCTGTGTGAAGCTGTGTTTTGGTTTATGTAGCAAACCCCATGAGACATAATGCTGTCCTGAGGCACAACAGGATCTTTAAATTTTAAAATGTGGATGTTAGAGGTAATTTCTTCATGATGATAATTTTATAAATCAGAGTGGAGAGGGTACAGCCTGGTTCAGTTGTTCTCACAGATCTGTCTCATGGAAACAGGGCAGTGTGTGGGGGGGACATTTTATATTCCTATGGAATTTTTTTTGTGAGAAAAGCAATGTTTGACGTTTCCATGGCTGTGGCACCGGGAGTGCCGAGCGATTTGAAGCACAGCTTGTCTAATTCCATTTTCACATCTGTTGACTGTTCCAACAGTTAGTTCTTACTGAAATAAAAGCCGACATTAAAGACTGCGAGCAGCAGCTTTAAACAACTGGGTGAAAAGTGATTTCCCCCTCTCCCTCTGCTTTCAGAGAGGCCCAGCACACGGGCAGAGTCAGCTGGGCACGCGCAGGGAGAAGGAGCAGAAGGAATCCTGTGTTGGATGGAGCAAAACTGGGACAAGTTCCACCTGACCGATGAAAAATAGCGACTCAAAGTGGGGCAGCAGCTGAGGATCATCAGCTCTGCAGGTAATGAGCAGGGGACACGAGAGACAGCTGGGGAACAGCCACGCTGCTGCTGTCCCCTTGTGTGGCTTCCTGCAGCTCTGGGACAACCCTGCTGCTGCTGAGCCTGGCTGGGTTCTGCAAAAGCACGGAATGTGCAGAATAAAGTTACCATATACATATATACACGTTAATAATAGTCAAAATGATATATTACATTTATACATTTTATAGATTAAAATTGTTATTATGAAAATAAACATATAACATTATAAATGTAGTTATAAAATATACATGTATGGATATAATAAGTAGATTAGTCACTGTGGATATATTATGGATATAATTTAATGTATTTAATTATATAACTATAACTGAAATAAATTCTTCCCAATGTCTTATATACATACTAGTTATTATGGATGTATTATGGATATATCAATATATGGACATGATAACATAATTTGTGTAAAATTTTTTACACATTGTATATAAATATATAAAATATTGGCACATGGATACATGATTACATATAATATCCATACGGGATATAATATATCCATAATACTATTGATAGATGAATGATATGTGAGTTATGGATATCCATAATGGATAGTATGGATATAAACACGTCCACATAGGATATAATGGATATAATTTATATAATAATTGGATATAATGGATATAATTTATATAATAATTGGATATAATGGATATAATTTATATGACTGATGATGATATCCACGCAGGATATGATTATAAATCAGGTATATAGGCTAAAGAGGCCATAACAGGTATAACGATACGAATATAATGGACAGAACGGGTGTAATTTATATAATTTATAACCATTCCCATGTTACGATGCGCACCAGGGCCCGCGGGCTGCCTGTCGCGCTGCCTGTCGCGGCTGCGGACTCGGAGCGGCGCCGGGAGCGCGGCGCGCTGAGCTCGGTGTGTGTTTGTGAGCACAGCCACGGCATTACGGTTCTGACTTGCGGCGCTGGCGGCGGGTGGCCCGGCGGGGACAGGGCGGCCGCGGCTCCGCAGGACCCCGCGGGCAGCGCGCAGAGCCACGGCGGCGGCGGGAACAGGTCAGTGCCGGGGGAGCCGCGCCGCGCTGCTCCCCCCTCTGCTCCGCGTGGGCGCGTCCGCCGCCTTTAGCAGCCAACGGGCGGGCGGAACCATCTGCGCAGGGAGAGGGGAGCCCGGTGCTCTCGGGACTCCCCCGTCCTGGCAGATGGGCCAGCCCGCCTGCCCGTAGTGAGCTGGCGGGAAGGGGCGGTACCATCCCTGCCGGCGGGGGTGCGGACGGGGGCTCTGTGGGACGGGAGGGCACGGCGATGACACTCATGTGCCATCAGCATCCTTCCCTCGAGGGACATACAAAATCATATTTATTGCTATAGAATATATCCCTCTTTCCCTCAGGTTGTGTCTTGTTGAGTTCCTCGTGTCCTTGTCCCAAAGACCGGGGCGGGGGGTCCCTTTGTCCTGACAAGGTGAGTTTTCGTTGGGATGTGATTGTAAAAACTGAGGTTCAGGAGGCTTTTAGGACTTCATTGCCCATCCACGAGCTTTGTCCTTAAAATTCGGCTGTCCTGAAAACTGGCTTTGCAGATAACTTCCATATTTCCCAGATAAATACCTTGTGAGCTGATGGAAATGTAGAGCAAAATATAATAGTAATAATAATAATAATAATAATAATAATAATAATAATAATAATAATGTTATATTATTTTTATTTTTATTAATATATTATTTTTATTTAATTTTATATTGCTTTTCTTTTATATTATTTCAATATTATTTTATATTATTTTATTTTATATTATTGTTATTATTATTATATCCCCTGGAACTGATTAAGCTCCTTTCGGAGTTCTGTTTTTAGCTGTGTATCATTAACATTTGACTTTGGCTTTCATATCAACAGATGCACCATAGAATAAGCATTTTCATTTATTTTCTAATTGTGGAGAACCAGCAGGAATAATGATAGTGGAATCTCCAAGTTTCCTGTTGTGTGTGTTGTGTACCTGAGACGCCAGGCTCACATGACCATTTATAAAAGTGCAAAGATGAAACTTATACAAATCTATTAGGGCTGGTTCCCATCACGGTGTTGACTATTCTGTGCTTTTTTTAAAGTACAAACATGGTGCACGCTGTCTGTAGCCAAACCAGCTGAACACAAAATTATGGTCATTTGTAGTGTTGAGAGATCCCAGAATGGTTTGAGTTGCAAAGGACCTCAAAGCTCATCCAGTGGCACCCCTGCCATGGGCAGGGACACCTTCCACTGTCCCAGGCTGCTCCAAGCCCTGTCCAGCCTGGCCTTGGACACTGCCAGGGATCCAGGGGCAGCCACAGCTTCTCTGGGCACCCTGTGCCAGGGCCTCACCACCCTCACAGCCAGGAATTCCTGCCCAATATCCCATCTCTCCCTGCCCTCTGCCAGTTTGAAGCCATTCCCTGTGTCCTGTCCCTCCAGACCCCTGGAAATAGTCTCTCTCTATCTTTCCTGTCAGCTCCCTCAGGCACTGGAAGGCAACAGTCAGGTCACTCCAAAGCTTCCCTTCTCCAATCCCAGTTCTCTCAGCCTTTTCAGGTGGTTGTTGTCTGATGAACAGGAGAAACTCTTGCTGTGTTGGAGCTGCATTGGGCATTTTCTGAGAAACAGCTCACCAGCCTTGCTCACAGAGCCAAATGCAGCACTTACAGCACACGTGAGGGGAAGTGTTTGTTTCTGGAGACAGATTTTTAGCCAGGTGACTCAAACGTCCCTCTCCATTTCCTTCCCCGGTGCCTTTACCCTTCAAATGTTGACTTTTATTTTGGGCTGAGTCTCATGGACCCATAAAAACTGCCTGGCTGTTCCTTCAGGATGCTGGATATCCATAAGCCTTGGGAGCTTCTAGGCTAAAAATGTGCAGATTCCTCACTGTCACCATCAAGCAGCCTCAGAGTGGCTGTGGTGTGGGCTAGATCACCCAGCTTTCCCTTACACTAATAAAATTAACAATATCCACTTTGGCAGAGCATTTTCAGCTTTACAACCAGAGCACTGTGTCTTTATTTTCCCTGTTGGTGTCGGTGGGGCTTGCTGAAATATTCTTGCCAAGCAGTCCCAGACCTAATGACCTCCCCAGTACCCCTGAGCCACTCAGAGAAATTTTTTTTTTTTTTAATTTGATGCCCTTAAAGAACAAACAGCACCTGATTTCCACAGGCAGAATCTTAGGAAAAAACCACACTACCCCCTCAATTATGTATATATATATTTTTTTTTTTTTTAACTGCCTTTTATCCCCCAGTGTAAAGGGACCCATTTCATACCGTGAGTGGTGTTGCAATACCAGGCTTGGCACGGGTTAGGTGCCTCTCTGAGCCCCTGGGTGGTGTTGCTGCTGTGTGCTCAGCACTCTGAGGTTTCACTCTCTGTCCCAGGCAGGATGTCAGCACGGCGTGCCCTGAAGGCTGTGCTGGTGGATCTCAATGGCACTCTCCACGTCGAGGACTCAGCCGTGCCAGGTGCCCAGGAGGCCCTCAAAAGGCAAGTGAAATTCCTCTTTTTTAGGTTTCCTCTGGGAGGCTGTGTCAGTGCTGTTTGCACGAATGGGTGGTGAGCAGGCCTGGAGCAAACGTGGCCAAGTCCTGCTTTTCTTTATAGCTGAGTTAATGCCGGGAGAACTCAGCCAAGGGTGGAGATATTGGTGTCACCTGAGCCACTGCTGCTTTCCTCACTGCCTCTCTCTGTGTTTTCTGAGCCTTTTCTAGACAGAAAACCCCCAATGTTCAAGGTGTTCCCAGTGATTCACATGTGAGACAGCTGTGGCCAAAGCTGAGTTCAGGTGAATAACCCCAAAGTCATTTCACCTGAGCTGTTCCTCATGTCTTTTTTTAACTGCAGGAACCTGATTGTCTGCTAGAGCTTTTAGGTCTGTGCTGAGATAAAATAGGATAACAGAAAAGTTTGGTCTAGAGAGCAAGGCAAGGTCTACAAAGTTCTCATTTCATTCAGACAGGCTTTTCTCAGTTACTTTCTCAGTTATGTTGCTGTTTTTAAAGTTTCTGCTAGGTAAACAACCTCATTTGTCTTTAGTTTGAGAAGCATTTGATAATACAGCCTGTATTCTGCAGAATACTTTTCTACAGAAGAGATTCCTGTAAAATCTTTTGTAGGAATTTCAACACATTAATAAACAGGACAGTTAATTCTTTCTCTTGTGGTGAAAGAGTGTCTAAAGAAACTGAGGCACAGCAAAACAACTTAATCCAGCCAAGTCAGAGGTGAAATAGGACGCACAGTCCCAGGAATATTGGTACTGTTTTCCTGAAGAGAACATCTTCCAGTGGATGAGGAAAAATCACGGAGTGATAGATGATACTGTGGTGAATGCAGGAGGACACAGTAAGAATCTGGGACACTAGAGATTAATCAGGATATAGGAGCAGAACTGAGCTCTCTGTTGGAGCTGTATGGGCTGCTAAGGGTTTTAAACAGCTGGACTGTTGCTCAGAGGGAAACTTCACAGATGGATTAGAAAGCTGCATTTTCCACAGGTAATGCTGTGGAAATTATTGTGTCCTAAGGATGTAAAATTGCAAAGTAAAAAAGGAAGTAAAAAACTACTAAAACACTGGGTACTGATTGCCCTTTCACTCACTGCACTGTGTTTCCTGCTGCTGGGAGAACTTGTGCCAGGGGACAGTAAATGTTCTTGAAAATATATATATATATATATATATATATATATGGTTTTATATATATGTATGTATATATGTGCTGCCACAGGTATGGAAAACAGGTATCAGAGAACAGTCAGGCCTTTCTGCTTGGGGGTTTGAAAAAAATTATTATCCCATGCTCTTCTCTGCCAATCCATGTCTCTGTCCTTCCTGAAGAGAAGCTGGAATGGTTGGCATGCAGCTTGCTTAGGGAACAAATTGAAAGATGCCTTTTTTAGGGTCACTACATTCATACTTCCCCACTGAGGTCCACAGGGAAAAAATAAGTTTTGTTTTATTGTCAGCCAGAGGACTTTTTTACCAGCTGGTACCTGTGAGGGGTCAGTGTAAAACAAAAGACAAACAACAGAAGGAAGTGGCAGGTGCAAGCAAGTCTCCAACTTTATTCTGATGTTCTCCACACAGTCCTGATGCCAGTATTTGTTCCTATAGCAACAGAGAAAGTGATGGTGGGGGAATAATTAAAGGGAATGCTGTTGAAACTGTCACTTAAAATTATTTGATGGTTTGGTAGCATTTACTGTCAGTGTAGGGCAATAATGTGGTTTTATGTGATACTGGTGTTCCTCAGGAAAGGGGGAAATGGCTGCAGAAGCTGACATAAAACCACCAGCAAGGTTACACAGGCTCCTGGAGCATCCTGAACGAGCCACAGCTGCTGGGAAATTCACCCAGCAGTGGACGTCAATATATTAATTCAGCAACAAGCTCCTTTTGTTGGCTTATTTTGATCAAGGAGGCAGGAGTGGCTTATTTATTATGGTGTTTGAATAAAAAAGGCTTTTCAGATTAGTTAACATAAATGCATTTGCTGCTGCTGTGGGGATGGAGTTTGGAATCACCATTTTCCTTGGGAATTTCCAGGGGAGAGGAGAGGAGGAGAGGGAGACTTGTGTTGGTCTGGCAGGTGTAACTCCTGCTGCTTGTTCCACATCACAGCAGTTCTTGTGTGGCACCAGTCTTTTGTGTGGTCTTGCCAGCCTTCAGGTGGTTTTTTAGCCCCTAAGAGGTGTGGGAACAGGAGGATCCTGTGTCCAGTGACCCCCTCTGTCCCCCCCAGGCTGCGCAGTGCCCCGCTGACCGTCCGGTTTGTGACCAACACCACCAAGGAGAGCAAGAAGGACCTGCTGGAGAGGCTGACGGGGCTGGGGTTTGACATTGCAGAGCACGAGATCTTCACCTCCCTGACAGCAGCCAGGAACCTCCTGGAGCAGCAGCAGGTGCGACCCCTGCTCCTGGTGGACGACAAGGCCCTGCCTGATTTCACAGGTGAGGTGCTCAGCAAACAGCTAATTAGCGAGCAACAGTTAATGAACAGCTAAGGAAGCGCTGTGCGCTCAGTCATAGGCAGAGCGCCAGACATGGTGGAGCCTGAAATACAGAATTTTGCAAGGTCAGAAAGGGCCTTTCTTCATTTTAAATCAAACACCAAACAGCCTGAAGTTGTATCTTCTTGAGGAGCAGGGGAAATGGCAGCCAAGGCCTTGGAATAGTCAGGAATTCAGGTAAAATTCAGTACTTTCCGTTAATTTCCACTGTAAAAAGTAAAGTAATAGTTATCAGCAGGTCATTGGGTATTGCACCTGCCAGTGCTGATTTTTTTTTTTTAGCAAGGATGCATCTATTTGTGCAATACCAGATCTCCAGCAGAGATTTTACTCATGAAGAGCTGAAAAAACAGAATGTAGGCACACACAGGAGGCTGTTTCTCTCTTAATAGATTATTATTAAATGCAAAATCTCCAGGCAGTTACTCTTGCTTATATTGGACATTTAGGTTTCACCCCACGTACTTGGATACCTTCCCTGGTGACACTTCTGTTCATCACCCTGACTCCTCTAAATTGTCATCTTAAAAGCTGCTTTGTTTTCAGATGCTCCCATTTCCCTCCCTCAGCAATAAGGGGAGTGGAAGGTGATGTGTTCTCACTTGAACATCAAAATTACAAAGATACCCATGATTTTAACATACTCAGAGTTGAAAACTCTGTGTTGTTTATTAAATTTTTTTATTTAAAGTCAAGGCAGCAAATGTATGGATGGCTTGCCACTGCTCCCTGCCCCTTGCCTTTCAAACTGAAATCTCTTGGCTGCATAATCCAGGATTCTTGCCAGGATCTAGAGGTTTCCTGTTAAATTTTGGTGTCATAGTCTGGTCAGAAATCTCCAGAGAGGTCAGTAGTCAGGAGAAGATCCTCTGTGAGAGCAGTGAAACCTGACAATCTGTTCTTCCTAACATCATATCCAGAGAAATAAGCCCCCAGCAATATTCTGTATTTGTGCTCCCAAGGAGGCTTTCCTGGGTGAGAAACAGCAGAGGCAGCAGCTCTTTTCACTGAGAGCATTTCAATCAGTTAAATCTCCATGGTTTTGGGGTCTTTCCATCAGTTTTGCAGGAGCTGATGGCTAATTTTGTAAAAGATGACACAGACAGGGGTATCACAGGGGCACATTGGTGCATTATCTGTATCCCTTGGGTCTGGAGTGGGGTGTTTGGTTTGTTTTTGCTACAAGGGGTTTGGCTCACATTTCCCCAGTGCTGCTCTTGGAACATTTAAGTACAGTGGAGAATTCTTTAAATTCCTACTAATGGCTGCTATTGAGCTGTTCTTGGCTGATCTCTCTGTGAAAGTTGATCACAGATGGATGAATGGAATCCTTTCCTGGTTAGAGGACCCTGATGCCTCTGGGTGGTGTCACAAATCCACAGTGCCATCTTTGAGTGGTGTTTTGCTGGCTGAGCCCTCTGAGGGACATGGAGCAGATCTCAGCCAGCAGAGCCAGCCAGGAGCTCTGGTTGTCCTGGTAAAGGTGCAGAGGGAGTGTTTGAAGGTGGAACAAAACGAGTTCCAGGAGTGCAGGATGCAGCTGATTAACATGTCATTAATAAAACCCTCCCATTGGTGCTTCTCTGCTTCCAGCTGCTGGTTCTGCCCAGGGCTGGAACTGCAGTGGAGCTGTTCCCAAGGGCACTAATCCACGTTAAAAAAAGACCTTCCAGAAAAGCCACAGTTAATCTAGGGTAACAACTTCTGGGCCATGCTGCAGTACCATCTTTATTGTCATAACCATACTGATGTGTGGAGCAACAGTCAGTGAAGTTTCCTGTGACTACAGGAAATAGAAAAACTGGATGGGATTCACTTACCTTTCTGATTTCCTGTCTTACAAAACACATAACTAGATGTAGAGAGGGGCTCTCAGATAACAGTCAGTCAGTTAAAAGAGGATTTTCGTGGCCTGCTGCATTTCAGTGGGAGCAGTGACAGAATCATCCAACAGTTGCTGTTAAGACTGTCCAGCTCCTGGAGGATGGAACAGTCTGGACAGACCAACACCTGGTCCACAGATCCTTTCTTCATTTATAAAAGACATAAAAGCAGTCTCTGTGGTATGTCTGTGTCAGAAAATGCTCATTTTTGCCTTAAAATGGTGAAATGCACTTTGCTGACTGTGTGCTGCTGAGTGTGAATTAATTCCTGTTTGCTCAGAATCTTGTTGTGTTTTCCCAGGGATTGGCACAGATAACCCCAATGCAGTGGTGGTGGGATTGGCTCCTGAGCACTTCCACTACGAGATGATGAACAGAGCCTTTCGGTAAGGCAGCCCTGGGGAGGGGCTGAGTGAGGGCTGCTTTGTGCTGGGCTCTCTTCTCTTTCTGGGAAGAAAAGGGTGGTGGGAATATCACACATTATGCAGCATGTGGGGGAGACACTAATCTGGGTGGATTTGGGTTCTTCACTGTGAACTTCAGGCAGTCCAGACCTCATTTTTACAGCTTTCAGTCTAAATGAACTACTGAAGTATAGCTACAGCTCTCACTGAGGGGGAAAATTAGCAACGCTTCAAGGGAAAATTCACAGAAACAGGGATGTGGGGAAGCTTTCACAGAATCACAGAATTCTTTGGGTTGCAAAGGACCTCCAAGCCCATCGAGTCCATGCTGTGCCCAATCCCCACCTTGTCACCCAGCCCAGAGCACTGAGTGCACATCCAGTCATTCCTTGGACACCTCCAGGGATGGGGACTCCAAACCCCCCTGGCAGCTCTTTCCAGTTCCTGACCACTGTTTCCATGGAGAAATTCCTCCTGATGTCCAACCTGAACCTCCCCTGGCACAGCTGGAGGCTGTTTCCTCTTCTCCAAGAGGAGAGGCAGATTCTGTGTTCAAAGCCTGAGTGCTATAGGGAAGGAAATCCAGTATTTAGGGCAGATTATTCCTTACCTACCTAGTGCAGGATACCCAGCAGTATCTTCTGAAGCATCTTCTGTTCAGGAGTGGCCAGGTGGACCATGGAGCTGGTCTAGAGTGTTTTATTTCTAATGCTCTTTTTGTCTGTAGACTAAGGGATAAATCAGATAAAATCTCTCTCTGACCATCCATGAGCTCTGGTTCTGGCTGGACACCACAGTCTTGATTTTAACTTGAAAAGCCTTCAGCTTGAAGGCCCTGGAGGTGAGCCTGTCCATGAGAGTAGCCCTGGTGATGTGTGTGATGAACCCTTTTCCCTCTTGGCTCACAGGATGGTGGCTACCACACAATTTGGCACCTTGACTTCTGGTGAAAACCCTGCTATCAAACACCTAATCTGTTTTTTGGAACCATAAAATTCAAAGAGGAAGAATCAATTACTGCCCACCAGTGTCTTAAGTAGGTTTCTTGCAGTAAGAGGCCAATGTTGTCCTCATCTGCTGCCAATTCTATGTCATAGCAACAGGTGTTGACCCAAACTGACCCTGTCTGCCTCCATGGTGCACCTTGCCAAAAGCACTGATTTTGGAGCTTTGCTTTGGGTCATGAGTGGACTCTTAGTTTCACAACTGCATGAGCTTAACCCGTTGATTATCCCAGTGCTTACATAATTTTATTGATTGATATTTCTGTCCTGTATACATTAGTTGTTGAGTAATGCCCATTGTTTGCTTTGGGCTGAAGACTGGGACACTTAAAAACACCCAGGATGGGCTCTGTCTGACCTGTAACACCTCACTGATTTGTTCTGGGTGTTTCCCCCAGTCCTCTGTAAGGGATAAACTTCTGCTGGTGTTGGTTCTGTTAGGCCTGAGGGAAATACTAGCCACTGACACATTCTCTTCTTGTCCAGCCTTGCCCTGTTCGTTCTCCTTTACTGCTCAGTTAAATAAGTCATTTGGGACTTGCATTGAAAATGGAATTGCATTGGGATTGCAGAACTTTGAGGTGAATCTGATTAAATGCAGATGTCTACTGTGCAGACTCCTGTGTCTTTGCTGGAGATTTGAGCTCTGGAGGGGTAAGGGAGGCACTTTAAGGCATTTTTCCCCTCGTAGTGCTTAAAATAGGACAGTTGAACTGTGCCCTAGGAGTGCCTTTTCCTCTGCACTGACTGTGAGGAGCCCAGGCTGACTAATTACCTGGTAGGCAACTATTCCATTGACACCCAACATTAACTTGGGTAAATCTAACCCAACATGAGTCCCAAAACGAGATACACAGAGTATGGCCGTTCTCCAGGCACCACTTGAAATGACTGAGACTAAATTTCTCTTTCTGTATATGTGGGATTTTGATGCCACATTTAAAAGAATTCTCTCAGGTGAGATCTCTCCTGCAAACTGCTGAATGCAGTGGTTGTGGTGATGCTGTCAAATTAAATTTTTCTGTGTCCTAGAGGCATCCTCCCATTGTGAACATGTCTGGCTGCTCACAGAAACACAACCCAGCTCTCTTCTTGTTTAGCTTGCTTTGGAATGCATTGATTCAATAGGAGTGTTTGTGATAATTAAGTGAAATGAAATACCATTTAGTCCTGCTCGGAGTTTCCAGGCTGCTCTGCAGGCATCCTCCAAGGAAAATCCAGCTCACCTCAGCCAGCCTCTTACAGCAGGGGCAAAGCAAGACTTTGTTTGTTTTCTTAAAGGCTTTTTTTGGAGGGGTTTTTTTTTTTTTTTTGGTAAACCAGGGTTTAAGGGGAAAATTAATCCTCCTTTCTGCCCAGAGGATAACAGCCAGTGTTTTACACCCCTACGTGTTGTGATAAAGACTGGAATGACCTGCATTACCTGGAGAAGGTATAAAATCAAAGGGAAAATGTTTGGCAGTCCAGGTGCTGTCTGGAGGGCTCTTGTTGCACTGGAACTTGGGAAGGGGAGGACTGCAATAATACTGCTGTGCTTGGTTGACCAGGAGCATTCCTCTAGTGCAGCAGCTACACAGCTTCCCCTTGCTGCAGGACAGGGGGATGCTGTGTCTGCTGTGAGGAAAATCTGCAGGGCACAGAGCAGGATGTGAGGTTCTGTGGAAGGAAGTCCTCTGAAACTCCCATGGTTAATTCAGAGGGACGTGAATGCATCAAATGGCTTAGTGGGTTTTTTATGTAACTTGTTACTGCAATTCCTTCAAGGCTAAAATACAAAATACAAAAGATTCATCCTGTACCTGTGGAAATTCTTGGCTCTGAGGGTGGGGAGGCTCTGGCACAGAGTGCCCAGAGAAGCTGTGGCTGCCCCTGGATCCCTGGCAGTGTCCAAGGCGAGGTTGGACAGGGCTTGGAGCAGCCTGGGATAGTGGAAGGTGTCCCTGCCATGGCAGGGGGTGGAATGGGATGAACTTCAAGGTCCCTTCCCACCCAAACCATTCTGGGATTCTGTTAGGCCTTCAGCTGTAAATATTTCTTCAATATAATTTTTGTACTCCCTTCTTCATTCATTCTCTAGGTTGATTTTGGATGGGGCACCTCTCATAGCGATCCATAAAGCCAGGTATTTCAAGAAGAAGGACGGGCTGTGTCTGGGACCTGGACCTTTTGTGACTGGGCTGGAGTATGCCACAGACACCAAAGCCACCGTGGTGGGGAAGCCAGAGAAGACCTTCTTCCTGGAGGCTCTGCGTGGCACTGGCTGTGCCCCCGAGGAGGCTGTCATGATCGGAGATGTATGTGAGCACAAAACCCTCCTCACCTGCCTGGCAGTGCAGTGCTGCCCTCCGTGGAGTGCAGAGCCTGCAGAGGGGCTTCCAAAGGGTGGGACTGACTTTTCCAGAGATGGGAATGGAGCTGGGAAGGGTCTGGAGCACCAGGAGAGGCTGAGGGAGCTGGGAAAGGAGCTCAGCCTGGAGCAAAGGAGGCTCAGGGGGACCTTGTGGCTCTGCACAGCTGCTGACAGGAGGGGACAGCCAGGGGGTCAGGCTGTGCTCCAGGGAACAGGGACAGGAGGAGAGGGGACAGCATCAGGCTGGGCCAGGGGAGTTTTAGATTGGATATTAGAGAAAAATTCTTCATGGAATAGGATTTTGAGCACTGGCACAGCTGCCTAGGTCAGTGGTGGAGTCTCAATCCCTGCAGGGATTTAAAAGCTGTGTGGATGTGGCATTTGGGGACATGGGTGAGTGCTGGACTGGGCAGTGCTGGGAGGATGGTTGGACTCCATGATCTTAGAGGGGTTTTCCAACCTAAGTGATTCCATGGAAGTTCACCTGATTTAATGGGTAATCCATGGGGTTTTCCTCTCTTACTTCAGTTGCTATTTGATCAGGCAGAGAGCACACAGAAAGCTGTTCCTGTGACAGTGTGACCGGCAGGTAGCTGAAAGATTTGACTCTGTCACTGATTTTAAGTGATGTGCAGAGCAGGAATGGTTATGGAATTGTCTGTGCCCACTAACCAGCTGCTCTCCTGCTGTGTCCCAGGACTGCAGGGATGACGTCGGTGGTGCCCAGCAGGCAGGCATGCGTGGGATTTTGGTAAGGACAGGTGAGTACTCAGTGCATCAGTCATTTCAGGAGACAGTGGTGCCTTCAGTGATGTCACCCTGTCCCCAAAGTGAAGGTACACTCAGCCCTGGGGCAGCCCTGCTGCTTTGTGACAGCAGGGTTAGAGCACAGCACAGACCCCCAGCTGATGGCAGGGTGACCAAAGTCACAGGTGGGGACAGCTGCTCTTATAGGTGTGAAGTTTTGCTCTGACTCAAAAATCTTGAGCAGCAATCACTGAAGATACAGAAGTGTTACTTTCACACCTTAGATTGCCAAAATCAGTCACAGCAATGTAACTTCTGATCTGATGCAGCAGCTCTGGTGACATTCCTCAGTAATTACACTGGTCATTATAAATGTAATTTTGCTTTGCATAAAAGTGGAACGTGGAGGGATTGGCAGGTACTGTCAGTGTTGCTGGTGGCCTCGTGGACTGGGTAAGGTCTCTGAGTTGGCAGCTGCTTCTGCCACACAGTCTGATACACTGAAAATGAAGGGAAGTAATCCTGCTTTTCCTCAGAAGAATCTTCAGAGAGGAACTCTTCATCAGGAACTGTAGTGATAGAACAGGGAGTATTGGGTTCAAAATAAAGACAGGAATTTCAAGTTAGAGATTTTAAGGAAGAAATTCTTTCCTTTCAGGGTGGGGAGGCCCTGGCACAGGGTGCCCAGAGAAGCTGTGGCTGCCCCTGGATCCCTGGCAGTGTCCAAGGCCAGGCTGGACAGGGCTTGGAGCAACCTGGGATAGTGGAAGGTGTCCTTGCCGTGGCAGGGGGTGGAATGGGATGAGCTTTAACGTCTCTTCCAACCCAAACCATTCTGGGATTCTATGATTCTATAAAAGTGAAAATCACATTATTATTTTAAGAACCTACAAGAAGGACATTTGCCAGTACAACAGAGTGAACCACTGCAACTAACACTAGTTTTGATCCAGAGCTGCCCCTGCAGGAATCTCCAGTAGGGCTCAGGGTTTGTTTAGGGAAGCCTTGTGGGATATTTGTGGCAGGAGAACCTCAGATGGGCATTTTTGTCCTTGGTACTGCTATGGGAAGGCTGTAATTTTCGGGGGGACAAAAAAGGGTACTCAGAGGAGCTCAATAAAGGGATGATTGTGTTAATCTGTTACAGGTAAATATCGACCAGCAGATGAAAACAAAATCAATCCAGCTCCGTACTTAACCTGTGAGAATTTCCCAGAGGCAGTGGAACATATCCTAAAGCGGATGCTGTGAGAAAGGGAACAGCTAGCTTGAAGAAACACCTGTTCCACACCATTTCCTTCATTCTGGCTTCAAAAATTAAGGTCCCAAGACCAATGCATGCGTGGCATCCATCAGAAACCTGCCTGGGCTGTGAGGGGCAGAGGATCCATGTGGGTCCAGCACAGTCACACTGACAGGGAGTGTGGCAGTGTTTTACTTATTTTCAGTTTTCAAGGAATACCTGATGAAAAACCCTGTCTGGAAAAGTGTCACCTTCTGCAGAATAAGTTACACTGAAAACATGCACTGAAAATACTCAAGTAAATAAAGCTGAAACACTAACACAGAGCCTCAGTGGGCCTGTAGTAATTTCACTGAGAATGTCTCTGCTCTGCTCTGACTTAAAGGTAGAGATTATGCATGTTTACAAGTGACTCTTAAATGAAAATATCATCATTGCTTAATAATAACTACTGTGGCTGTCTTTCATTATAGCAGATCCTGTTCTTTGCTTTTCAATTTTTACATAAAATTAAAAACTGTCAGCATTTTACAGATGTTTTAATTAGATGCTGTTATTAAAAAGAATGATACAGAACGAAAACTCTGGTATTAAATGCCTCAGAGACTGTGACTTTTTAAAATTAGGCTTCAGCAGGGTCCTATTAATGCTATAGTTGCAAAATTTCACTGTTGTTGGGGATTTTTTTGTTTCTTTTTAATGTTAGGGAAAAAATCCTTCACAAGCCATGGGGACAGATTCCAGTTTTTACAGTTGGTTAGCAGAGCTGTAAAATGAAATTTAATTCTGTAGCATGCAATGCTTTTCCTATGCACTGCATCCCCCAATATGAACCAACTTTGTAATGATGGTAAATGGCTTTTCTGGTCCATTTGCAAACTGTAATAATCAAAGTCTTTTACAGTTGTTTTACAGTGCTCCTGTGTGTTAAATTATTAGATTGTAATTATGCATTACTGGAGTATTAACCTTATTGAAAATACAGTTTTGTGTTAATGGGCCATGCTTGTTTTTGTTAAACAAAACCATGGTGATGAATGAATTTCCTCACATGTGACAGTGTCTCTCTGCAGCCTCACTTGGTGGGTGGTTACTATGTTCAGATTCAGTCTCTGTCAGGAACAGAACATGTGGGTGGAGGAGATTTTGCAGTAGAAACACAAGAATGAATCACAGAATCATGTAGGTTGGAAAAGTTGTCTAAGATTATGGAGTCCAACCATTCCCCCAGCACTGCCAAGGCCACCCTGCCCCATGTCCCCAAAAGCCACATCCACATGGCTTTTAAATCCCTGCAGGGATGGGGACTCCAACACTGCTCCACCTGGCAGCCTGTGCCAGGGCTGGACAATCTTTTCCAGGAAGAAACAATTCCAAATATCCAACCTGAGCCTTCCCTGGTGCAATTTGAGGTTGTTTCCTCTCATCATGTCGCTTTCTGCCCATGAGAAGAGACCTCTTGAGGAACAGAAGCCATCCTTAGATAGTGTCTGTGGGCCTTTGTACACTGTCACCTTCAGTTTTGCCTAAATTCACATATCTGGTTTTTGTGCCAGCAATTCTGAATCTGTTGGTTTCTGCTTGGAAGGATGTGAGGGAAGCCAGTGGCCTGGAGTCAGAGTCAGGTGCAGGAGGTGGGAGATCTATCAGTAAAATCCTGTGAAGACATTTCCCCTGGAGACTTACAATTAAAGTGACTGTGACTGATGCTGGAACTAAAAGGGACTGTCAGTGCCTCAGAGGTGGCACCTGGAAGGTGTCTGTCCCTGTCCCTGGCTGCAGGGAGGCTCCAAGCAGGGCTCAGGAGAGGGCTGGAGTCTCCTCCCTGGGGATATTCCAGACCCTTCTGGACACAATCCTGTGCCCTGTGCTCTGGGATGGCCCTGCTGTAGTCCCTTCCAGCCTGACCCATTCTGGGATTCTGTGGTTCTGTTTTGTGCTGGCTGCAAACCAGCGGGTTTCCAGTTGCAAACCAATAGTCTTTAGTTAATTACCCTAAATCTGCTCATTTCCTGCAGTTTTTCCCTAATTCCTTGCCCTTTCCACCTTGGAAATACCACAAAGCAGTAGGAAAATATCACACTTCAAGGGTTTCAACTCACATGAAAACAGTGAGAAACTAGCCAAATTTACAGGGCCCTGCTAAGGTCCTGAATTTCACAGAAAACTCCTGTTTTGTGTTTCATTAAGAAGGGTGCAAGTCTCTGCTGGTAAAGCTGTGCTGACTGTGATGATCTAGTGAGTGTCAGAAATGGAGAATTACACTGTCCATCTGCTTTTAAACTTCGCTCCACTTCTACCTGAAATCTGTAATGAATAAAGACTGAGAAGCAATCAATCTTTTAAAGTCTTTATACATAAAATTAAGGCTGGAGGCTTTGTTGCATAGGAGCTTCCATCACATTAACTCCAAGAAGAACGTTTTTCAAATGGTCATTAGAATGGTTAATAAAGAATAACCACCACCCCTTCACCCACCCTTGCATTTTGAAGGTAAAGATTTCCCATGTGACACTTGTCACTCCATTCTCTTCCTTGAGACAAAAACATTTCCTTCCCCATCCCCATGTGATCCATTGGAAGCCACTTTGGATAGCAAAAGGCTTGGAGGTTTTCACTTTTGGGTTTTTTTTCTGTCAGACTGACTCGAATTCTCTCTGCCAAGCCGTGTACTTCTGGCTTAGATTCTTTGCTGATGGCTTGGTGTGGGTGATCACATCCAGGAAATCAGCTGTTGTGATTGTGTCCAGTTGGATCATTGGCAAGTTACCGTTTCCTAAAGGAAAGAGAATTTAATAAATACTATTATGAAAAGTCATTATTTTACGTCCCTGCCTAATGCAACACTTAATATAGGAAAACAACAGAGTAAATGTAGTGAGAAAATTAAAAAATTGTATTTATGCAGAGAGAACAGAAATGACAGCTTTACAAGAAGCCCTGATTTTTTAGAATTTTGGATCGTTTGGAACTGTAGTCAAAAACTTTTCCAGGCAGATATCAGAGCTCCACCTGCTGGAGTTAAAACGATCGTTCCCTGAGTTAAAGCAAGAGATCAGCATTTTCCAGGTCGAATTCCCTGCTCAGAGCTGAGGTACCTGGCTGATGATTTTCAAGAGCATCAAAAATTTTCCTCACTGGTCTCATGGCTGCCTCCTTGCACACGAGTTTTATGTCTGAGCCAGAGTATCCATTTGTTTCCTGTGATGGGATCAGAATGATACATTACAACTCACAAATTAGACAGAAATTGAATTTACAGGAATTTATATTGTATACGTATTTATATATATGTTTTTGAGGTCTATTGCTGTCTGAAATATGTTTGTATACACACAGACACACACACATAAATCTATTTTTTTGTGTACTCTCCCCTAAAATTATGTTGCTTGTCATTCTTTTGAATGCCTACAATACTTTGTAGGACCAAGGAAAACACTGGGCATTTTCTTTCTAAATGTCAGTTTTCTCTAGGTCAAATAAAACCTTTTTTCTGAGTCCATTCTCAGCTTTCCTGTTAATAAAATAACTGTATTTCCTTATTAACATTTCTGAACTCAGAACTGAGCAGTATTGTCTCTGTGACCAGATATAAAAAGGCTCGGCTGGGTAAAATAAATATTTAAGGGTGTGGCCTTGAGAATCCTGGGCTAATTGAAGGTGTCCCTGCTTATGGCTGGAGGTTGGAACAAGACGATCTTTAAAGTCCCTTGCAACTCAAACCATCCTAGCATTCTGTTTCCTAAGAATTCTGGATGTGACAAAGGGAGAAATGTAGAGAGCCCAAGTATCTAGTGAATCTCTTCACTGTAAAATGCTCTTTTCTCCCGCAGCAGTGGAGCTGTGACAAACCTTCCCTACACAATTAACTGTTCATTACCCTGATGAATTGGAAGTGCTCCCAGCTTGGTGAGAACAGTGATAAAATCTGCTGTTGCTGGAAGTCTCCCTGTATTTAAGGCTGAAAAGCTGGCCCAGCACAGAGGACCAGGATGCACCATTTTGCAGGCAGAGCTGCACAAAGCTGTCCATTTCCACGTGCCTGTGCCATGCTCAGCCCTGTGTCCGGCTGGTCTCCCTCTGGCTGGAGCCTGGGGCTGAGCTGAGGTCCTTGCCCAGCTCTGTGTGTCACAGTGGCTGCACAGAGGTGCTGTCCCAGCCCTGGCTCACAGCTGTGACCCAGAAACACCTCCAGCACCGAGGGCACTGTCCCTGATGCTGTGCCTCCCACCTGGCTCAGGAGGCTGTAGTCCAGATCTGTGCTCAGCTTCACGCCGCCGCTGTTGCTCACAGGAGGCAGCCAGTGCTGGATCATCACCCTGCGCGCCTCTGCGCTCGGCAGGTCAACCAGAATCCTCTTCTCCAGCCGCCGCAGCATGGCAGAGTCCAACTCCCTGCAAGAAAAGGAGGAGAGGGAGTTTCCCAGCACCTCAGTGGGGAGACATGGCTTTGACAGCAAGATTCTCTCCTGTAGCTATGCTGAAAGAAAGGGTTAATTGTCCAGTGTGTTCCTGTTCAGTGATATGCTGGCTTGTGGCATTGAGGCTGAGCAATAACAATCAGAAACTGCAGTTTCCATCCCTCACCTTGGTACTCATTGGCAGCATGTATCATCAGCAACAACCTCTCCCTTTCCCCCTCTGCTATTACAGAGTCACTACAAGTCACCTGTCTGGGGCACTCTCAGGACTAATTAATTGCTGCTTCGTAAGGGATGCTCAGTAGGTATAAAATCCAGACTGAAGGTCTTGGATGTGAGGCCATGTATTATGGCAGAACATAATGCTGAACTGAGACTGCTCCTGCAATACAAAGTATAAATAATACAGCCACAAAGGACATCATCCTTATAAACAGGATCATGTGAAGGGTGAACAGGCTGGATAAATGTGTCAGCGAGTCAAAAAACATGATTCTGTTAACATCAACAGAACTAATTAAGATGTTTTGTCCAAAAAGAAAGAGAAGAGAAAGATCCTGTACCAATCTTTCTCTACCGGCCCCATTCAATCACAGACTCCTTATTCCAGTTTAAAATATAATTTAGTTCTCACACCTGCCGAGAAACTCTAAAATAGGGGAAACCCACATCAATGTGTCTTGTGCAGACAGAAGAAGAGGAGCCCTAAGCAGCATGTCCACCTGTGCTGGCTGAGCACAAGGAACCAGCTGCTGGAGGGTCACATCTGCAACCTGGGACTGCAGATACACTTAAATAAACCTACCCCCCTCCTTCCCAGTCCCCCAAGTGAAATATTTTTCCCAGCAAAGTCAACATTTAAGCAATGAATGGAGTTTCTTATATGAAATACCCTTTAGTTTACAGGAAGTTCAAAGCCAGCTGAAGATGGATTTGTAACACAAGACAAGAGCTAAGATTTCTGTCACTTCTGGTGACTTGTCCTTTTTTTTCACTACCAAATGCTTTCTATGGCACACCACATGATAAAGAAACCCAAAAATGGGCTCCCAAATCCCCTACAAGCATCTGCCAGACCTCAGCATGCCTGGCTGTCAGCTCAGCAGGAACAGAAGTGTTCCTCTCCTCAGAAATGATGTCTCTGTTTGGGAGACTTTGTTCCATGTGTGCTGATCCAAGGGCAATGAATGCAAAGATAAGAAAACCAGGAACCCAGAGGACAACAGATATTCACTCAGATCCACCCCAGTGCTTCTAATCAAGGCCTCAGAAGTAAATACCAGAATTTGCTAATCAACAGCTGTTGGTATATTGATACTATTATTGTTATTTTTAGGTGCTGTTCAGTGCAACGCCTTTCACAGAGGGTCCCACCCAGAACAAAGAACCATGTTAGTCTCCTTTCACCTTCCAAGTGTATTTTTCAGCTCAACTTCTTAAAACTGTCTTGCTTGGCTGGAAATAATTTCTCTGGCTGACAACACTTTGCTGTTATTTACCCATATTAATACCCATATTAACATCCTCTGTGTAAAGAGGGCAGAAGTTCTCAGGTTTTAGAGGTGCCCACCCAGGTGCTCTAAAAAGTCTTTGCAGGTGAATAGCCTGCAAATAGCCTGAAAATCCTCCAAACGATGACATTTTCCATCACTTCTGCTTCACATACCCCCAGGATCACAGTTTCATGAGCTCCCTTAGCCACATTCTGTAAATAAGTCTCCAGCAGAAGTTCTGCTCTGTTCTGCCCAGAGCAGCTCAGCCAGAGTTGCTCTGTGGCTGCTCCGTACCTGAAGTGTTCAAGAACAGGTTGCTTGAACAACCTGGGCTAGGGAAAGGTGTCCCTGCCCGTGGCAGGAGATTGGAACTAGATGTGCTCCAAGTCCCTGCCAATCCAAACCATTCTGTGATTCTGTGATTCTATGATTCTCTTTATCCAGAAGGTTACAGCGACCTGTTGGCTGAAGAAGGAAATAAAGAAACAATGTTTTTGTTATCTTAAGTGTTTAGGTTGTTTGCTAGTTGTTTTGGCAGTGATCAAATACAAGCCTATGTGACATTAACCAGAGCAGAATACAAAGCACTGAGCCAACCTAAATATTCACTGAAACAAATATTCTCTGAATGGAAGTACTGAGAGATGATCATGAGAAGATAAACAAAGCTCTACAGATCCAGAAGATGGATGACTTTTTGTAATTAACATTGGGAGGCATCACAGAATTGCAGAATGGTTTGGTTTGGAAGGTAAGAATCTATCAGCCTGAACCAAAACTTCATCCACCCTGAGGGTGAGAAGAAAGCAGCACTGCAGTGAAAGCTGAATTAAATGTGCTGATACATTAGGAAACATCCACTACATGATTAAGGATCTCTTTATTCCTTCACTAACGAGGCCTTTATTTTATTTAATTACATTGAATCATTTCAGCAAGTAATTTGTCAATAGAAGTGCCTTGCAGATGAGCAGCAGAAAGCAGGGCTGGGCAGCAAGCACAGGCTGAAGAGGAAGATCAATAGCTGCAGTGCAGCTTAGGACAGTCTAAAGAGCTTTGTTTAGGCTTCTTTTCATTCTTCTAAAAGCAGCTTGGTACTAATTTTTTTCCCTGATCAATAAATATCCATGTTAAACAAATCTCTTGAAATCCAGCTTAACAACAAATGTTTGCAAGAGCTCAGGGTTATGCTGTGAAGCCACAATAGGTATTCTGAAATTTTGTTATGAAATATTCCTGTGGAGATGAAGTCTGGGTCTGACAGTGGGACTAAATGCCACCTAAGACTCATAAAAATAATCTGTAAATATATAGTTGGAATCCTAAAAGAGGTTAAAAACCTGTCAACCTCTCTGGGGGCAGATAATGCCAAATTCCTCAAGGCTGGAGTATGCCAATGATGTGAAAGCTCAGGCTTTCCCCAGGCTTTCCATCCCCCTAAAACACCTTTCTAAGCATTTTCTGTGTGGTAGGTACATTTCTGCCAGACACTCTAGCCAGTACTCTCATGGGTTGGGTTTGCTTAAGAAAGAGCAAAGAGAGAAAGTCCAAAACGAAGTTCTAAAGTCTCAGGTATAAAACTTTTAGACATTAACACCTCAGCTGCCACCTTCGTCCCAACACAGACTGACAGCTTCCTTTCAGGGCAGGTCCCACAAAACAGAAACCTTGTCATTTTGCATCAACCTTAAAAAAAGGCTGTCATTTTGGAAGTTTCAAAGAAGCAATTTTACAGAAATTAGAACTTCAGTATTACAAAATTATCAAAAAACAAATATGTAAAATATTGAAAACTGAATTATGTCTATTTTACACAACTTCCCAGAAAGTTTATCGATGGTGTAAGGCAGACACAGGGTAACATGCAGAAATCTCTCTGCATGGATAATTATCTCACAGATAATTATCTCATGGATAATTAGGGGAACACAGAAAGGGGCAATGCACTGCTCAGAGCTTCCTCTTCTAAAAGGGGCATGGTGCTAAAATAACATAAACATTTATAGTGTGTTTATAGTGTCTAAAGAAAGAGACATTTTATTAGTATTCGTACTGTATTTATTAATATTTATAGTATTACTAGTATATAATTCTCTTCCAAACTTAACTATCCACACACAGAACAATTTTTTTTCAGCATTCTCTTACACAACTGGAACACAATAAATTCCATTCAGCTCAGTTCCTTTTAGACAGCTACGGTAACAAAATGGGGTGGATTTTGCACTGATGTAAATTCATGAGACATATATACGTCAAACCAACACACAGACATTGCTATTATGGCTATAAAAAAAAGCCCATGGTGGCTCTGTACTCACACTTTTGGGCCAAGGTAGGGACCAACCTAACTTGTACAACTTCTGCACAAATTTTAGGTGTTCACACAGCCAATCTCTCAATTAAAGAGCCTGAAAATCCTGGACAAGACAAGCCAGGCTTACCTGCCACATGGGACTGATTGAAAATATTACCTTTGAGCCTCAATTCTCAGGCAAAAACTCCACTTCTGTTGTTTAATTCTATCTGCCTGTTCCCTGGATCTTTTTAGCCAGGCCTGCCAAAAAGGGGATCAGCTGACAAGAGGAATAAAACATTACCACATACTTTTTGAGAGAACACTTGGTGATTTGCACAACCCAAATGTGCATTTGTATGTCCTAAGTAATATATGCTCTAGGACTTAAGACTTTTTTTGTAAGTACTTAAAAGGAAGCAGCAGTGGTTATACACCCAGTGTCATTCAGACTCAGACACTCCCAAGCACCTGTTGATCAGAGCCCAGAGCTCTCCAGTCACACACAGAGGCTTTTCCAACATTTGTCCCCATGGCAACTTTGTAAGATTCAGCCAAAAATCATTAATCTTGAAAAACAATCCATGAATGCAGCCTGTGGTTAGTGGGTGCAGAGCTCTCTCTGGCTCCCAGCTGGTTTTGGGTGTCCTGCTCTGTGGCTGTCACACTGCAGAGCTGGGCAAGTGTCAGCTCCCTAAACAAAGCACCTTTAAGTCAAATTTCAAGTTTTGCCACTTGAAATGCTGCTGAACTGCTGCTCACATATGGTCATTCCTGGGAACACCTCCCACTGGACTCCAACAAATGACTCCCAGACCATGGCTTGAAGTTCCCTGGAAACAGCACTGCTGTCTTCTCCGTTTCTGACTCCAAGATTGAGCTCCTCTACACATGAAAGGGAAACAGACACACTTTGCTCCATTTGCCTTTAAAGACAGAGGTATCCAGAAAGATCTCAGTGCTACGAGGATCAGCAACTCCTCCCCTGAGCATCCACAGTTGTTACACATGAAATGTTACCTCCCTTCCTCATGCTCTCCTGCTTGTCTTGCCCCCAATGCACATTCTGCCCAGTTTGAGAACCAACATGATGAAATTCTTCAGTTCCAACCTTAAATTGTTTATTCTTCTATACTAAACTGTATTAAAGAAACTGAAGAAATTTTGTCCCTCAACTTTTCAAAGTCACATTTGATACCAATAAAATCCAACATTCCTATTTATGGAGTGTTCTTCTAAGCACCAGATGTTTTAAGCACCTTACAGTTCCAGGCTGAAAACCCTTCTTAGCTTAAACGTAGTAAATAACTTGCCTATAAAGTCAAATACTCCATTTTAAATATTAGCAGCTGGTGCAACCAGCATATGTTGACTTTATTATGGATTATTCTCATGTGACACAAATAGCAAGAACTGAAGAGTTTAAAAGTAAAAGCTCCAAATTAATCTTTAAATGCTTTAACCAAATATCAAGGCTTTTTCTGCAGAAGTCTAAATAAAATCTTTATCTGTGCTTAGAAGCTCATGAAAATGTATTCAAAATGTACTCTCTGGATCTCTTACCATGGCAGATTGGAAGCTGCTAAAACAAATACAAGATCATCAGATCGGGCCAAGCCATCCATCTGCACCAGTAATTCTGTTTTCATCCGCCGACTTCCTTCATGTTCACCACTACCAAGATTCAGAAAAATATTATTTGCTCAGTGCATTAAAATAATCATCTTTATTTATACAGTGTCATTCACAGCAACTGAGCCCTTGTCACAGTTTTGCCCCAGTTCAAAGCATGATTAAGCTCCATTAGCTAACATCTAAGCATTAAAATCAAGCTTTCTAATGATTACTTAAATGGACTCTTTTCAGTGCATTAAAGTGAGGAGAATTCACTATTACTGAATCCAAAGAAAATATTTATTTCTAATTTTTTTCTTCATGTTAATCTCCATGCAAGACTGACATTTACTGGAAAGAAGCTAAGGCTCCAATTGATTTATTGGATTGATTGATCTATAGCAGGGAATTCTTATAACATGATAGTTGCCATTAAATAACAGGTACACCTACCTCTTCAGGGTAGTATTTTTCTGTGAGTAAATGTGAAGTGGCCGTAAGAAGATAAACCTACTAATGAATTCAATATTTTGCAAAATGTTCCATCAAAACAGAAAAATACGCCATACTGATATGAATTTAGAAATGGGGTGGAGACCACACAGAAAGGATTCTTCTTCAAAAAAGGGGGACTTAAGCAAAGTGCTAAGAATTCTGGCCCTGATACAGGTAATCTGTTTTACAGAAAACCAGCTGGAACTGTTGGTTCCAGATGTGAAGCTCTTGGAAACTCCTGGATCAAGCCCAGGGAAAACATCAGGACCTTAGATGGTAAGGGCTGCAGTTCAGGTTTAATGACTTATTTCTGCAAAGGCATTCACACATTAATGCCAAGTCAGTATTTAATAAGAACATGTAAAAATAAGTACAACATCTAGGATAAAAATCCTTATTTGAATATATATATAATCCAGTGATGTTAATGAGTACTTTTAAATGTACATATGAGCGACAAACTTGGCTCATAATTTGCATCTATTAACTGAGAATGACTACAGGTAGTATCTTTACAATAGGGCATATTCTATTTATAAATAGTAAGCACATAATATAAACATACAACGTAAGATAAATAAAGTGATCATGTAATTCACTGTACATAAAATCCACTGTAATGGGTTCCTAACGGTTATAAGAATATTTTTATATTTCTCCTGCTTCTTTCCCATTTCTAACCTTTTCAATCTGTTTTTAACTATAAACTTTCTACACTTTGGATGAAAGTAATAGCATCCTCCCACTCCTGCAATGGGAAGACCTGACAATGCCATCAAAATCTGTCATTAATGAAAATGCCATTCCACTGTGTACAATCCCTATTACTCTGCTATGCCTATGTTCAAAGTGCCACAAAATAAGCAGCTTCTTACTTACCTCTAACAATTAAACTGTTCTTTCCCCCACCACTGCCTTTATTTCCACGTCAAATCCCTTTGAAGTACAGCATAACTGGTTATAAATTCTTGCACCTCCCTCCTTCTTGCTGCGCCTGTAGCCCCTTGCTAAACCTCACACAACCTCTCTTGCTTCTCTGCTGTGACTGACACAACCACTGCACCTCTCTCTTTTAATCCCCAAAGTGGTCCCACAGGTTACCCAGGAGCAGTGCCTCTCTGACTCATAACTGACTCCAGCTCATCCAAGAAAATTGTGGAAGGAGCGTGGTACCGGGCGAGCTCAAACAACACCTGTTGGGAGAGAAGAGGAAATGTGAAAGGTAAACTAACACAAAAAGGTAAACTAACAAGAAGGCACTAAAGGGCATTGGCATGGCAGATAAGCTAGCAGCACCCACATCCCAAGGGATATGTGCTGGGAGAAAGCCCTGGGTAGGCTGAGGGTCCCTGAATCCTCTCAGATTCTGAGAGGTTTGTAAAGGAGATATAAAGAACACAGCCTTGTAATCCTGTCTTTATGTGTAAATCTTTCTGTCTAAATCCTATCAGAGTACCCTGAGAATAATGGGATAGAAGAAAATGATCCATCAGAGGATTCTGGGAACTCCTAAATTGTTACTGAGATTAAACATGTGCCTTTTGTTGTTGTTCCATTTGTACTTTTTTTTAAATAAGGATTTGAGGAAAAAAAATTCCAGGTCAGCTGAACCATAATGAAAGAAAATGCACTGATTCTTTTGATAAAAATCAAGCACTCATTTTCTTTCCTGATCAAAACAAACATAAATTGCTTGAACAATCAAGATTAAAAAAGAGGACTAATAAGCTGAAACAAAAAATGTGGATCTGCTCTTTGGAGAATAAAGTTTCATCTAATTTTATGTAAACATGGAGAGGCCTGTGTTAGGAGTATGACCATGCTGTCAGTTCTTCTTGAGTGAAGTGTTCTTTGAGTTTTTAGATAAGTATCACTAACAATATATACGTTAGTCCAGCACTTTTAAATCTGAACACTTTAAAAAAATCTACTTTTAAAATATACATGTTATTTCCATCACTTTGAGTATGAAACACAGGGTTTAAATTATTTGCCCAGAGTAACAAGTAGACCATGACCAGTATACAATTTTACTAGAAATATAATGTATAATATTTAAAACATATAAAATCACAGAAACACAGCACAGAACTCAGGAAAACAGGATGAGTGAATATGCCTCCAAATGACCACAAACCCCACATATACTCCCCCCAGCTTCCGAAAATTGCTTTGCCAGCCTCATGTGGTTTTAGGATAAAAAGTCACACAATACTTTTCTTAGAGGTTTCCTGATCCACAGTCTTACTTTGTGTTTTGATTCTGCCAAAAATTTAATTAAGAGTAAAATGCCACAAATTCAATATCAATGCAAATGCTGCAGCATGTTCACAAAAACCTTTTGGATGATGGTGGCAGAAACCAGACTGTCCCCACATACTCCTGCCAGAAGGGAGAATTCCAGGAAGCTACTGAGACAGATGTCAAGAGGATCAGTAATATAGAAAGGGAATGGCAGAAGAAAATATGCCATTTTAAAAGACAAAGGAGGCAGGATGAGTAAATGTGCTGCAGCCATTGCCTGCATTTCCAGAGAGATTAAAAATGCCTGGAATGCCATTTGCAGAGAACAATCTCCTGTGGTTATTTGTTTCCAAGTGCTCTGCATTTACCTGAAGTGCAGCCCAAGAGATGAGGGTAAGGAAGGCTAAGGGCTTCTGGATTTCCACTGAGCTGGTGGATGTTATGGAGAGATTCAGATGGGCAAGGATGCTATACCTGAATCCCCCATTTTCTTTTGTACCACAGCTGAGCCATGCACACTTCTAGGTAGCCTGTATACAAAAACCCATTTACTATTTGCCATCAAACTACCTTCTTTGAAATAATATTACATCTGCATTCGACTGGAAGATCTTTGTGACAAGAGAGTTCTTTGCCCATTTTGTGCCATGAAGAACAATACAGAATTTGGACATCTAAATAATATTTTGTAGGGAGCCAATTCTGCAAAATGGATGTGAAGTGTTGTGAAGGAGTCACTGAGCCCACACTAGTTTGGAACTCTGATTGTCTGACTCCTATCCAGGCAGTCAAAGATCTTTGCTGCCTTCAGAACATCTGCTCCATCTTACATTATGGAGCTGAAGTCCCACAGCAAGAATCCCTTATGAGACTTCTGCAAAAGTGGTGTTATTCCTGCTTTCAGAACTAGGCGTAAACAAAGTCATTATTATTAAGATTATGAGTATTGGAGAACACTTGCTTTCCAGTTCTGTGCTGAACCCCAGTTCTTTAAGTGGGAGCATGATGTTTATTAAAGTATGAGGAATGAGAGAGTAATTCTTACCCGTACAAGTTTTTCTGAATCACCCCTCCATTTGCTGACAATGGTGGATGCTGATATGTTGAAAAAGGTTGTATTGCATTCTGTGGCAACAGCCTTAGCAAGTAAAGTTTTTCCTGTACCTACAAACAACAGAAATTCACTCTCCAAAGGAATAAAATGAAAATGTTTGAATAAATTCCCCTCATTGTACTACTAGTCAGGTTAAAACAGAAAAAAACTCACAGAAAGGGGAAAGGATTGAAAGGGAACTTTAAATGGCATTGAGTCCAACACCCTGCAATGCCCAGGGACATCTTCCACTGTCCCAGGTTGCTCCAAGCCCTGTGCAACCTGGCCTTGGACACTGCCAGGGATCCAGGGGCAGCCACAGCTTCTCTGGGCACCCTGTGCCAGGGCCTCACCACCCTCACAGACAGCAATTCCTTCCCAATATCCCATCTCTCCCTGCCCTCTGGCACTGGGAAGCCATTCCCTGTGTCCTGTCCCTCCATGCCTTGTCCCCAGTCCCTCTGCAGCTCTCCTGGAGCCCCTTTAGGCCCTGGCAGGAGCTCTGAGCTCTCCCTGGAGCTTCTCCTGTCCAGCTGAACACCCCCAGCTCTCCCAGCCTGGCTCCAGAGCAGAGTTGCTCCAGCCCTGGCAGCATCTCCGTGGCCTTTTCAGGATTGTCTGGAGAAACTCAGGTAATACAGAACTGCAAATGCATTCTCCAAATCCTGAAGTAGTGCACACTGAAATGGTCAGACGCCTTATGTGGCAAATACATCTGAAAATGGAGTTCACTGCAGACACAGCCTCAACAATCTGACTCAGGTGGTTCTTGTACCGTCTGTCCCTTTCCAGCCACACCTGTGTGTCAAAAGTGGGGCAGAAGGAGCGGGGAAGCTGTGATGACAAGGAAAACACCCAGCTGGCAGAAGGCAAAGCTTCCACCCCATTCCCAAAACAACCCTTAAATGCAGAAGAAAGGAAGGGCATTTTTCACTACGGCGGTAAGTCCATGGCAGATTTATTGACATACCATAGGATCAAGTTCATGCCAAACCTGAGTAAAATGGTCCAGGCTGAGTAAAAACAGAGATACAAGTTTTCGCTCCCCTGAATTGTTAGTGTAAGTACTGTGTCTGGAAGATTTTGGTATAAAAATAGCCAAGGCTCACAAGAAAGGCCAGGTTAGAGTCTCAGAGATGGACATAACCATAAAACATTCTCTCCTTTTAATTTATGTATAGAACGTATTCTTTTTTAACCATCTAATCTAATTAACACCGATGATTTATCCACAGGACAAAACAAGAAACAGTGACAACCATAGAGATGTGGGAAAAAGGTCTCTGTACCTGGTGGTCCATAGAGCAATAATCCTTTCCATGGGGACAGAATGCCAGTAAACAGCTCTGGATACTGTAGAAACAGAAAAGCAATTCAGGGATTAAAAACATATAATCTGAAACAAATTGCAAGGGATGGTAGTCCCCACCTTCACAGCTCCTAACACATTCAACAAACTTAAGAAATTTGAATAGTGGCATAAAAATGCACCAAAACAATGTATTATCTGAGTACTGAGAAAAATACTGTCTTTAATATTTGAAATCTGTTTTAAGTGTTTGGGGTTTTTTTTCAAATGCAATTGATTTGATATTCTCTTCTGTAAGTCATTTTCCATGGAATTAATACAGGCCAAATCCAGCACTGTTTACAATGCCAAAGGTGCCAAAGAATTGGACCTCATACATGCACTTTTAATACTGAAAGGCAATTTTCCTATGGGAGAATGCATTTGCCATTTCAGATGACATGAAACAGGCCTACAAAAGCACAGAAATAGCGACCTGTAATTGCAAGGAAACAAGCTAATGCGTCCAACACTGGTTTTCTCAGAACTATTTACCACCTTACCTTTATGGGGTAAACAACTGCTTCCTTGACCAGCCTTTTAGCTGCATCCAGTCCTATAATATCATCCCACTTCACATTCGGCTTATGGAGATAAATGTCCTGCAACACACATCACATCTCGTTAGCAAAACTCCTTCTGCACTGGGATAATGACCTCTGGCAAAGCAAAAGGATTGACTCAGTGATAAAATAAGAGTGCTGTTAAGTGATACAGGCTGTATTATTTAACCCTAGGTACCAGGCACCTCCCAAGAGGGAAGCATGCACAGCAATCATTTTCCCTCAAGCTTCCCCTCCAGGCCCCAGTTTCCCAGATGTTTCCCTGCCAAATGTATATGCTGAGCAGATCTTTCCCAGATCTTTTTTTTGTTGGTTCGATTTAGTAACCAACCAACGTATCAAGAGCTATTGGGATATGAAGGTTCACCAACCCTAGTATTTTGTCTCTATTGCTTGCAAGTATTGGATGTTTAAAAAAAAGAGGTATAAGATACAATAGTGACACATTGGTTCAAGTTTACACCCATCAATGGACTTCTGTAATTCAAACTACATCTTAATCTTTGAGTTCAAACACCTCTGGACATTTGTTTTTCAGTGAATTTCTCTTCCCTCTTTTTTAAACGTTTGTTCTGTAGCCCCAAGTTCTGCAGCTCAATCATGTGCAATATGAAAATACTTTGTTTTTTTTAAACTTGATGCTCAGTAACTTTATGGCTGTGCCTCATACTTATATTATTACCTATTACTTATTACCTATTGCTTATGTTATAACTCATGCTGTAAGTAACAGTAAAAAATTGTTAATTTCTCCATGCTATGCAAGATTTTATACACTGCAAGAAAAGCTGTGAGAAACTCTGCAACAGGAAGAAAATTTTTCCCCTAAGCATCTACCAAAAGATAGACGGTAATTAGTCTATGCCCTGAAGCACTCACTAAATTAATTTCATTTAATTCATCAAACTTTTCAAATCTTCTATGAATCTTTCCATTTGCCTTAGTCATATTTTGTGGCTAATTGTTCTGCAAAAAATATCATATCCTCAGTACAAATACTTGGGGTAAATTCTGCTCTCCAACAAAAATAGTCCACAAAGACTGAAGAAAAATTACATTGCTGTATCCAAGGGGAAAAGTTGATTAAATACAATTAGAAAAAATTATTTATATAGAGTAGATTACACTTTCCCTTTCTATTAACAGCGAATTAAGATTAATCAGATTTCTACTATTAAGTAGAGACTTCCATAACTGTTTCCAAATTAAATTAGATTGTGCTATGAAATAGATATCACATGCTATTTATTTTTATTGATTTACATGGTGTTGATTACCATAGCAACTAGAACATACCATAATGGAGCACAATTCAAAAAACATACCTTAACAAAGGGAAAGCAATTTTTTATTGCTTTTTTTTGTTAATGTAGCAGCAAGAACAACATTATTTTGAAGGTGTACCATACATTAAAGACCAGACAGAAATTGAAACAATAGGGAACTTTCTTACTTTAAGGCTGGAAATGTCTTAAGACATTTCTTAAGTTCTACTAAACTTCAAATGCAAAACCTGGAGACCAATAATTTGGGCCATACACAGCTGTAAAAATCAGTCAGCAAAAGTCTGCTAAGCTTTTTAGAAAGATGATTATAAGCAGGTTTACCCAAGCTGATACCACTTGTGATGTTTATATCCAGAAAGTCGTAACACTACCAGCCTTCGTGGTGCTATGAAGTCTTTTGGATGAGAGACACATCCAAAAGTGATGCATGCTCAGCATTTACCTGTGCTGTAGCCACAGATCCCCAGCAGCCCAGGGTCTGTTTGTTAGGCTGCACTTCAACCCAAGAGTGAAATTAAATGGTGCTGATGATGCTGTGGTTCCCTCCAGGGGTCAAGCTGCCCATCCTGGAAGAATCCCCAAGTCTGCCCTGGGATGTGGAGTATTATTGCTGCTGCTCCTGCAGTGCTGGGATGAGGGCACTGCTTGCAGAGCCTACAGCTACAGCATCTCTCAACTGCACCACGAGAGAAAAGACGGAGAGCAGATCATGCAGGCAGCACAAAGCAAGGCACAGGACAAGTATTAGGCCAGTGCCCCCTGGGCTGTCCCAGCCGCGGTGTGACCACAGCCCCAGGGCAGTGCCTGTCCCCTGTGCTGGCTCTGCTGAGGCACCTCCAGCCCTGGGGACAGCTCTGGGCCCCTCAGGACAAGAGAGACACTGAGGGGCTGCAGAGTGTCCAGGGAAGGGAAAGGAGCTGGGAAGGGTCTGGAGCACCAGGAGAGGCTGAGGGAGCTGGGAAAGGAGCTGAGCCTGGAGCAAAGGAGGCTCAGGGGGACCTTGTGGCTCTGCACAGCTGCTGACAGGAGGGGACAGCCAGGGGGTCAGGCTGTGCTCCAGGGAACAGGGACAGGAGGAGAGGAAACAGCCTCAGGCTGGGCCATGGGAGGTTTAGGGTGGACATCAGGAGGAATTCCTTAATGGAAAGGGTTATCAAGCCTTGGCACAGGCTGCCTACGCTAGTGATGGAATTCTCACCCCTGGGGTTTAAAAGGGATGTCGATGTGGCATTTGGGGACATGGATTAGCCTTGGCAGTGCTGGGTTTGAACTGATGATCTTAGAGGGCTTTTCCAAATTAAATGATTCTATTATTCTAAGCCATGCAGGAATATCAGGGTTTAATAATAATTTTCGCAGATGCTATTTAGTAGATACATTCAGAATTAAGATACTGCTGTGATACTGGCACACCATCCACACTGACTACAGCCCTATGGCTTGAATGGAAACTTCAGCCAAATGGTCAAATCAAGGTTTTTCCCACCATCTGATCACAGCTAGATAAAACATTAGATAATAGCTGGTATTAGCTAATGTATTTAAATCTCTCTTTTCAGTGAAGTACTGTACCTTTTCTGTAGCACTAAGAGCAAAGAGGAAAGCCATGACAGTCTCCACAGCATCATTAAATGACCTGCTACCCATTAGAAAGGAATGGTCCTAATTATTTCCTCTCATTGTGTATCAGCAAGAAACATCATTACATGTAAAGAAATTACTTGGAAGCTATGTGGAGAGAAAAACAGCTTGAACATTCAAAAATAAGCACCACCAGTGACTGTAAAAATAAACAAACAGCATTCCCAGATGACAAAGATAACCAACATCTCTATACAACTGACATGGACATCTGATCTTACTTTGCTTACAACCATTGCAAGTTCCCTCATCTCGCCAGTCATGCCAATAAAAGCACTAAGAGGTTTCAATAATCGTTCCTAAAAGAGAAAAACATAAGTTCAAATTGCAAGCATTTTTATATAAACTATTAAGAATTTTTTTAAAAGCTGATACATCTTAGTAAAATGAACTTTTAAAGCTGCAGAAATACAGATAGTAATAAAGATTTGGAAAAAAAGGAAGTTTGCAGAAAGTCATCTTTTCCTCTGATGGAACCTAATCTGAATCAACATGAAAATGAACAGCTTTCTTATTGCACTTACAGTCCTAAAAATGCCTTAAACAGATTAAGAGGAATGAAAAATATAACTGTTGGTCACCGATGTGCCACATTCTCTTTTTGGCTAGTTTCTTCCAGTGTAGCAGTTGCCAGGCAGATGAGCACCACGTCAGCTGGATGCACTGTCTGAGAAGTTCTGGCTTGTGTCAAGGAGTGTTTACAGAAAATTTATCTCAACCATCTAAATTCTGTTGTTGTCTCAGTTGAGGCAAATGCTAGAGACATACTTTGAAAGGAAGACATGATTTAAAAGAAACCAGAATTTCACCTTCAGAAGGTTTTTTTTTCCATCATGAGGTCTCATTTTTATTTGTTGCCTGCTTTCATGACCGAAGTAAACAACTGTCATCAAATTAGCCTGCTATCAAGTATGACTGTCCCTTCAAGGAGGAAATACACCTCTCAGAAATCTAAGCCCTTTTTTAGCACTTGGGATCAAAAACAACATTGTTGCACTATTTTATTTTGTTCCTGGTCATGCAAAACTCAGGTTCGTATTTACTGGATGGAAATATGAAAAGAAACACTTACTGATGGATCTGGATCACAATTAAGGCTGTTCAAGGGAATTCCATCTGGTGACACTCTGACAGCATCCTGAATCATCTTGTGGAAATCAATTATTTGGCCCTAAGGGAGAAAAAAATATTGCAGTAGGTTTTACCACAGTGGTAGCTCTTAAAAACACATTGGACCAAATTATGCTTGCAATTACAGCAGTGGGTTTCCTTACTGCATACACAGTCCTAATTATGGCAAAAATTGACCACAAAACCTGTGGTAGCAATGGGGACAGAACATACAACTCAGTCAATTCAATAATTTAACTGCAGAGCCTTTCATCACCTCATTCAGCAATTCAAAATTTATCTTCAGTCATTGTTATTTTCCACTAGGTTTAAAAAAATATATATTCTTCTTTGAATATATTTGAAATAGTATTTAATGCAGTATGTGTCTCCCATACAAAGAATTATTACCCAAATCATAAAACTGACACTTCAGCTCACTATACAGAGACATTGTATATAAAAGTAGACATTTGATATTTTTGAAAACTTTTGTGGGTTTTACTTTTTCCTACACACATATTTCTCTGATAAACCACGCACCAGATTTCACCAACCTTTCTTGGGTGAGTGGTGTCTCCTCCAGTTTTGCTGATTCCTGAGATCCTTAAGCCAAAATCAGGCTGATTCGGAGTATCTGCACCATCACTATTCTAAAGAAAAATATCTTTTAAAAAAGATGTGCTGCCAAGTAAATGAATTGAAGGTATTACATTATGGGTGTCATCCCATCTCTTCACACAGGCCCAGATGAAGTTCCAAGAATAATCCCATATTGGTCAGAAAAACACCAGTGTACATTTAGCTAGACTTCACCTGACTGGTTACGGCAGTGAAAGCCATGACTCTGGAGCTCAGCAGTGGAGTTATTCCATGTACAGATCAGAAAACTGCATTTTACATAAGAAGCAACACTTATGATCAGTGGAAATGACAGGCCAACTACAAGGCACAGCATGTCAACTCAGAAATGAGGAGCTATTTTAGGATTATGTATTCACTCCACAGCAGTTATTGCTGTAAAATCCAAAAGGTAATGTTTTGGGGTATTTTTAGGGGCAACAACAGGTCAGAGATTACTTCCTCTTGATGTAGACATATAGCCAAGCCCTCAAAAGAAAAAGCTGTAATAGACACAGTGCTTGCCCACCAACCTGCTGTTCCAGCTCCACCCTCTGTAAGGGATGATAATAAAGTAGACTTTACAGTAATCTTACCCAAATTAGACTCCCAAACCTGAACATTACAGAGCCAAATTACTCCCCCAGTCTCAAACAACTTATGCACTGTGAAGATGTTTACAACTGATACAGACTTTCTTCCTGATTTGTTTGTTTTGCTTTCTGGCACTAAAGGATTACTGTATTGGTATTAAAGGAAAAATTCTGATTGCTTTCAGAGTATAGGCTGGATTATATGCCTCCTTTTCCTCTAATTCCTGCCTGTGACTGTACTGCAACTCACAGTCAGAAATTCTCTTTAAGTCTTGCACCTAGAATCCTTAAGTGACAAAATCAGTAAAGTCCATTAGCTGCACAATTATTAATCCTTTAACTCCCATTGTCTTGCTGCCTACAGACTCCCAAAATAAAATCACATCAATTTCAACTGTACTGCTGCCAAGAAAAACATGTTTAAACCTGTCTGGGGCTCTCCTTGGTGGATGATTTAGGTTCCCCTGCACTCCCAGGTGAAGTTTTTGACACTGGTTGTTGCACTGTCTGTTGTTTGATCCTTGGTATATTCTGAGAAGACCTTGCTGTCCTAGAATTAAGAAAAATAATGTAAAATTTTCATAACTTCTTTTTTTCTTCAAAATACCAGAAAATTAAAATACAAAGCTTTCAAATAAAGCAGTTTTGGGCTAACTTTGCTCCCACCGAAGTTATGGCATTAATTTCAATCACAGCAGTGTTCAATGCTTACTTTCTTCAAACGCCCCACCCCACTTTATCCACACTTCAGAAACTCTACTGTAAATTGTTTGCCTCTCCATTTGGGAAATAAGTCTCTTGTTTCCTCTAACACATGCAGAAAAAATGCACCACAGAGTCAGAAGCCTGACTTTAGGCTTTCATATTCCTCTGGTATCACAACACTATTTTAACCACTGCACATATTGCTTTTACTAGGAAAATATTTTGCCCAGAAAAATATCCCACACATTTCTCTTACCTTCTTGCTCTTCCCTCACTTCTCAGCTGTTGTTTATTTTCTGCTGTGGCAAAATTAATATTGAAATGGAAAATAATTAAGGATATCAGAAAGGGCAACTTGAACCTTTTTTCCCCGTCAAAAATATTTTAAAGCATACATTAATGACTTGGAAATAATAATGCAAAAACAGGAACAGAATGATTATGAGCACTGCAAGCTTGCAAAAACTTACTGAAAACAAACTGCTGTTGGTGAGAGTGGCTTTGCTTCAAGCTTGTTACATTTTAGGTTCATTCAGTCTTTGGTTACTCTGCTTACATTTTAAAACCAGTATCATGTTCATGGTAAAATGGAAACAACCAGAAATTAGATTAAGTACAATAATTTAATATATCACACAAAATGCTTATTTAATGCTAATAATCTTTTCATTGCTGAACTGAGAAAAATGAACTTGCCTTACTCCTCTGAAGAGGAATCAAGTTTAACATAACAACACAGAATAAATGTCACATTGCAATGGTGGTTATCAAACTATGTTATCTTTTTCATTTATATAATTTGAAACAATTTCTGTCAAAGGAGAGCATTTTTTTCACAAAATGTCAAACTTGCAAAGCCCAGATGTGAACTCATAAAGCCAACAGTTTGTATGCCACCAGCATGCCCCTGGTTGCTCCAAAACACTTCTCGTTTCAATGTGCTCTCTACAATGCTCTTCCACTCAGGATTCTCACACACTTATATAAAATAGTAATTTCCAAACAGCTCTTTCCCTGCAGGAGCCTGGGAACACTGTGTGTTTAAGGCAGCAGAGCCCATGAAGAAACCTGTAATCTTGTGCTTATAATACTTCCAACTGGAATTCAGCATGGAAATGACAACTTGTTTCTGTAGGACTTGCCAGGAGTCTTTGCAAGGAATTTAGTAGGAAGGACCACAACACCAAGCATTTTGCTTAGATATATCAGTCTGGCCATGGACACAGTTTAGGGCACGGTGCAAACTACATCCAGGAAAAGAGGCTGCTTATGCTTCAGGGAAAAAGGTTGATGCCTCCCTGCCAGCACAGTCACAAATCTGAGCTTAGGTAATAGCAGAGTACTCCATGTCTGAGAAGCTTTACTGCCTTAAAAATACATAATTAAAGCTTTCAAGTGTCCAAGAGTAGCATTCTGGGATTTTTTTCACTTAGATCATGGATTCAGTCTTGATTACTACTCAGCTTGACTATGATGTGAAAAAATGCTTTGTAATAAATTTTCATTCTTGACTCCTAACAAATTGTTTTTGTTTTGTCCTGCAGGGCTGTTCTTCCTCTTTGTATTAATATCAATACATAGCTTCTAGATGTACATAGCGTTTTCATGCAATAATCAGTAAACCCTTTGAACTGGAAAACAACTCTAAGACCATCGAGTCCCTCAGCACACTCACCCAGCCCCACAGTGGCCACCACTGAGCCACATCCCTGAGTGCTACATCCACATGTTTTTTGAACACTTTCAGGAATGGTGCTCCACCACTTCCTCGGGCAGCCTGTGCCAGGGTTTGACAAAGCTTTCCATGAAGAAGTTTTTCCTAATGTCTAATCCAAACCTAGATCTTCAGGCTCTTCATTACTGATTCTTACAGTTGTTCCTACAGCTTCTCTAAGTTACATTGTGTGCTCAAGTGCAAAACCATTCAGGCTCTCAGGGTCACAGCAGAATGCTCATAATGCTGATTTGCCTTATTCTGTATCATTCATTTACTATTCTCTCCCCCTGAGAAGAAAGTGCATAAATATATTTTTGCCATAATGCTTTGTGCTTAGCTGACATCTTCCAGTATCAAAGCAGCTTTTAAAAGACAGAAAAATGCCACCTTCTACTTCCTTTATATAAAGAAAGAAGGAAAAGCAGAAGGGCTCAAAGCCACATCTCCCAGTTCAGATGCCTTATGGGCTAGAACTACAGATCTGTAACTGTAAGGGTTGGAACATCACATGCTGACACACATGACAAGGACTGTGAGCACAGCAGAGAAATACACATTTTTAGGCTTTGGAAACAAAAGCTTTCTTTTCGGAACAGAGCCACATACCAGTGTCCAGGATCTTTTTGGTAATTTTAGGATACCTTTGAAATTTTACAAAATAGTAGCTTTCATATTCCATCAAAATTGTCTCAAGGTCAACGTTGTCACAAACTTCAAAGCCACGTAAACCTAATTTTGTCTCTTGTTCCAAAGCTTTTGCAGCATCGACGTATCTGGTAATTGAAAAAAAAATCAAAAAACTAAGAGTCATTTTCTTACTCTGATTTCTGAGAGAAGAAGCAAACAATGGCATTGGTAAGTGCATGGTACCTTTAATCTTACAGGGTCCACAACCCTGTTTTTATAAAAGTATAAACTCTACTTTAAAAAAACTTTGCTGTTTGATCTGAAAAAAATTTAAATTATATAGCACAGTTTTATTCCAGAAACTGAAACAATTTAGCAAAGCAAACTGTGAAGATATGCAATAGTAGTTTACCACTTTCTCACATGAACCCAAAGGCCTACACTGTCCATTCAGCCAACACAGGACAGAAAGATGCAGTACAGCAGGTCAGATACACACAATCTCACAAGGGTAGAACATTATTATTTAAAAAAACATACCCTTCCTCCATTAAATAATGCAAAATTAGAATGAGGAGATTTTTCCGACGAGCTTCTGTTCGCATCTCCTCCTGTGAATTAAGACAGAACTCTAGATCAAATGTAATATTCTCTTTATTGCTGTAAACAGCATCTAAATGTAGCCTCTGGAAACAAACAAATTAAGACAACAGCATGTAAGAACTGTAAAACAACTCACTGTTAATAAACACAAGGAAAGTGGTTTTCAATCTAATTTTTCTTACACATTATCAGGGCTACTGGATGGGTAGCAACCTTTTCCTAGAGATGAGAAAATTACTTTGAGGTTGAGCAAATAACTTACTTCCCTTACTATGGTTATGGCTCCCAACATGCTCAGGCTGCTGTGAATTTCAGGGCAGGGCTCTTGCAGATCTCAGCTCCAGGGGCTGTGCAAGGAAACCTTGTGCTCCAGCTTGGCTGTGCCTTTCCCTTGCAACCAGAAACCTGTTCTCTGAGTGCTTGGAGAAGCAGGGCTGGAGAACAGGTCTGGGATCTGCATGACTCTACTACAAAGACCAGCTGTAACACTTGTTGAGACCTCCCATTTCATAGGCCTTGATGTATAAACATAACAAATGAAATACAGACACTGGAAGAATTAGTAGATTCGGATAGCACCAAACTTGAACAATTTTAACACAGGAGTGACCAAAATCAGGAGTCAACATGAAGAAATTTCAATATGAAGTCAGTCCTGTGGATGTCTTGGCACAAATTGGAGAACCCAAAGTCATTCACAAATGGTTCAGCAATAAAAACAAGGCAGCATAAAACATTTTTGTCTTCATTCAGTGAAGCTTCATCTGAGAGAGTATCAGATGCAATATCAAGTAGAGGAAAAGGGGCAGTAGGAACAAGTAGAAATCATGTGAGATGCTGGAATAAAGCCCTACTTTGATGAAACTGAGTGTCTGCAGAGAAACCTCAAGATTTTAGGGTCATAACAGAATTTGCTATAATGAAAGCCCTAGAAATCAGCACATTGCCTTTGGTCTCACTTGCTGGGACTTGAAGCTGTGACCACGTGGAAAGCAGGTATGGCCAAACACACACTCAGACAAATAAATGATTTCTCTTTCAGGTCTGGAATAACTGGGCATTTGACTCGAAGATCCTCATGGGTCCCCTCCAACCTGAGGTATTCTGTCTTTCCTATTCTATAATTATTTACGAGGACCCCGTGTGAACATAAAGGAGTAGCACTTACTCAATGGATGAGCAAAGAGCAGCAATTTCTGTTGCTTGCACAGCCCACAACATCCCTGATCACACTGCACAGTAATGCTACACAGGCTTCCACTTCCACCCCCACTTTCCCTCCCTTCCATACCCATTGAGCAGAGCCTGCATCCACCCCCCAGGAAAGGCCCAACCCAAGTGTGCTGCCTGCAGGTGACAAACACACAGATCTCAGTCCTCTTCACACTGCAAACAGACTCCCAGCATCTGTATCAAGGACTTGGGCTGCTCTCTGCCTGTGCCTGGCAAACAAAGATGCCAAGGAACTACTACTGACCAAGGCTGATGTTTTTAAATCCCACAGAATGTGCAAAAGAAATATGACACAAAAAGACATTTACTCTATTCTTTCCGGTGTCTTGGAAGGAAACATCATTATAGCAAACTGCTCACAATAGAGAATCATTTATTCCAAAAATCAAAGGTGTTTTTTGGGTGGTACAAAACAAATTTACCTCTTTCCACGCCATTCTTTTGCCAGATTGGACCTATGTGCTCCCTCTGCCCTGTACACAGCACTGTGTATCACATGGCATTCCACTGCTGATTTAAACACTTGAGATAGCACCATCAGCTACTGGTTTATTTTAAAATAAAACCTGCCAGCCTGTAGAAAGTACTGTGTAGAACAGGGAAAAGGTATCGCAGCACAGCAGGTATTTCCTGGGATGTTTGCTTCAGTCGTGGGGCCATCTAGTGTCACAACTAAGGAAGAGGGGTTTGCTCAACGTTTCCTGCAAAGTGAATTGGCATTTCACATATTGCCAAAAAGATCCATAGAGCTTTCATTCTGAGTTTCTAGAAGGAAGGCTAAAACTGCCTGGAGAAAAGGAAAGAAACCATAACTCCTTTCAACCTTTACTATCCTTGATACCCTCTTGAGAAAGTATTTCTGAGCCCAAAAGGAAGTTACAACACTATTTCAGTAGCAGTACAAAGCTAATATTTCTGAACCATTTGGGGGAGAAAAAAGTGCTGTGTAAATGTTTTGTAGATGAGCAACTTTTGAATGAAGCAGACTGGTTCCTGGGAGATGCTGCAACAAGAAATTAACCAATTCTGAGAACCACCATGAGCAAAGAAAAAACATACACGTTCCTTCCTGTAATGAAAGGATCTTTTCCTTCCTAGTATTTTGATGTGCTGCTGCTTGGAAAACAGATTTTGAGTTGTGGCACTTTTACCATTTCTCCTGGATGACCTGCATCTTCCAAAAAACATCTGGAGGTGCAAGAAGGAAGCTGGAGTCATCACTTGCTGAGAATCCCACCTGCACATCCTTTGAAATCCAACTGCTCCTAAAGGTTTGTGCTGAGGGAGATTAACTGTTGTGTTTGCTAACATATCAAAGGGCAAGGTTACAGCTACCTCTGAATATTTAAAACACAGTATGCAAACACAGTGGCTGCCACAGAAGACAAACACATCAAGTGTTTCATGTAATAAACACGGATATTCTGACAAGAGAGAAATTGCCTCTGCCTGATGGACTGACAGAGTTCATGATCCATGCTTGGAACTTTCCTTGAAAAGAATTTGTGTTCTGGCATGTCATCTGCTGCTATTCATCCCCATGGGTTGCTTCTATCCCTAATGCATTTTAAGTTCTAGTACAAATAGTGATACAGTGATTGGCAGCATCTCAATTTAAGTATAGACTTGTTTTGGGTGTAGGATAACGTTGTGTCTACAAGTGAGACACCTACTTCAACCTTGACACAGCAATGTTCTTCTAGTTGTGCTGACCAATCAGAAGGAAAAATGAACCTTTACATCCCAAAAGAGCCCCATCCAAAAATCAGAAGAGAGTTTAGACTGAGAGGTTAATTCTGTCTTTAACTTATGTTAAGAAGAATGCAAACAGCAATGGCTGATTTTGAGCAGTCAGACATGTGTCCAAAGAAAATTAACTAAGCTGTCAATCAACTGACAATGACTTGCATTAGGTTGTACCTGAAAACCAAAACAGAGGTATCTCTGGTAGACCAGTTATGTGAGGTTTCTATAAAGCAAAGAAAAATCAAGGATCTTTCAATATGCAACTGTTACCAAATCATGAATCTGGCAAACCAGGAGCGCACAGACCACTGCTTTCCTGACGAGTCCCACCAATCTCTTTCCTCCTTTTCACCACTCTCATTTCAGCATTTACTCTTTCCACGAGCCAGATGAACCTCTGTCAGTGTCACCAGTAGCTTTAGCTGTCCTGTTGAAACAGCTCTCTGCCCACCCTGGTCTGCTGTCCTGAATTCCAGTTTATCCTCTAGGGACTGACCCCACTGCACTTACACACCCACAAAAAACTTGCCTGACACACTACAGGCAAATAGTAACACTGCCCAGGGCTTCTGCTGTGCTTGGAGAGGAAATGGCAAATCCTACACAGCATGAAAAAACAGGAGTACTTACTAGTGCAAAGTTACTTAAAATTCAGTTTAGCTTTATAGTGATTTAGCCTTCCTGTTTAATTAGTATTTAGAATTGCATGTTGTTTATAGCTACTGGTATTTCGATAGATGTTTAAATGTTTAAAGTTTAATAAGCTTCCATTCTTAAAAGAACAAAAAATGTAATTAAATGTAATTAAATTTTCAATTACTACAGGGGATTTTGGGGTCCACGAAATTAATAAAACCTTAAGGCACTTAAATGTGATCTTGTTTTAAAAACTAAATAGTTGCGCACTTAACTAATTAGCTTCAACACTTATAATGTTATTTTATTTATTTCTAGCTTAACAAAAGAGTGGCACATATTCCTTTCTTTGAGTCATTTAAAATTAAACTCTAATAGAGTTGTGCATCTTTAGATGCAATTGTTTGTTTAGTCATTTCCACACCTTTACTAAAACACATTTATATTATAAATCAACCAAGTCTCTTGTGTAATTTCCTGAAATTAATGGACCTACTAAAAGATTAATTTAACTCAGTAACATTTCATTATCATTCCACTCTACGTATTCTGCATGAATATATTTATTAGGATGAAAACTGAAGAGTTGCAAGGGTAAGTCATGGTCTGAGGAAATAAGAACTATACTGCTTTAGTGTATGTTCTCTACATCCAGCTGGGGCAGTCAGGATGTGTTCAGAGGGATCTCTGATCAGGAATTCACACAAGAGGCAGCCAGGTAGCTGTGTAATCACAGAGGGAAAGCACTGATTGTGATACACATGCAGAGCCCCTTCGCTCTGTGTCTCTGGAATCCCAGGATGGTGACAAGTGTTGGGTTCCTCGAGACCAAGCTGGCACCATGTGTCAGGACAGAACAGAGGTTAATGGGCTCACCTGGTTTTCCTCCTCCTTCCACCACCCTGTACCCCTACAGCTTTCCCTTACCCATAGCCCTTTGGATATTTGCAGCCTTGAAAACTTTCCAGAAGGCTGAATGTTCAGTTCTTGTCTGGCTTGGTGACTCTTTGAGAAACACAAGCAGAGAATGGAACTGGTTGAGTTTCAAACAATGTATAACTTGGCTGCCATTGAATAGAATTTCCCAGGACAAAGAAAGGGCGCTTTGCCCTCTTTTCTCTTCCAAATTACACGAGGCTGCTGCAAACAATAGAGTTGCCAAAGTTTTTCAAGGATTACAATGAGCTTTCATAATTAAAGACATACAGCCTCACCACAGAACTTATGACTGGGAACAAGAATTTAAAAAATCCTCTTGGCAGCTTCAGGTGGTTCTTCAAGTCACTAATTAAAAAAAATACTCCAAACTTCTCCCTCTCTTCGAAACACAACTCCCTCTTCTCTATGCCCAGAATATAAACTGTTACCTTCAAATCCATACTACCAAAAGGCTATGGAGAAGCCAGTTTAGCAAAAGCACATCAAAGCAAAACCTGTGGCACAGCTGACAGGGAACAGCTCTTGAGCTCCAGTTCCCAATCCCACAAATATTTCTGCAATTAGTAGCCAGCACCATCCTTGGGATGAGGGCCATGCAAATCCCCACTGGTGAGGTTAAAAATCAGATCCCCTTTTATCCTTTCCTCCTCCTAGGCCATTCTATGATTCTGCAAGTGGCTCATACAACCTAAAGCTCATTCTCAGGACTCCTCCCAAAACTCCTCTTTGTGAGGAATCCTGTACTTTTCACTCTGAAGTGGGAAGTGGGATTGGTGTATGCATGCACAGCACCCAACAGCCTTATGGGAAAGGCTTTCAGCATCCCTGCAGTCTGTCTCACTCTGGTGTAATTTAACCAGCAGATGGAAGCAAAGGAACAGGTTATGAGATTCAGCAAAATCCTGCTGTTTCTGGGCTTCCTAGAGCAAGCAGCATAGAATCATAGAATCACTGGGTGGCAGGGCTGGAAGTGACCTAAAGACCATCTTGTTCCAGCCCCCTGCGATGGACAGGAGCACCTTCCACTATCCCAGGCTGCTCCGTCCAACCTGGCGTGGAACACTTCCAGAGATGGGACAGAACAGCCGTGACTCACGGAAACGACAGCCAGGGGAGAGAGGAATATGAACCTTCCCCTTTGGCTGTGCCTGCTGCTGCAGAACCATTTGGAGAGGAGTTGTAGGAGATCCATGCCCGTCCCAGCGCACCATGCCCGCCCCGCCATCATGGCAACGCCAGCCCAACCCCTGCGCATGCGCAGAACGCCCCGCCCCCTGTTGGCATGGCAACGCGACGCGCGGCCGCCCGCCTCGCCGGTTCTCACCGCTTCCCTCGCCTGGTTGGTGGCTCTCAGCGCTTGGCAGGAGAGCTCCATGGCTGCAGGGAATGCCTCCGGGAATGTCGCCGGGAACGCCGCCCGGGATAACGCAGCGAGAGCCCCGACCCGCACGCCACCGGCCCCCGAGGGGCCACAGGCGCGCCCCGCCTCCCCAGTGCAGCCAATCGGAACGTCGGAAGGTGAAAAATTGACGGAAGAGCTGCCCAATCACGAGTAGCGCAGGGTGGGCGGAAGGCGGCGCTGGCCAATGGGCGCCGGGCTCGCCGGGCGGTGCGGGATGGGGGGCGGTTGGTCGAGGGGTTCGGTCTGACGGTGTGCAGCCGTCTGGCCCGGAGCAATCCAAACCGACCTTAACCAACCCAAAACGAACCAAACCAGCCTAAATCAAACCACACCACCCGAAAACATGCCAATCCAACCCCACCGCAAGCAAGCCCAAACAACCCAAATCGGCCCAGCCCAGCTCGCTCCACTGCAAAACATGGCCAGCTCACCCACACAGCTCAAGTGTGCCTCAGAAGCAGCAAAATGCAGTTTGCCCCTCACATCACGGATGCACCAGTGGGCATTAAAATAGCGACAGCCACTCTGAGGGAACAGAGGGCTGCGAGAAGTGCTTTCTCCGGAGCACAGCTCAGCCGCCTGGTTGCTGCAGCCTCATGGGTTCAGGGTGTGAACTACTGGAGGGGTGAATTGTGCCTGTTGGATGTGGTTCAGCTTCAGTCTGACTGGAGGAGAACCTATGATCCTGAAAGACAAAACCTAAACTCAGTCTCAGGACTCCTCCAAAACGCCTCTTTTGTGAGGAATCTTGTGCTTTCCACACACAGTGGGAAAGTGAATTGATGGACACATGCGCAGCACCCAAGAGCTTTGTGGGAAGGGCTTTTATCATCCCTGCTCCCAAATCCAACAGCTGCTCACTTCTTGGACAGGGTAATGACCAGGTTCTCACATCCATGCAACACAACCTGGTCTAGTGGAAGGTGTCCCTGACCATGTCAGGGGGATGGAACTCGATGGGGTTTAAAGTCCCTTCCAACACAAAACAGTGTGGGATTCTATACCACACTTGCACAGCATCTCATCCTCAAAAACACATTTTTCCAGACATCCAGATCTTCCTCCAAACATAGTCCTCAGTATAATTGTCAATACCCCGTAAGTCCTTATCCTTTTGGAGTCACCCTGTTCTCACTCTGGAATGTTTCCCCAGCCCTTTTCTTAAACTTTCCCAATCTGGTACATGCCAACACAGGCTTCAGTGTGTGTTCACAGCTCAGGGAGTTGTACTGCAAATGTAACATACTTTCATCCTGACAAGGATGTAATTTAATATGTCTTTTTTATTACCTTTTATTATCTTTTTATTTGTCCCATAAAACATGGAGGTTTGTGAAAGTGGATCAGATTAATGTTCCTCTGTCTAACTTAGGTCCCATCCTACCAGAATGTGTGCTTAATTTTGTGCCCTTAATGTGGTAGTGGAGTGGGGAACGTGTTTGCTTTTCCATCATTGTGGGCTTCTTTTTTTAAGGCTGTGGAAGAGAAGTTCCTGTAACTGAAGTTAGGATTAAAGCCGTCCCAAGTTCATCACTTTTAGGAGAATAGCCTGGGTTCAGGGCTGTGCTTGACTGGACACTTTTCCACCATTACTGTTAAAGGGATAGTGCTACCTTAATATGTGTTTTTCTGTTGTTTTGATGGATAAAGAAACTCTTCAAATCCTTGGAACAAAAATTCAGGGTAATTTTCACAAAAACTGTCCATGGAGGCAAATGCTTACCCTCAGTCAGGTAGGCTGTGTTCAAGACTGTGAAATATAGGCTTATGTCATTAGACATAATTTAATAAATATAATAATAATTAAGTAAGCAACTTTATAGCAAAATTTAAATATTTTGCTGTTGGGCTTATGACCAAAATATACATGTATCACCCTGGTATTTTAGGATGGGCAGGCAAAATAATTATTTCATCATCAAATATGAATAAATGAGGTATCTAATTTGGATTGTTCTGCTAAACTTTAATGTGTCTATTAAGTCTGACATCAAGATAGTTGTATATAACAATTTTCATCATATGCCTTGGCAGAACAGAAGATTATGTCCCATCCAACTCTGTTTTGCCAAACAGCTGCATAGAAAGTGCAGATACAAAGTAGCCATGTAAATTATTTATTTCCAATAAACAGAATCAGATAATCACAGGATACTGTGGGTTGGAAGGGACCTTAAAGCTCATCCAGTCCCACTCCCCTGCCATGGGCAGAGAAACCTTCCTACCCCAGGTTGCTCCAAGCCACATCCAATCTGAGTATCCAACTCAGAGTATCTTCTTTTACAGCCAGAGCCCACATTTTTATTTTGGCAGCATTATTTAGGGTGCTTTAAGCTCTGTGCTTTGACAGCTCTAGACCTCACACAAGAGGGTTGTAGGCACTGACCACCACTTAAATACTTTTGCCATTCACTTATAGTGTTACCTTAAAAAGTACTTGACTGTGGAATATGAGAGATGATGGAGAAGCCTAAGGCTGACCTCATAAAATTCTTTCCTTTAAACATAGCACACACAAAACAAATCTTTTCCACCCAGTCACCCTAGCCCATCCCTGCTTGCAGTTCACAGTCTGTTGTCTATCAGCAGCTGGTTACGCAGGAGGAGTTTGATGAGATATAATGCTGATAAGAGCAATTGCTGCAATGCTGCGAGCAGCTGTAGAGAGGTTTTGATTTTTGTTTTGGTTTTTTTGTTTGTGTGTGTTTTTTTTTTTAACTGAAGCATTTGTGGAAGGCTGGGAGGGTTTCGTTGGATGCTCAGATGTCTTTCTGTAGTTAACACAGCTGTGGGAACAGGCAGTGCTTGTATGGACAAACTGTGCAGAGCACTAGAAGGATTACTAGAAAAGGTTGAAACCAGACAGGCTTTTTTTTTTCCTAACAAGCCTCAATTTAGGGGGCAGGTTGCTTAGCACCTATAGGCTCGTTCCTTACCCTAATTAGAGCCTATTGGGGAAAACAAAAACCCCAGCGACTGCTTCTGTGATAGCTCGGGAGACAGGAGTATGCATTGGGTGCATTGGGAAAGATCCTCTTCAATGGCTGGTGCTGGACCGAGTTTTAAGGCTTTTACTGAAAATTCACAAAATCCTCAAGGGGAGAGCCTGGGAAATGCTTCAGGAAATGGAGCAGCAGGTTTAGAGAGGAGATGGAGGAGAGGAAGAAGGGGGTATCGGAGGCGGAGGTGCAAGAAGCAGCAGTGGTTTCTGACCCCGGAAGAATCTCTGACATTTGAGGTAGGTTTCTGTAAAGTTTGGTGGAAAGAGAAATATTGGAAATGTTGAAATTTAGGTAACGTGACTTGGCAGCTGTGCAGTGTATGCCTGCAGTTGATGTGTGTGTGACAAGTTTTGATAAAACAGCAGGATTTTGAAGAAGCAGGGCAAGAGGGGACACTGATTCTACTTACTGGAAAAACAGAATAGGGAGATTTGAAAGAAATTTTTGTGTGGAGATAATGGAATGTGAGAGGAAACACCTGTGCCCTAAGAAAAAAAGTATGAATTTTTTTTTTTTTTGGGACAGGGCCCCAGAGATGTGCAGTTGAAAGGTTGTGAGGGAAAGATAAAGGAAAACAACATATGATGAAGGAACACTTCAATAAAAAAATTGGGGAAAGCTAATATGTAAACTCTTGTTATCGTGTGCATGTGAGGTGTATAAAAAGAGTTTGCTCTTATCCCTGCAGATATGGGATGAGATGAATGGAAAGGTTGAAAGATGTGGTTATGAAGTGAGAGGTGAGAAAACACTAGAAAAGAACTGCCTGGCTCTGATGTGAGCATGAACACTGATGTCCTTCCCGGAGTGTTTGAAGGAAGGAACACTTGACGGTTTGCTGAAAGAACAAGCCTTTGGTCTGGTCATGCTTTAGTGATCTAAGAGCTTCTAACCTGCAGCTTGCCCCTTTAGTCTGTATTGAATTGGAGGGAAAAATAAGCATTTGATGGACTTAGGAGTTGAACTCATGTAGTGGCGTGGCATATGGCATGCTTTATTAGCCTGTGGATTCCTGGTTTTGACTAACAAAAGGGGCTTGAAATTAATTAAGTCTTTATGTTAATTCTTCAGGGAAATGGGTGTCATAAGACTAAGCACAGAAGCTGTTTGTGCAGAGGACTAAGTATCTGTTCCTACAGAGAAAAACTTCAGCACAACTAAGGGTTTATCTAGGAGCAAATAGCAAAAAAGGAAAGCCTGTCTCAGAAAGCTGTTGCAAAATTGCAGCTAATGATGTTAATTATTGAGTCCCTTGATGTCCAGATCTTGTAGCAGTAGTTAAGTGCCCATAGCTAGTGTGTACAGCAGGGATCAGTATCCTCTAGGAAAGCTCAGCTATTTGTTCCCGAAATTGCCTGCCAGCATCCCTCCTCACAGAGCCTCCTGCCGACGTGGCCTGTCCCTTGGCCTGTAAGTTACCGTTGTAGTTGCTGCTCTGGATCTGTCAATCGAGCAAAACCAGCTGCCTTTTGGTTAATACGAGCAAATATGTTTTGCATTTCAGGCTCTTTTCTTTTCCAGAGTCTCTTCATCTTCTCGTTCAGGTTGCATTGGCTGCTTGCCTGCTTGTTGGCTGAGTCTTTGCTATTTTTTATTGCAATAAATCGGTTCTTTGGTTTTACAGCCAAGTTGCCAATGAAACTGAATACTGTGAGTAGGTAATTATTGTGACTAGGTAATGATCTCTGGCTGCATTTGAAAACAATATTCTCAGCTGCACCTCGATGTTTATTTTTCTGTAAATGTCTCAACATTTCCCTTCCAGCGGGAAACCCATTATCCGGTTTTTGAAGCTTACTGCTGGTGACATTTTCCCTTCATATTTTATTAATAAAATGTGCTGCATCATCATTATAACACAAATTATGAGTGCTGTTGATTGGGTGGATAAACTGGGCTGTAAAATCAGAAGCTTTCTATTTAATCCACTTCAATTGCAAACTGGATAATGTTTTATTTATTTTATTCTATGATTTGCTTATTTGGTTGGTTTTTCTTTTTCATCTTTGTTTGTTTGGTTTGGTTCATTTTTTAATAGAGCAATTCAGTTAAAGAGCGGAGTGTTAATCCTGGAGGGGTGGGAGCACAGCAGGTGTGTCCAGTTCCAGGCTCCTCAGTTGTCTTGGCTTGAAAGACAGGTGCCTGCTAAGAGAGGTGGAACCCTCCCTTGGAACAGAGAATGTGATTTCCCTTCCCTCCAAATGAGTGACACTCACTGGTGCCACATTGATCCTCCTCATCTCTTCCCTATTCTCCTCCCTCATCTCTCTCACCTCCTCTCTGAGGTCCTGAACCACAGCAGAGACCTGAGCCTGCGTCGGGCCACTGATCACACTTGCATAATACCTGAGCCTGTCAGCTATGGAACCCACTGTCTATCGATTGTCATTGGCATTAATTGTTGCAATGAAGGTGGCATATTGGGATAGCCCTAGATTTGCAAGGCTCCACAACATTTGTCCAGTGCACCTGACCCCGTCAGGATCATTTTCATGCTGTCCATCCCTCCCAAAGAGCACCTCCATTACTGCCGCTTCTCTCAACCGTTGGATCCCTTCCTCAACGGTCTTCCAGGGCATTCTATGGTAGTGGTCCTGCATTCTGTCTTTTAATGGTCCTGTCATTCTCTCTTACACCCATTAAAAGCCTCTCCCAGAGAGAAAGGGGGCCTGGCTCCCTCGCGAACACTTTGTCAACACCCAGGTCTTGGGCCAAGGGTCCCAAATTCTTTGCTTCATTATTATCCAGCTGCACACCTGGGCCCATAAGGTCCCAAACCCGAAGTAACCAGGTTGGGAAAGCCTCGTGCCCCTGTCGCACAACATCATTTTGCAGATTACGGAGACTATCAATGTGGAAGGACTCGGTGATGATTATGGGCTCAGACTCCACTGCTGGTTGTGAGGGCAATGGCTCCCCATCATCATTAACTGGGCGTACTGATTTGGTCTTATACTTCGCACGCACCACAGGAGCAACCGCTGCTGGCTTTTCCTGCTCTTGGAGTTCAGCTGGAACCTGGACGGTTGTAGCGTCTGTAGGTTCCACTGCTCCATCATCAGACTCTTTCCCTTTGGGGCGAGGAGAGGGTTTTACACCTGCTAGGGAGATGTATTCCTTCAGCAGCTGGTGTATTTTGTGTATCTCCTCCACTAGCACCCCCACCCACTCCGGACGGTTCGTTTCTGAGGCAGGCTGTTGGACAGAGTCAGGCTGTGGAGTATCCCCAGGCTCTGGGACAGCCCCGGGCTCTGTGGCTGCATCCCTATTCCCTGGCACAGCTGTTAGAATAGTTACCCAGAGAAGTTTCACCTTATCCCAGAGTGCAAAGTAGGATAGACCTATCAGCCACAGCAACACCAGGCACTGTATGATATAAGCATTTAGAGAGTATCCAAACCTTTCGAGCATTAGTTGGGTAGGCCCAAAGTAATGAATAAAAGATTGAGAAAAACCTTCCCCTGGTGTTATCTCCTCACAAAAGGTACCATTACCAAACACACTCCAAAAACATGTACTGATGGTGTGAAAAACCTGTAAACATGTGTCTGCCGTCAAAATGAGCTGAAAAATCCATAAATTCTTCACCCTACTGGCCTGCTATGCAAACTGGATGACAGCCACAATAACCTTAGTTATAGAGACCATGTTTAGGTAGGGAGCTGCAAATGGGAAAAGTGTGGTCACAAGTATGTGCCAACCAAACCAAGGTATACTGGACAACATGGTGCCACTTAATGAGGTCTTCATGTTCACCACACTAAAGTAGGTCTCACAGAAACTGTTATTCCTTTTTCTTCCAATGCCCTCGTGCCCCACGTTGGGCACCAAGATCTGTCTTGGTTTGAAAGACAGGTGCCTGCTAAGAGAGGTGGAACCCTCCCTTAGAACGGAGAATGTGATTTCTCTTCCCTCTGAATTATTTTAATTTTGAAATCAAGGGCTTTCAGGCAGAGGTATGGGAGAAGGAATAACAGTTCTTTACTAGTATCTCCAGAAGAGTAAACAAGCAATAACAAGAATAACAACAACAAATAGAACCAGAGAAAACACCAGTAACAGATGTGCTTTGAGCTGCTGAGTCTTTTCCCGTGTGGTGTAATCACGGTCACAAGCAGCAGGGGCGCTGTTGAGCTCCCGGCCGGGCAGGGCAGGCGCGATGACTGCCGAGCGGCTGCAGGTGGCGCTGTGGCGCAGGGTCAGGTCAGCCTCAGGCAGCTGGTAATGGCGGGCAGGCTGAGAAGCAGGCGGGCAGCTCGGAGCGACGAGCGGAGCGGCAAGGGCAGGGGCTGGCTCTCTGCCGGGCTAGCCAGCGAGGTGACAGGGACTGTGCAGTCACAGCAGACGCCGCAGTCTCGTGCAGCGAAAGCGGGGCGGGTGGCAGGGACAGCCAGACTGCCCCGCAGCTGCTGTGAAAAACGCAGCTGGGAAAACGTGCACTCCCAGTGGGAAAGTGGTTGAATCAAAGCTCACCCAGCCAGGAGGAGAAGGCAGAGCACAGCTGGATCTCCCGCAGTCGGAGCCAGAAGCAAAGAGCAGTCCCTTTCCTCCCAGTGTCCCACGAAGAGTGCCAGTTCCAAACAGCTGGCTGCCTCCTCCCCTTGCCCCACCTAGCACACCCTTTTGTCTCTTACAAAAGATTTGATGGCTCTAATCACTCAGATATTTTTTGCTTAGTAACAGGGATGGAGAAAAAATTCCAGTGTCCCCCAACCTCTGACATCAGTACAGGAAGCTGAGGAGCTACTGGAGAGGTCCAGTGGAGGGCACAAGGATGATGAAGGGTCTGGAGCATCTCTTGTGATGAACACTGGAAGATTGGGGCATGTTTAGTCTAGAGAAAGCTGAGAGGGGATCTTATTAATGCAGATAAACATCTCAAAGGTGGGGTGTCCAGTGAATGGTGCAAGACTCCTTCAAGTGGTGTCTAGCGACCAGATGAGGAGCAATGGCCACAACTAAAACACAAGAAGTTTCACCTCAGCATGAGGAAGAACTTCTTTATGTTGAGGGTGGCACAGCTCTGGAAGAGGGGGTCCAGAGTGGTCGGGGAGTCTCCCTCTGAGAGACATTCCAAATGAACCTGGACAAGTTCCGCCTTGTCAGGGGGTTTGGACTGAGTGATCTCCAGAGACCATCTTTATTTTCTGATTCTGTGATCCCTCCGGGATCATTTCCAGGACCACTTGAATTCTTCACACGCCGGAGCTGCCGCAGGAGCTCCATGGAATTGAGGCCAGTATCTACAGGTGTCTGTGTGTACGCAGCTGGAGTGGTTTCCCCTCAAGGTCCGCGGTGCATCTGTACCACCCCAGGCCAGGTTCCCCTCAGGACTCCCGGTGTGTCTGTGCCACTGTAGCCCCCTTTCCCCTCAGGGTCCTCGGTGTGTCTGTACCACTCCCACAGTTTCCACTGAGGCCTCCCGGTGTGTCAGAGCCACTGTAGCCCGCTTTCTCTTCAGGGCTCCGGTGCATCCGTGGCACCCCGGGCCGGTTTCCCCTCATGGTTCCCAGTGTGCCTGTGGCACCCCGGGCCGGTTTCCCCTCAGGGCTCCCGGTGTATCTGTGGCACTTCAGCCCGGTCTCCCCTCATGGTTCCCAGTGTGTCTGTGGCACCCCGGGCCGGTTTCCCCTCAGGGCTCCCGGTGTATCTGTGGCACTTCAGCCCGGTTTCCCCTCAGGGTTCCCCGGTGTATCTGTGGCACCCCGGGCCGGTCTCCCCTCAGGGTTACCGGTGTGTCTGTGGCACCCCGGGCCGGTATCCCCTCAGGGTTCCCGGTGTGTCTGTGGCACCCCGGGCCGGTTTCCCCTCACGGTTCCCGGTGTGTCTGTGGCACCCTGGGCCGGTCTCCCCTCAGGGTTCCCGGTGTGTCTGTGGCACCCCGGGCCGGTATCCTCTCAGGGTTCCCGGTGTATCTGTGGCACCCCAGGCCGGTTTCCCCTCACGGTTCCCGGTGTGACTGTGGCACCCCGGGCCGGTTTCCCCTCAGGTTTCCCGGTGTATCTGTGGCACCCCGGGCCGGTTTCCCCTCAGGGTTCCCGGTGTATCTGTGGCACCCCGGGCCGGTTTCCCCTCAGGGTTCCCGGTGTGTCTCTAGCACCCCGGCCCGATTTCCCCGCTGGTCCCCCTGCCCCTCCCCGCCGCCCTTCCCGCCGGCCCGCCCTCCCCGTCACGTGCCGGGAGCGCGCTCTGGGTGCACGATGATGGTGGCGGCAGCGGCCGGCGGCGGCGGGTAGAAAATGGCGGATTTCGAGGAGCTGCGGGTGAGGAGGAAGGAGAGAGAGAGGGGGCGGCGGAGGCAAGATGTCGGTGCTGGGGGGCCCGCGCTATCCTCAGGGTGAGAGGGAGGGAGGGAAGGAGCGGGGCCACCCCGACTTCCCGGGGGTCGGCGGGGTCTGCCCGGGAGACCCTCCCTGCCAGTGCCCGGTTCCTCGTCTCCGCCGTGTGGGTGCTGCTGCCGCCGCTGCCGCCGGTGGGGATTCTGCCCGCTCCTCCCGGCATTTTAAAGCCGTGTCGGCGCTGCCGAGCGGCCCCAGGGCTCGCATGGCTCCTGCTGGGCCCCGCGCCCCGTGCAGTGAGGGGAGGGCGGTGAAAAACCACCGGGCTGTTAAAAATGCTGATAGCTGTGGAATCTCTGGAAATCCGCGGACCGCTTTCCAGCCGGGAAAGCTGTGCCTGCCCAGCGTGAAACGCAGTGCTGCTTTTCAGACCCGTTTTATTTTCGGTTCATTATCTTTCACGTCGTGGTGATGGACTCTTAGCAGATTTGCCGGGGTGGGTGTGTGCGTGCGTGTCGTTTCGTTTTGTTAAGGTGTAACACAAAGAGCTGACTGCATAGTTCGTGTTTTTCCTCCAATTCCTGAACAATCCGCTGTACCTTTGTGTGGAAGGCGGAGGCTGTGTTTCAGCAGCATCCACACCTGCAGAAGCGGAATCCTTCGTGGGAATTCTTGTGTAGGCCTCTCTCCCCCCCCACCAGACTTTGTTGCAGGAGCATTAAAAGCCGATTAAATAGGAGCCACTGTGAGCTGGACTTTAGTGGAGAAGAGCTGGTGTTGGTGTGATCCGCAGTTGGAAATGTGCTGCAATCGCAAGAGAATTTCCCATGCTGAGGCTTCTTTCAGTACTAATACTAGCAGTGCAGCTGAGGAGCTCACTTACAAAAATACAGTGGAAAGAACTGGGTTTCTTTGTCTGAGGACAGCAGTGCTCTGTCTCACATTTAGGTTTAGGAATTGTTGGCTTGTTTTGTTGTAAGTGAACCCTGGGTTGTTGGTTTGTTTTTTTTTTTCCCTTTAAACCTGTTTGTGTTTACACGTTTTCTTGCTCAGTGTCCTCACCCATCCTCAGCCTTCCTCCCAAGATGTCTCAAAGGGTTTGGCTAAGGCCTCTGTATAAACTTTGTGCCAGTGGTGACTCTTCTTCCTTTATCTCTTCCTCTCCAGTCTTGAGCTGGAGCTGTGATCTGCCTCTTCTAAAGCACTGTAATCGCTTATCCAATATCCATAACTATTGATAACCTCCCTCAGGGAATCAGGTACCTAAATACCTTTGAAATTATCTATGCACCTCGGTTGCTTGCCAGAAGTAATACAGGAAGTGTGGAGAGAAAAGGGAACTGTGTTTCAGGCCAACTGCAGGGCCCTTTCATCACTCAAAAGAGGAGGTGCCCCTAGTTAAAAAAAAAAAGTCTGAAGACATATCTTTTGATGTTGCTATTCATCTTATTTGTAAACTGGAGTGCCTGTGAGATGAATCTGTTAGCCTGAAGCCTCTCTAAATGTTCAGCATCCGTCTGATAATAATTCACAGCTTGTTTTGGGAAAGCACTAGGTATTGCTTTGGAGCAGAATGTAGTCTGCCTCATGTCTGCAAGGCTTTGGCTGATTTTTTTTTTTTTTTCTTTTTGCGTTTGAGAATGCATTTGAATGTGCTTGCTTGTATACTAGGCACTTGGTTTTGAGGCTTTAATTTTTTTCAGACAACCAAATCTTCCTGCTTTTGACCAAAGATGAGAGAGATTTCCCCCACCCCCAGTAGGTTTCATGAATTGACCTTTAGGTGTGATATAAAATGGCTGCTTTATAGGTTAAGGTACTGAGTGTTTTTATGGCAGTATTGTTTGCTGCTCTCTTGCTGATTACAGTTTCCTGTAGTATGTCATCTCTACCTGCCTTACAAAAGGCCACTTGGGCCATTTTTAGAGTGGAATTTATTTTAGTAATTTGTTATGGACTGACTAAAGGCAGGAGGTCAGATTTCTCTCTTAAACCCTGTTTCTTGAGGGAAACATGCAGGAGCAGCATTTTTTTTTCTCAGGGCAAAGGATCATTTTAATATTTGTTAGGAGTTGTCCTGGCATCCTCTGGATTGTCACAGTAAAAGTTCTTCAGAGCTGGGACCCCAGGGTTGTAACTGAGAGGCTGTACGAAAGAAAACAGACTCAAAGAAACCTTCTGTTACATCCTGCCTTCTGGAAGTTTTTTGTTAAAGGTTTTGGGAGTAGCTGTAACTACAGTTTTTCAAGATATTGGTGGAAATGCCTGGTCTAAGGCTTACCCTTCCAAGCAAGCTGACTAATTCTTTATTAACTACTAGTGTTTATTGATCTCTGCAGATTACTGGTTTCTAGAATATTAGGGAGTGGCTGAGATGTGGAGAGCACAAGTGCATCTAGCTGTGAGATATAGTTAGTTTTGAGATGCCATTTCCAGAGCTGCTGTTCACAGATGTGTTTTTAAACCTGGCTCATACCTTTGTCTGTAATCCCCTCTCCAGAGCAGCCCAATAAACGTTGAAGGAATTACACAGGCACAGGCGGATGTGGAACAGAATCAGTGTGGTGTGGAGGCCAGAGATGACAAGTAAACGCATTTTTTAACAGAATTCGCCCAGAAGTGGGGAACTACAGCTCCTTCTGAGAGCCATCTGTGAGAAAACAATTCCAGCTCCCAACAGATTCTGAATTCGCCGAGATTTGGCTTGAGGCTTGTTGCATCTCAACAAAATACTGCAGATAAGAGGATCAGTTACATATTATTGCTTAGAGAGTATTCTTGGGTCCCCTGAGTTTCTGCTGGCGTTGTGACTCTAAACTGAAAACAAATAATATGGAGTGCATGCAGTCTTTGAAACAGATTTCTAGTTTAGAAGGTGGCAGCATGTGTCTCATAGTCTGTATTTAATCAAGTTTTGAAGTCATTTGTTAGTGTCATCTTTATGGGGCAAAAAGGCTCTTTATAGGCAAATAGGTATGCCTCTGCCAGAACTAATTTGTGACACTCTAGTGATCAGTTTCATAGCCATTGTGGAAAATAACTCATTTAATTGAGAAGATATGGAAGTGTGCTAATATATCCTCTCTGGCAGGAGAGATTGCACAAAATTTCCCAGAAAACCAGGTCTATAAATGCTGGAAGTAGGTCCCACTTTTACTTTGTGCTCTTGCACACCCAGTACTGAACTCACACGATTCAAATGGGAAGAGCAATGTGGTTTGGATAACATATTAAAATAAAGAAGTTGACGTCTCATTCTTTCATATATTGGATCTCTCTCATGCCAGACTTGGTGTCTTTCCACTCCTCTTGGTTTATTTTTCCAGTCTGGAAGGTAAATGACTGCCTCACATTTGCCAGGTGAAGCAGTGTTAGGGCTAAATTGCTAACAAGAAAATGTTGAGAGCTATTTTCAGGTGTCCTCCTCAAGCTCTTTGCCAAGCACTGTTTTTTTTAAAAAGTGTTAATACCTTTGTATTGTGTATACCAACCAGTGTAGGTTTTTGATGTAGAAATAAAATTCTACGTGACTATCTGGGTTAAACTTAAGATAATGGACAGAGCAGATTCTGAGAAGTTGCTGTTGGTTTTGTAATGATCCGTAGGCTGCAGTTAAATTGAGTGTATTAAGTAACATAAATGTTCAAGCTACTAATAAGCTATGATGAGCTATGAAACACTATTTCATGTCACTGAGGGTTTTTTTGCACCTTAGAAGTTTGTTGTGTCTACAGTCATTAACAGTTTACTGACTGCTGAGATATAGTGGAGAGGAAGGAGATAATGTAGTTTAGGTTATTCTGAAAAGGAGGCTGCAATGAAGTGGGCCAAGCTTTATTTTGAATGTGTTAAATATTTGTGTTCGTTTAACTTAGGATTTTTGCTGTTATTAAGTGCATGCAACTTTGGAGCAAATTCCTAATTTAGGAGCTAGGATAGAGCCAGTGCAGAGAAAAATCTCCATAATACTGAGGATCTGGTGGTTCTGATTTGCACTGATTGTGGTTTTCTTTATAGCTGCTTCTGCTGCCTTGTACTACTGACATGGATTTCAGTAGTGACATCTTAATTTTCTCCTGTGACTTGCATTTTTTCATCTATGGTTATATCAGTTTGAGAACACGTTTGCATTCAGCAGAGAGGTCTTCAACCAACTGAAGACACAGGTTGTTTTTCCATACCAGCATTACTCATTTCTAGCCTGGTGTAAGTCAGCATGTACGCAGATTTCCTGCAAAAGATGTCACAAATGTACTTCTTTGCTGAATGTCCATGAAAGGGCTTAAAGGCAGAGGCGTGAGGATTTGTGGAACCTGTCACTTCTGTACAGAGCATTCAGACACTTCTGACATTGTTTGGAGGCCACTGAGTCTGAAGCAAAGCTCTTGGGGCAGAATGACCAGTACTTCTTAATATTGCAGGGGGAGTGTGGAGAATCACACAGCTGTTGTTTGGAGAGATATTTGATCCCTTACTTTGCTTTGAAACACTCCTGCCCCTTAATTTCAGTGGCATGTCAACATTTCCTGGGCTCCTTATCATCCTTCCTGGGGAGTTAATGCCATTCCAGATACACCTACGGCTAATGCTTTAGAACAGGGTTGCTGCTGATTAATCGTTGTTACTGAAGTTTAACTGTAAGAAACAAAACAACCTATGAAATTTCTAATGACCTTCAAATACGAATTTCAGGGGAAAAATATTTCTGGAGTATAAAAGTGCTTGAATTAACCAGTCTGATTTCCTTCGTTTGAGTTCTGTCAAACTTCTTTTTGTGTTCATGGAGTAAAGTTTAAACTAAAATGGCTTTGGTTTTGTGTTAAAAAAGCTTTTTTTTATTGGACCGTGCAGCTGTAAAGAACTTCTCTTAAGAGAAAATGGCATCTACACTACACAGCTTGAATGTCTAATTTTAACTGAGTGATGTGAAAAGCATATTAATAATAAGGCTGCGGTCTTCTGTAATATGCTGGAAAACCAGAAGAAAATACCTAGATAAGGGTTTGTTGGAGGCCATATCTGCCTTGCACCATGATCATAAATGTTCCCAGACATATGTCTCCATGAAAGTTTGTTGATGGTAACAAATGTCTGCTTTATAATTGTAAATGGAGTGGGAAGATAAGTACAGAATAATGGGTTTGGTTTGGAAGGGGGCTTCACCCGTATGAGCAGGGACACCTTCCACTATCCCAGGCTGCTCCAAGCCCTGTCCAGCCTGGCCTTGGACACTGCCAGGGATCCAGGGGCAGCCACAGCTTCTCTGGGCACCCTGTGCCAGGGCCTCACCACCCTCACAGCCAGCAATTCCTTCCCAATATCCCATCTCTCCCTGCCCTCTGGCACTGGGAAGCCATTCCCTGGGTCCTGTCCTTCCATGCCTTGTCCCCAGTCCCTCTGCAGCTCTCCTGGAGCCCTTTTAGGCCCTGCAAAGTGTTGTTCAAACATGGTCTTTGTTACCTTAAAGAGAAGGTAGAATCAGCTTTAGGGGGAAAATGTTAAAAAAGCTATTGCTTAAGTACTTCCTGTAAACCTTGCTTTTTGCCAGTCTTTTTTCTAAAGCCTATGTAAGATTTTTGCACTGGTGGACAAAACTACGTATATTTTTTATAGTTGCAAGCATTTTTAATGTGGGTGTTAATTTAAAATTTTGATGGCTATCGTACTGAAGCCAGGCTATGTCTTCTAGTAAAATGAAATCCATCTTCTAACAAAGTGCTAGTTTGTGGAATTTTTGTATGAAATGTTAGCTGTGTTGAGGCGTGACTGACTGCACATTTCACCTTGATTAACTTGCAGGAATGCACAGAAAGCAGCAGGCAGGGTAATAGATAGTATTTTGCAATACATGCTGTTTCCTTAATCTCAGTGTAAAGAATTATTTTACTCATTTGCATTGTGATTATAGAATCCAGCATCATGCTTACTGCCTGCATCTGAAATAAAGGAGCTGGCATTGCAGTCAAGCTTATGCAGTTATCTATAGAAGCATGCAACATGAAGTTTTCTGTCAATTCATGAATACCACTATTATCTTTTAACACAGTTTCTCTTTTATGTCATTACTATAAAGCTGTTGCAGTACTTCCAGCCATTTTTTATGAATGTTGAAACACTTTATTTTCGTCACTGTATTTGTCTGAGAGTAAGGGAAAGTAGAAGGGGAATGCCACGTGGAAAATAACGTTCTCCATCTTGTATTGTTTCGTTGTTGAGAGAAGTTGCTGGGATGAAATTAAGGTGAGATCTGCTGTTAACCTCTTCAGAAGTTTGAGCCATTCAGTGCCTTAAGTGATTCTTTTTGCTGGCTGCTGAGTCCATGATGCATTTATACACAGGGTGTTGGGGGAATGCCTGTGTGAAGGCTGCTGTGTTAGCTCTGATCAGAACAGCTTCTTGATAGAAGTGTCACTGGATCCAAGTAGGGTATCTGGAAATGCTGAAAATCAGGGTCTGAAATACAATAGCCTTGTCTCATTAACTGTGAGGAAAGGGTGTGCCAGGTGAGGTTTCTGCCGTAGTATTTTAGATGGTCATTTTGATGTGCATTAATAATGTGGCCCTAGAAAAGGCAGGTGATAGCTACTTACTCCTGCTGTGTTTTAATGGCACAGGAAATAGCCATCGACTTGGATTTGGGACGGCATGGGCCCAGACTTGGGTCAGCATGGGCCCAGGTGGACAAAGTGCCCATGGTGTCCCGGCCATGGTATGGCCACAGCCCCAGGGCAGTGCCTGTCCCCTGTGCTGGCTCTGCTGAGGCACCTCCAGCCGTGGGGACAGCTCTGGGCCCCTCAGGACAAGAGAGACACTGAGGGGCTGCAGGGAAGGGAACAGAGCTGGGAAGGGTCTGGAGCACCAGGAGTGGCTGAGGGTGGTGTTGGGCTCTGCTCTCAGGTAACAAGGGACAGGAGAAGATGAACTGGCCCCAAGTTGTTCCAGGGGACATCTAAATTTGATACTGGGAAAAATTTCTTGACCAAGGGTGTTGTCCAGCCCTGGCACAGGTTGCTCAGGGCAGTGGTGGAGTACCCATCCCTGGAGGGATTTAAAAACCACATGGATGTGGCACTTGGGTACATGATTAGTAATTGCCTTGGCGGTGCTGGAGGAATGGTTGGACTTGATTGTCTTGGTCTGCCAACCTAAATGATTCTGTGATTTTAAGTTCTCTTTTTATCTGACACAATTCCCTGGTCTGTCTTACTGCCAAAACAATTTTCACAATATTAAGGAATGAACAGGGGACAAGCTAGAGGCACGGGGGGGGGGGGTGGGGGATTGACTTTTTGGTGACTGACTCAGTTTTTGGGCAAAAGTTGTTTTAAGACTACAGCTGAAGTCAGATCTGTGTTAGAACATAAGTTTTAACTCTCTGTAGTAAGGACTTGGAAGGTAAAGTCAAAACACTGTGTTTTGAGTTGTATCCCTCCTGAAGTCAATGCCCAAAGCTTTAATAAGTGTCCAAGTGCACTTCTGAGCTTTATTAAAAAATACGTGTTATGATCCCAGATGTCTGCTATTTCACACCTGCTGTTAGCACCTTCATCTCCAGTCCTCGAGTCTGGAGTTGTCATGGTGCAGTAGTAGAGATCAAAGGCAAGTGTTCTTTCACCTTTAAAAACTGTCTCCTCATTACACTGGAAGAGTCCCGCAGAAATAGGAGGGAAATTGGTTAGAAATATTCTGGACGATTTTTACCTCTGAAATGGAGACTTGCTCACAAAAAATGTGAGATCATTCACCTATGTGAAGTTGCCCCTCAGTAGTAATGGGGCAGAAGATTGTTTCCTTTTGAATAGTGGGCTTTTAAATTTTTTTAAATTTACGCTTTCATAAACAGAAGGATTCTAATTTTTTAACTTCATAGTTCAATCCTCAGTCTTCCACAACTAAGCCTGATAACCAAGCAAATAGTACTATTTGTTTTGAAGAGATCTTTGTGACACTTGTTACCAGAGTGTGATCTGAAAAGGAGAGGAAATTCTTTGTGACATTTGAAGAATCAATTATGTTGTTTGTATATCATACTGTATACCACAGTATACAGTAGATAATCTAGCTTTTTAAGAACTGTCTGCCTTGCTGTGCATTTCTTTCAGCAATGAAACCTGATGTGACTGTCTGTTTATGCATGCCTTTAACACAGTGTCCAAAATAATGGGAATTTCACAATAAACTATTCAGAAACTAAGAAATTAAATGAGGAAGTGCTTAAAATGTGTTGGAAGACAGGTGATAATACTGATTCACTTGATTGTTTTGGTTTGTTTTGGTATCTCATTCCACAGAGTGAGACAGATTCTTTGTGGTACAGGTTGTGCTTGTGCTGTGCGTTTAGGATTTTGTTGTTACTATTGTTTGAGTGTGGAAACAAATCTTTCATTAACGCAGGCAAACTCAACCTGCATCCTGGACACTTTGTTTCTTCATTTTAAACTAACTGTACTGTTGTGCTCTGTAAGGTGTGGGCAGTACCCATAACCAAGTAACAAGTTGTCAGATGATGAAAGTTGCCGCACAGTGCTCCTTGGGGTGCTGTTGGCTCACCTGTGCCTCTTTCCTTTCTAGAATATGGTATCGAGTTTTCGTGTTTCTGAACTGCAAGTACTGCTGGGATTTGCTGGACGTAACAAAAGTGGGCGCAAACATGACCTCCTGATGAGGGCACTGCACTTACTGAAGAGCGGCTGCAGCCCAGCAGTTCAGATCAAAATACGAGAACTCTATAGGCGTCGGTACCCAAGGACAGTTGAAGGGCTGTCGGATTTGTCGGCTATAAAACCTGCAGGTTTCAACTTGGACAGCAGTTCCTCTCCAGTCGAGCCTGACCTGGCTGTTGCAGGCATTCATCCTCTCCCTTCAACTTCAGTCACGCCTCAGTCTCCGTCGTCTCCTGTCAGTTCCGTGCTCCTCCAAGACACTAAGCAGCCTCACTTTGAGATGCAGCAGCCATCCCCTCCGATCCCGCCTGTTCATCCTGATGTTCAGCTGAAAAGCTTACCTTTTTACGATGTGCTCGATGTGCTTATTAAACCCACAAGTCTAGGTAAGTGTTTAAAACCTCTGCAGCTTGCTTAATTCATTAAATAAGCTTTGCTTCCGACAATGCTGAGCCCAGACTTAAATGGCTTTTTGCAGCTGGGGACAAGTGGAAACTTCCTTTCCTTTTACATCTTTACCTTTTCCCTTTCTTCACCATTTTCCCCAAAAGTGTAAAGCCACACTTCAGAATATAGTTTTCTGTTATAGTATGATTAAGGCCTTTGTCTTTTGAACATTAAATGCTAGAGCAGGGTAATTGAGTTGGAAGGTACCTACAATGATCATCCAACTGCCTGACCAAAAGTTAGAGAGTAAGAGTTAAAGGCATTGCCCAAATTCCTCTTAAACACTGATGGCTTAGGGCATTGGCTGCCTTTCTGAGCAGCCTGTTCTGATGTTTGACCACCTTCTTGGTAAGAAAATGTTTTCTAATACCTAGTCTGAACCTCAGTTTTTTGGCTGAAAGATTCGGACCTGAAGTTTCTGTCTAGTGCAAATGAGGAACAGTTTTGTTAGGAGTAATAGAAAAAGGATTTCAGGGTCAGTAATTTACAAGTTGCAACAGGGTAAAGAGAACAAGTTCATTGGTTTGCTTTTTTACCCATATCTCACTGCAACAATTCTGCCGCTCTGTTATCTGGCCCTGAAATAGATACTTTGTGCTGGAATGTTCAGTGCTGTGCTCAGAGTAGTGAAGTTTCTCAGCCTGCAGGTTGTTACACTACTGTGTGTTAGAATCGGGAGTGGACATTTGTCTTCTGAATAATCTGAAATTTGGTCCATCTTCCTCAAGTGCCTCAGTCTTGAACATTTTTAATTATTAGAACTATGTTTTTGTCTTGAAATTCAGTCTGGCTTACCTTGCATGGCAAAAAAAGTTCCCTAACTGTTTAGTAATATGTCTATAAAATAGTTTGCATCCTCTTAAACATTTTAGTTTCTTAACTGATCATAAAGTCTTTTAGGCTGTGACTTGTACCTCAGTGAGGCATGTATTAACCATCTGCCATCCTCCAGTACCTAAAGCAGAAAACTTAACTAACAAACATTAATTACAATGCCTCTTGTCACTGCTCTTTGTACATAGTGACACTCACACATTTTTTGTGCTTTTGGGAGTTAAATATTTAAATAACAGGGTAGAGAGAGCCAGGAGTCCACCTCACTGCATCATGCTTTAGAAGGGATGAGTGTGGTATTCCTTTGCACTAATACGAGAGCCCAAGTGTGAGTGTGGGGTTTAGTTTTAACCCACACTGAATTAAATAACAAAAGATTTCCACTGTCTTTTTTACAGGTATTCAAATATTGCTCTAAAATATCAAATGCTTTCTCTGTGGTGTGTGTGCATATGTGCACACTGTAGCTATTTGGAATTCGAGTGTTCCTTTGAGTTTGAGGGACTTGGTATGTGTTCGCTCCATCTGGGTTCTATTTCATGTTTGCCTTCTTTCTGTGTGGTTTTTTTTTTTGCTGGGCATAGAAACAGCCTCCCCTGAATGTCACAGTGCACAAGGCAGTCCAACTCTTCCAAATTTGCCTGGTTCAGTTGTGCTATTTTAGCATTTGTCCTCCCCACTGCTTATTTTAAATTGGGCATGTCTAATCTACCTTTATTTCAGGTCAGGATTTCTAACTTCTCAAGTTTAAGGAAAGTAACACGTGCATACTGTGGACCTTAAATACTAAAGTATTGCTGATTCCCATTACTGAGAAACAAATAAATGTGATGCTCACATGAGAATCCAACTTACTTTTTTTGTCAGATGCCACTGAAGGCTTCTCTGGCATGAGGGGCTGTGCTCCCTGTCTTACTCCCCAAAGGTTTTGTTACCTTTAGCTGTTCCTGAATATTCCAGCTATCCATTAATAACTTCTGGTGCTCATTCTCTTCCTGGAGTACCTTACAGTAGTTGTCAGCATCTCTGTGGTATTCCTTTTGTCAGGTATCCAGTGTAATATTTTGTTGTGTGTTTGTCTGAACATTCCTCCTTGTGGAGAAGGGATTATAACACAGTTTGCCAAGCTGCTTTAGTACTGAAGTGTAATGTGATATTAAAGCATCTGAATGTAGTTTAATGAAAGATTGTTCCATTGCTTTTTTTGTTAACAGTTACATGCAGTTCAACCACCATTTGAGTCTATTCAGTGACTTATGCCTCGTTCCAGGAAGAGCTCAACTGCAGATCCTGTTCTAATCAACGGCTTTAATCACCATGGTTCAACCTCTTTTGTGTCTTTCTTTTTCTAGTACAGAGCAGTATTCAGAGGTTCCAGGAGAAGTTTTTTATCTTTGCTTTAACACCTCAGCAGGTCAGAGAAATCTGTATTTCCAGGTAAGAAGTAATAGTGTAGGTAAACTACAAAATTTCAGGAGGAAGTGTGGGGTTTTGGTTCATTATATGCATCACTTACTCTGCAGATGCAGAATGATAGTCCACATTGAAGTTACACTGAGTTTATAGTTGTTCTCTTTTCTTCAGGAACAATCACACGCAGAATATGTGTGCATTTTGGGTAAATCATACCCCATTAAAGAGTTAAAAATTACTCGGTTCCAAGTAATTGTCACTGTTTAAAGAGGTGGGAAGCTTCTCTTCCCTGCATGTTGCCTGGCTGCAGGAATGGAAGCCTGCTTTTCTATTTTGTCCCAGGGTTGATGTTGTAAACTATGAGAATTCATAGGTGCTTTTTCATCCCTGGCAGCATCCTACTTTATTGTTGCTATGAATTTTTGATGGAGGATGCTGGTCTTGAAGTCCTGTGTAACTTGGCAGTAGTTAAACAGGAATATCACTTGTATGGTGTTCATAGCTCAATAAAAGAAAAATAAGAGCAAAGTTTAGTGATGCTGGGGCAGGTGTGTCAGTTGTTTTTGTGTATGGCTGCAATATGAGTCCTGCTATCTAAGTGGGTACTTCTCTTTTTCTTTCTCTTTGTCGCAGGGACTTCTTGCCAGGAGGCAGGAGAGATTACACCGTCCAAGTGCAGCTAAGGTATGTCTTGTATAGTGTTCTCTGAAAACTTAATTGGCTTAATGGGTGTTGGTGGGGACACTTGAAAATGATGCTTTCTCTTTCTATGCATACAGGTTATGCCTGGCAGAGACAAGCTGCCCTCAAGAGGATAATTACCCTAATAGTTTGTGCATTAAAGTAAACGGGAAGCTGTTCCCATTGCCAGTAAGTATGAATGTATGTATGTATTTGTGGCTTCCTGGTAACTTGTGGAGTGTGTATGTGTTTTTCTGTAATGCTAGCTTGCAAAAACAGTCAAGCTGTTTATCACTCGGATTTCTGTAATGTTAGGCATGGGGTTTGTACATTTGCTGTGTGGGATAGGCATTACTGGTGTTAGTTGTGTTAGAGCCACTGTGCAGACTAATTGTGTTTAAGCCTCCTATAGCAAACATCATCTTTTGCAGTTTACATAGCTAAGTATGTCAAACAGAATCCAATGTCTGCATGGAGAATCCTCCTTACAGGTCTTCAAACTGAGTTAATTTGAGGTTCGTAGTCCTCACTGTGTGGGCTGCCTGTATTTGTGATGGGTTTGAGTTCCTTCTTGTTCTGAGGGAATGGCATCAACCTCTTGTGTGCCACTTGTGCACTGCTCTGCATCTGTCTGGTTGGAGCATTTTTTGTTGTGGGGATGAAGAACAGACATGTTTTAGGGTTCCTAGCATGTGCTAATACTGGAACAGAGCACTGTTGGCAGTCATATTTCACAGGTGTCTGATGTTGCAAAAATTAGTACATACGCACAGGGTCACCTCGAGGCTTGCATATAGACAGAAGGGGAAAAGCTGTCTCATTCTGAGAGTATCTCTGGAATGGGTTTCTCTTTATTCTTTCAAAGAACAGGCAGAAACTCTTACACAACCCATTCAGAAATAGTTCTTGAGGCTATAAAGGATGGAAAAAGTCATAGTACAGAGGGGTTTTTAAGCAGTGGGTTTAGAAAGATGCTGTGTGGAGAGAGAAGGTGTGAAACCTCTTTTTCAGAATATTTGTAACCACCTTGGTGTGTCAGATGTATTGTCCTGTACCTTACCTCCTCCCATATGCAATTGTGACTGGTTTGGGGTTTTTTTTTAGCCTCTACTTAGCTTAAATGAGACTCTTTAGCTTCTTTTCCTCCTACTTCAATCTTCAGATTGTAAGATGGTTTTTTTTCTCATGTTTTCTGGTCAGTATTTTCTGTGCATGCCAGTTACATTCTATGTGATAACTTTGAGGGTTTTCTCTTCTGCAGATTGTCTTTCAGCAACCAATCAAAAAGAATTAGGTCTGATGTTATCTTGTGGACATCAGTGTCAGCTGATTCTGTCTTTTAATAAGGTTTACGCCCTGCTGTGCTCTCTATGTAGTGTGTAATATGTTACATTTGTAGCAGAAACTACTACTTATCTTGGATTATTACTTTGCTCTAGAGCTAAATCCTCTAGGTTCTTACTGCACATAAGATGATTCTTTAATCTGTTCAGCCGAGCTTTAGGTGAGAAAGTGAATAAATCACTATCATCTTGGCAACTTCTCTTCCCCTCCTCATTCACTATGAGCTGAATGACAAATAGAGTCTCAGTCTGAGTGCTTCTGCCAACTTTTTTTGTTGATTTGGTTCCTCTCTGCATCATCTGGTGGTTTCTTTCTGTTGCAGGAAGTGTAAGATAATTTCTTTGCCTTGAAGACCACTGATGTCCATCACAGTAGTGTTAGGTAATTAATGAGTGATGCCAGCTTCTGTTGCCCACTTGCACAGTTCATATGTGAACTTGTGTCTTTACCTGGAAGGGCAGTTCATGCCTCTGCAGATGTCTGTAGATTATTCTTGATCATATCCTTGCCTGCAGTCCTTATCAGAAGCTTCAGAGAAATGCTGCCCCTGTGCTAGTACTGCTGCTCCAGGTTGTGCTTGTTTTCTGTATCTGTGTCTTTGGGAAAAGCCAGATAAAAGGGCAGTTATGCTTTTACCATCAAGAGAACTTGATGAATTTCCTTGCTGCAGCAGGTGATACCTGCCTTGAATACTGTGGTCTTGGGAGAAAAATGGAAGTCTTCAAAGCCCAAATAATGGTGGCAGTTACTTGCCACTAGAGTTGGCAGCCTGACTAAAGAGTGCCAGACCATGCTGGCTGGGAGGCAAGCAGAGTGCTCCTAGCTCCTAGAAGGAGAGGAAGGGAAGGTTCCACATGGCTGTAGGAGTGTGAAAGCGAATCTGTTCTCAAGAACAAGCACTGTCGAAGAAGACACTAAAAGCTTCAGTGAAATGAAGCATGTGCACTGCAGAGTCTGTCTCTAAAAGAAAAGAAAAATATTGGGAAATGTACAAAAATTTGCATTCAGTCTCCTCTGAAATCATTCTATCTTTTGGATGCAAAATTTTCAGCAGTTCCTTATGTATGTGCTTGCTGCCTCTGTGTTCTGGGATAAAGCACTCATGGCATACTGGGCTAGTGAATGGAAGAGGCTGTTTATATTTTTAATTTTTTTTTAATTATTACTGTTTTTATTGTTTTTATCTCCAGACTTATCTTTCAAAGTAACTTCTTTTCAAGCACTAGGTTATGAATGTGTGTGTTTCTTTGGTTAAAGAAATACGTATTTTTTCCCCAGCGTATCCTTTCTGGGTGAGTTTCTTGTATAAAACAATGCTATCTTGAACTAAATGAAATGCATCAGGTCTGTGCAAGATAAAGAGCTTCAGTCTCTTTCTGGCATCCTCCAGGTGCAGGATGAGTTTGAGATGAGTGACTGCAGGCTGGCTGCGAGCTCAGAGCAGAGATTCTCAGGGCAGCTGTGGCAGACTGGCTTGTTTTCATCATGACAGATGCAGGGTGAGGGGAATAAGCTGCAGGCTTATTGCATGATGAGGAGGTTGGAACTGGATGATCCTTAAGGTCACTCTGAACCCAAACCATCCTGATTCTGTGATCTCTAAAACAGAGCTGGTACTCCATGTACAGTCCTTCTTCAGGGGCCTTGGCAGAGGACAGGTGACACCTGTTGCCAGTATGGCCAGGTGTAGCTGATACATGGCAAAGCAGTCACTGTGGAGATTTGGAGCTCTTGGAACAAGGCTTAATTGTTTTTTAATCAGTGAAGTGTTTTCAGTATGTGAAACACTTACGTCTTCATTACTTACTCTGTTTGTCACTAAGGCTGTGACCTTGTGATGTTTCACTCTGTTCCAGCAGGGCATGGGGAAAAAAAGGACAAAACATCCACATGACCTTTTACTCTTCGAGTGAGCTTACCTGGACACAAACTGTGTTCTCTTCCACCTTTTCAGCACTTCTGTAAAACCTCTTTAAAACCACAAATGCCTTATCACTGTGTTTGACTTACGGTGTTACACTCTGAAAGCCTGGTATTTCTCAGAATAAATGTTGGCTTTGCTCTCCAGGGTAGAAAGCCTCTAAGTTTATCTGCTTCTTGTAGATCTATTTAAAAGTAACAAGTCCAGCTCAGCCGTTTCAGAGTACAGCAGGGAGACTGGATAACACATCATTTGTCCTTCTTTCCCACAGGGATATGCTCCACCACCAAAAAATGGAATTGAACAGAAACGACCTGGACGTCCTTTGAATATCACATCTCTAGTTCGGCTGTCATCAGCAGTGCCAAACCAGATTTCCATTTCTTGGGCTTCTGAAATAGGAAAGGTAATCTGCATGTTCTATAGGATGTGGGAAGTTGTCTAAATAACCTGTTTGAGCATTCCTGCTCCCATACTGCCTGATGTGGCTGGCAACTGTTTTGTGTTAAGTGGCTGAACTTACTGTCAGTGAAAGGAAACAAAGTTTGCTCTGGAACTATGGTCATTTTCTGTAACACGTGTGAGATTCATGTACAGATGGAAATATTTCCTCACAGGATTCACACTAGAAAATCTGCTTTTAGGGTTTACCTGAAATATATGTCAAAAAAACTATTTTTGTAGTGTGAATAGTAAATCCCCCTGTAGATTTATTAAGGAAAGGAAACGAGAGTGCAAGGAACTTTTGACTACATCCTAGGTTTAAATAACTGTTGGAGCACCTTTTCAGCTGTTGGCAAGTCAAGAACAAGTTATTCCTTATCTGTGGCTGGTTGTGTAAATTAGGATGCAGTTATCAAAATAGTTTTCTCTATAAGTTTTTCTTCAAAGTCAAAATTTGGACTGGACTGAAGATACCACATGTTTCAAAAAGACTCCAGTATACACTTCTATATTAAAAATTTAAAAAGAAATTGGATTGAAAGCTAATGTTCAAAAAAGTAAATGAAGGGCAGTGCTGACATCAAAGGATGATTTTCTAGAAGAGGAATGGAGAGAAAGATCTGAGCTGTTGCTTCCCAGTCAAAGCACAGAATCTTAAAATGGTTACAGTCCTGTGTGTGGTCTTGGCCTCTCATGCTGGTGTCTGCTTGCTCTCTTCCCTGTATTGCCAAAACATACTCTGATGGAAGCAGATGACTCAGAATGCTTGGACATTGCCCTGAGAGGTGAAGCAAGTTCTGTGGTTTAATATTGGTGCCACAATTCCCTCCTTTTCATCCTCAAAGTGAGACCCTGGGGAACAGCGTGGGGTGTCATGTAAGGGCTTGTTGGCATGGGCTGGACTGATACTGGAGGGCTGCTCAGCCTAGGGGGCATAAACCCCCCAGAGCTGGGCAGAGTTGAGACTATAGAAACCTCTCTGTAGGTGGCCATTCTTTACAGAAAACCCAAAAATCTGTTGTTCTTAGTGATTTCATGTGCAATTGGAGCACTTTGTCTTCTGCTCTAGGTAAGACCTGGTTTTCCTATAGGTGGCAAAGGAGGAGCAGGGCAGCAGGGCTGTAGGAGTAGTTTGAAGTTCCTGTGCAGTACCCAGGTAGTGTAGGAGCCATAGGAAGGTGCCTGGCAGGGAGTGGAAATAAGAGGTCACGGGTTGTTCTGGTTACACAGATGAAACCATTATTTTCCTGCAGCACTGGGGATTGCAGATTTCTCATTAGTGACCTAGAAGAGGGAGTGAACACTGAACAAAAGAAGCTGACAAGTGGTGTGAGTTAGGGAGGAGTAGAAAATGCTGGGGAACTGGGCCAGGCTCAGTGGAACAGACGTGGTGTAACAAGGCTGGGCTTAGAAGTACAGAACAAACTAAAGAAAAGGTACAAAGAAACTGGGGCATCTCTGTGTCGCTGTTGAGCAGCTAGCAGAGTAATGAAGGCACCAGTTCTCAGTGGCAAGAAGGAATGACCTTTATTGTTTTGATTTCATCATATATATATAGAGTTTTCAAAAGTCACCCAGATTGGTCAGTCAGAAGCCTTCCCCCAGGCCTGATTGGCCAGGCCTGCACTGTCCAAGTTCTGGGACACTGTTCCAGTAACATCCAAACTTTATCTTTATTTATAAAACACAAGAAGAATTCTCATGGGAAAAACCTGTGCTAGCCACATCTCTGTACCGTCTGAAGGTGTTGTTTGTACTATAAAGACCATTTATCTTTTGTCTTGTGATCCTTTGAGCTCCCCACTGACACTGAAAAAAGGGAAGGATTAAGGAGATGAATGTGAGAAGTTCTTAAAAGACTATATATATATATATATGAAATGTGTCACGTATAAACAATCTTTCCAGGGAAAGAACCCTGATTGCCTCTTGGTTGTGGAATTATTTTTCTTAGTTTAGTCATAACTGGAGTCAGATAATTAAACTTGATTGGCCAGAGAATTCTGGCAATTCTAGACTTCAATGGAATTGAATTAGTTTGTCAGTGCTTTTAATAACAATTAAGCAAAAAGTCACATTTTTGGTTTTACTCTATGCTACAGCTAGTGTAAATAGTGATCTATTGTCATAGTGGGAGTACTGTATGAAATCAACATTTAATCTCTAATCCTCCTTTTCATAGAATTACTCCATGTCTGTGTACCTGGTTCGCCAGCTCACCTCAGCTATGCTTTTGCAGAGGTTAAAAATGAAAGGTATCAGAAACCCCGATCATTCCAGAGCACTAAGTAAGTAATTAACTTGCTTGTCTGTACTTTTGGAGGGTGGTTAGAGTCTCTTTAAAACTAGAACTGGTAATTCTTCTTAAAATACAGCAAATCCTATAAGTCCATGCCCAGGGTTTCACAGCTTCCTTTGGCTATTGGTGAGGCATCACATTTTTTTTCAGTGGGGTTTTTAAGGGAGAATACCCAGAGATCCCATCTGAAATGTCCTTGTGGGAATGGCATGAGCTTTCCTTACTGTGCTGGGCTGTGGTGTGGTGCAGGTAGATGCCCTGAGTTCTCTTCACTTATACCTCACACACTCTCTGATAATTGTTTTATTTCTCTCTTCACATGTTGGGTTGAGTTTGCTCTGCTAACCATGTGGCTGCTACTGCATCTGCAGTCAAACAGTGTCAGATAATGTTGTGATGCAGTTTGCCAGTTGCTTATAAGTAGTGAAACTGTTGTTGTTTGATTGTGAACTGTGTTCCTAGATGCTTATTGTTTTAGACAGCTGAAAGAAAAGTGCATGTACTGCTGAATCAAGGTTGGCATTCAAAATAATGATTATTACTTCTTAATTTATTTTACTAGTTAAAGAAAAACTAACTGCAGATCCTGATAGTGAGATTGCCACAACCAGCCTGCGAGTATCTCTGATGTGTCCTGTAAGTATGGCTGGAAATTTCCAGATACAGATTCATATTTTCATCTTTAGTGCAGAATTGGACTGCTTTTCTAAGGCCTTGCTAGAAACCTCACTGGCTTTATATTTTCTATTAATGGGTCATGATAAAATAGTGGGGAGAAGGGTGCTCCTACAAGCACCTGATGGTAGCAGCAGTCACCCAGCTGGGGTTTAGGACTGAATGTCTCAGTTGTGATGCACTGAGTCAAGCTGCTGCTTGTGACTCTATACTGAGGCCTGTAGAAGGATTAATCTCCTATATTGAGGTGCTGATGCTAATCTGGCAGGTTGACAGAATAATTAAAGGATACAGTGATAAGTACAACTTCTTATCTCTTCATCTTGGTGGCTTTGCTTATACTGCACCTATGGTAGCAAACAAAAAAAAGTTGATCACCTTATAACAAGGTAATTCTGCCTTGGGGGTTCTCTTCCCAGGTAGAAATTGGTCATTCTGACTGTAACAAGTACCTGGACCTCAGGAAAACATGTGAAATAATTGGATTAAAAGAAAATTACAGGAGTGGGTACTTGAGTAGACTGTTTAATAAAAATGAAATCCTGTGAGTACATGGTTGCAGGTCCATCAGAAATGTTCCTGACTCTTCTCAGTGTGGTGAAGCCTTAGAGCAAGGCTTAATTTCTCCTTTGAGAGCACTGTGAGTTCTGTGATGGGGTGGATTTGCTTGCACTACCCTTAGCCCAGGGCATCTCTGTAGTGAGCAGGAAGAGTTGTTTCACCAAATGCCTCTGGATTCATTGTTAACAATTCAGGCCTGTTTCTCTGTCTTCTATTCTGACACCCTTTAAATGCATCTCTTGCAGCTGGGAAAAATGAGACTGACAATCCCATGCCGGGCTGTGACTTGCACACACCTGCAATGTTTTGATGCTGCTCTTTATCTTCAAATGAATGAAAAGAAACCTACCTGGATCTGCCCTGTCTGTGACAAAAAGGCAGCATATGAGAGTCTGATACTAGATGGGTAAGAGACTGGCTTTGCATATTACACAGTTACTTAAAATTTTTCTTTAGGTACTCAGTAGCTACTTTTGTGACTTGAGGTTTAGCCATTTCATAATATTTTTTATGAAATATCAAAATACTTCAGACTGGAGGAACTATTAGACTCTGTTAGTTTTTCTTCCCATGTAATGAACTATGTAGGTTTATATCCTGGGTGCACCATCAAACTCTTGGGTCTCAGAGTATTTCCTCTGGAGAAATCTAAATATGACATCTAAGGATAGGTCTTCCTTTTCCATATCCCTATCCCTGAAAGGTGTTAACTTCAAAATGTAACTTTTAACTTACAACAGTTACCTAACTTGGTTCAAGTGATGATGATTTCTGCTTCTGTATGAAAATCTGTGAATTGCAGTAGTGTTGGAGTGAGCTGTGGATAGGGTGGTATAATCTTAATTTCTGATACCTGCAAAGGCTGTTATTACAGGCTTTCAGGTAAGAGGAACTAGGGAGAGAGTAGACACAGTGGGTAGAAGGTGATCATAATTATCTTCTTCACTGTGTCTCCTTTTCACTGTAGAATAACAATTTCACTTTGAATCAAAAGGGAAACTTTATTTTTTCAGCCTCTTCATGGAAATCCTTAATGAATGTTCTGATGTGGATGAGATCAAATTCCAAGAAGATGGCTCCTGGTGCCCCATGAGGCCAAAGAAGGAAGCTGTGAAAGTGTCAAGTCAACAGTGCACCAAAATAGAAAGTATGTACATCTGGGTGCTGGTTGCAAACCAGCAAGAGGTCTTGGAGACTTCTTTGTAGCTTGGATGGTGCATGTGGTTGTTGGTGTTCGTTTTGTGGAGGGCTTACTACTTCTAACCTTCTTGTAATTCAATCTAGAAAAGAAATGGTTATGTCTCTTCAAGAGTACATTTTTGGTCTTTGTCTTTGCTCTTTATAATAGCAGTTAAGAAAATAAAAAGTTGCTTTTGTTTTACATCCTTAAAATGGTATGTGAAAACAAAAGTTCATTCTTTAATAGTCCCTATGTGGCACAGAAGAGCCATAAGGCAGTTACTGGGGCAAAACATTCTTTGTAATGGCCAAGAAGGTGATCTATTATACAGGATCTGAGTTCCTGGTTCTCTTGCAAATAGAAACTGCTGACGTCACCAGCTTTTGGGGAACAATGATGTTTTATTTTCTTCTTCAGGTTCCAGTGTTGTTAGCAAACCATGTTCCGTGACAGTGGCCAGTGAGGTAAACAAGAAGAAGGTTGATGTTATCGACTTGACAATAGAAAGCTCTTCTGATGAAGAAGAAGATCCTCCCACCAAAAGGAAGTGCATATTTATGTCTGAAATACACGGAAGCCCAACGAAAGGGTTTGTCAATTTTAAAGTTAGTTGTTATTCTGTAACGTCTTAGGTAAACTGATCTGTAGAGAAATGGACTTGGAATCCAGCTCTACACTTGCAGAGGAGAACGTCTAGGCCTCTTCTTGTAGAAGGTTGTATTGGTAGAGTAACTTTGTACAGGCAAAACACTATTAAATAGTTTTACACCTCGCAAAAGACTTGCACTGACTGTTGCTCTGTTTGCAGGGACATTTCTCCATAGAAAAGGAAGGTGACTAAGCTAATGGGCAGTGTTCTCATGAGAAAGTAGACTGTGTCAAGTGGAGGAACTTTATGCATTCTTGCTGAGTTAGTGTCATCTCAAAGGCTTTTCTCTTGCTGTCTGCTATACCCTCTATCTAATCTGCTCTGGTGCCCAGGGAACAGGCTGTGTTGTGTGTTTCATCCATCTTGTCAGTCCTGGAAGGGAGCCACTTTGCTGTATTGAATCAAGATGAGCTTTTGCTCCATCTCTCTGTTAAATTCTGGAATGTCTTGGATACTGTTGGCTGTGGTTATCAGTCTGTCCTGCACCTTGATTAGCACAACCAAGGACTTCCCAAGTCCTCTGGCAATTGCTCCATCTTTGTAGTCACGCCTGACTTCAGCACCAGGCTTGACCAGCTTCTCTAGTGCTGTGCCATCTTCTGTCTGTCCTGATCTGTGCACCTCGGCTCAGGTGCTGCTTGTGGCTTCCATAATGTTCCTGCTCTTGGCCCGTGGGGCACCTGAGACCTGCAGGGAGTGAGGGGCACTGGTCAGGCTCACCAGCACTCATTGCTCCAGCTTTTAGTAATGGCTCATCAGTTAGTGTTGCTGCATGCATGAGGTGTGTGTCTGTCTCTCTGTGTAGTGGCTTATGTCTTGTACTAAAATAATAATAATAAACCAAATCCCCTTCTGTTTTGAAGGTTCCCTTTCTGTTTCAGAAGTAATGAGCAGGTGTGCTGAGTCTCTAGTCCACAGGAATGTGTGTGTGGTCCTTGGTGAGCAAATAGTTGGTCATCTTCAACCACTTTCAGCAGTGATACAAAAATACTGTTGCTTTTTTTGTGAGGATTATGGAGGAGTCCTTCTGCAAGAGACTCTTCCTTACTTTTACAAGAAAATATAGCTACAAATACATCTCTTAATGAAGTTTCAGAAGGCACCAAGACTTCCTTCCGTGCTCCTATGTTTGAGATGGCTACCTGCAACCGTAATTGTAGGAGGATTGACTTGTCTCTCTCTGACCCATGTATTTTCCTTGCTTTTTGGGTATGGATTCAGCATATTTTCATTCTTCAAATCCAAATCTGAGCCAGGCTTTTGGGGTGTACCTTATCTCCTTTAAACAGCATTGTCTGAATGCTAGTTTTGGGAAAACAGGGATATCTTCTTAGAGGCAGCAACAATGTAGGGTGAAGTATGAGGTGCCTGAGAGAGGAGGGTCTGAAATCCAAACTTCTGACATCAGAACTAGCTTACAGGTAGGAGTCTGGGGAGGAAGATGAGTGGATAACACTGGCTGGAGGAAGCAATATGGAGCATCTGGGAGCAGAATTCTGTGTTTCCACCTGACTTGCGAGTCCAACTGTTCTGTACGTGTGGCTGGTGCTCAAGCTGTGACAATGCTGCCAAGAGGTCAGGCAGCATGAGGGGAAGCAGAAGGGTTGTAGCATGCTCCTAGAGGGCTGAACTGGAGGCTGTGAGTAAAGACAGGTTTATATTTAATTCCCATGTGTGTAATCTGTGTTATCCTGTGGGGCAGGATAATGGTCAGTCATGCCCTTTGTGTAGCAGGTGGGCACCAGGCAGCAGTTCTGTGGAGAAATCAAACGGAGTGCTCTCCTCCTGGCTCTGGTTACCTGCACATCCCTCTGTGGGTGCTTACAGACACCCATTTCTGTCTTTGTTGCCAATGACTCCAGCACTGTACTTTGTTTTAATGCCACCTTGCTCTTATGTCACAGCTGCTGTTGAGAGCCAAGATACGGTCATGTTTTTATGAAGACTGTTATGAAAAAGGAAATTAGAGTGGAGTGCTGTGTAGTGAGTAGCCACGTTATAGTTGTGTTGTCACACAGTGACTTGTGAATGAGAGTACACAGCAGTGCGTGGTTTCCCTTCCACAACTGAGGCCAGGTTGTTTGTAATTTCCCATGCTGTTTGAAACAGGGTTCTCATGTATCAGCCATCTACTGCCAGAGTGCCCAGCGTGACGACCGTTGATGCTGCTGCTATTCCTCCTTCATTAACAGACTACCCAGTACCATTCCATCACCCACCAATATCCAGTATTTCATCAGATTTGCCAGGTAGGTGCTGGGTGTTTTTCATGTGTGTTCTGACAGCACTGTTAATTTATGGGGTGGGTAAAAATGGAAAGGATTGATTAACTCTTTGTTTTGTTTTGGTTGGTTGGTTTTTTTAATGGAGCAAGTCTATATGCAATATTGCACTGATATGATGTCTAGACGAGCCCAGTACAGGCTGTCTGCCCAGTTTCAGATTGCATTGTGCAACAATGATGTGACAAACACTGCTTTTGGGGTACAAATTGGCACTTGGGCATGTCAGCCAGACACTGCTCTTGCCATGCTCAGTCATACTTTGTATAAACATCCGGTGGTTATATGTTGTAGATGCGAGGGAAAGTAGTTGCTTGTTTTAGTTAGTAGAGGTGTGAGGGTGCTGACTCATCCCAGCCCTCAGTGTAGTTACTCTGCTAGCTGATTGTAGTGGTGCTCTGTCTAGACTGTATGAAAAAGGTTAAGGTGAGCTACAATCTGTGAGCTGACCTCTATTGACTTTCTTTACCTAGACATACCCTAAATGCCTATGATGTATTCTTCAACACTGCTGCTAAATATCAGACACAAGGTGGGGATACTGATTGTTTTCTATCCTGGCTCCTTGAAAAGAACACTGTATATAGGGACTCTGGGGGTTCTCTTGGCCGGCTGTAACAAACCCAGAGCCCAGGAAGTGGTGACTTGTGGTGACAGGTGTCACTTTGGCCTCCTGTACTTCCCCTTCCCCTGCTCCATTGCCTGTCTCCATTCCTCCCCTGCAACATCTCTGGGTTTTTTCCTCTTCTTTCAGCACCAGTTTGGCAATGAGATGGATATCATTCCCCTTGTTTCTCTGTCCATTTTTGGCTCCCTTACTGCTCCCTCCCTCCACTTCTCCCTTGTTAAGAAATCAGTTGTCTTCCCAAATTGGATAGGAGAATAAGCTGAGAGAATGGAAGTCTAGAACTGTTGTCCAGCTCTTATTAACTGAAGTTCTAGAGCTTGCACAGAAAAAGAATCTGTCAGTTCTGCAAATGCAGCTGACGTTTAAAATCTCCTTCAAAATTTTTCTGTAACAGAGAAGAGAAGGAGAGCTGTCACTGGCCAGCAGAGATTTGGAGGTGAGGGGAGAGGGAGGGAGTATACCATTTCTTTCTGTTGACATAGCAAACACAAGGCCAATCTTTAGAAACAAAAAATGTGGTAATTTCTCATTGGTTTCATAATTCTAAACATCTTGCCCTAAATGCTTACACGCTAATGGTGTATAAGATGGACACTAGTTGTCACTGCTCTTAGAGGATATACCTTGAACTACTTGTAGTTTGCTCTTCTTCGTTCCTTTTATTTGTCTAGACACAAAACGGGGATGATATTAGAAATGTTTCCTTATTGGCTGCCCGTGGGTGGAGGAAGAGACCTGCTGCTTGTTTTTGGACTTGTGCATGTTGTGACTTTACTTCATTCCAGCATCTTTAATGTGATGACACTCTTCATGTCCCAGTTTGGCCAAGTCAGGTACAATATGCAGTGAAACTTGCATTATGAACCAACAGCTCCAAATGGCAACCTCCATCTAAGCAACCACATTGAACCACCCTGCAATATCCAGTGAATAATACATCATTATGTCATCCTCATTCTTAAAAAGAGCCACTTGTACTAGATAACTCGTTTTGCTGCTGCCTGAAGTAGTCGTTGAGAGTGGTGTCACAGTGGTATATTCCATTTAGAACCTCTGTATGAATTGCAAAATCTGTTCTACAACCACAAAAAAAAATCCTTAAATTTGTTGTGTATGAATAAAAGAGAGACTTGACAATTTATTATCCTTCTCTTCTTCCTAGGTCTGGATTTTCTTTCGCTAATCCCAGTTGATTCACAGGTACGTTTCTGAACTGTTGTGGGGCTAATTTCTGAGTCTGATTTTTGTGACATTGTGCTCCAGTAATTATCAGGGTGCCTCATCCAAACCATGTTTGCAGTTCCCTAGCTTGGACCTAACCACAGACTAGGAAAACCTGTTTTCCCAGCAAGAGCTGGTAATGAAGATGCATTAAGAACGATTCAGTTTAGCCTTTCTATGATGAATCCAGGCCTGGAAACTCCTTCTTTACTGGTAGTTTACCTTTCTAAAGCAAATATGTGCTCAGCACTAACTTGAGTACACCCAGAGTGCTGAGGCCCTGGTAAAAACTGCCCAGAGAAGCTGTGGCTGCCCCATCCCTAGGAGTGTCCTAGGGCTAGGTAGGACAGGGCTTGGAGCAACCTGGGACAGTGGGAAGGTGTCCCTACCCATGGCAAGGGGATGGGATGAGAAGGGCTTCCAACCTAAACCATTCTGTAGAACAAAATAACGAGGTCCCACTAGGAATGTGTCTGGTGCTCGTTGTGTGGGGAAGATGTATCTTTAGAGCATACATTTCCCTCGTGCAGTTAGTCTCTTCACTCTTCATTGTTTGTTTCAAGCAGTACTGTCCTCCTATGTTTTTGGATAGTCTCACCTCAACCTTAACAAGCAGCACGCCTGGCAGCATCATCACCTCCACCAGCCACCACGAGAGCAGCACACACGTTAGCTCCTCGGGCCGGGCCGAGGCCGGCGTCATCACCAGCAGCGGCGGCAGCGCTCCCGACATCATCTCCCTGGACTGACCCTCGGGGCAGCACGGGAACCCCGCAGGCATTGCACACAGCTGCTGCTGCTCCTCCTTCCCCCCTAGAAGTTCCAGCACCTCGCAGCTCTCACTGATAATTTATTGAAAGGATTTGCCTTCTGGGAAAGCGGGGTGAATTCATCGATGCTAGGAGCAGAAGCGATAGGATGACTCTTTGTTTGGCTTTTTCCCCCTGCTCGTTGAATAGCTCGTATAGGAAAGGCCCTTTTAGGAACACATGTTTGTACTTCTGGTTTGTTCTGGGGATACTGACTTTCTGTTGTTGTGTGGATTCCATAATTAATTTCGTTGTAAAACACAGCAATAATGTAAAAACAAATGAGGATTTTTTAATAGAGAAAAGCACTTACTCTAGGACAGCAATTAGGACAAAGGTGCAGAAATGTAAGAATTAGTGAATTTTTAGTATTTTCACTGGGGCCTGTAATAAACTTCAAGAGAATGAAGCTTTGAAATAGCCATGACATATGTCTTGTTCCCCATCTCCCCCTTACCTGGGGACACAGAGGAAGCCTCTATAAATGGAGTTCTTTGGGGTTTTTTTTCCTAGTTTCATGTTTTTCACAAATGTGACAAGAGCCTAAGCTGTGACCTCTTCTTCTTTGTGTTCTTTGAGCTAGGAAGGGGACAGACTATCTATGCAAACCCTGCATCACACAGTCTCTGTGCTGCCATGTTACAGTCGGGACACCTCATCACCGCCAAAAACTCCCTACATACTTACATATACAGCTGCTTTCTGTGGCAGCTCTAAGGAGACAAAATACAATTTACTTTATCCAGTGCACGAGTATTTTCTAGGATTTCTTGATTGTGGTTTCTGTCTCTTCAGTAGCTGCTGTATTCCATGTGGACTGTGAGGGAGGCTTGGCTTTTTGGAAGATAGGAACCATAGCTGCACAGTGTCCCCATCTAATATTGAATTGCGTGTTTAGGGCTTAATGATGCTTTGCCCTGCATTTCTTGGCCTCCTGATTGTTGCTTTTCTACTTCAAAGGGAACAACTTCCCCCTGTGTTACTCCTCTGCTGACTGTGCTGCTTTTTTTGGTGTGTTCGCAGTGTCTGCCCACACACACCTCTGGGGATAACCTCAGCAGTACTGTATGTGGAAGAGGTTACAAACTAGGAAAACCAAGTCATTTCTATAGAGCTGGAATAATGGTATTGTCTATGTATGCTGAAATAACAGCTTTTCCAAGTGTTGTGTTTCTCTTAAGTAACTGTATTTGAGATTATTCCTTCCCTAATGACCAGATCTGACTTCTTTTGCTAATTGTATGTTCCTTTTTTCTTATCTCTTTAGTTGGATGTCTGGTGCTTTTTGCCTTCCATTACTGTTACAGTATTTGAACCAAGTACATGGATGAGAAATATTGAAACAGGATGTTTTGTAACTCTTGTCTGCCCTGTACTCCCACCTTTAATGCTGCATTACTGTTCCTTATTGCCTTTTTTGTATGATTTTTCACGGCAGTCTTGAGTTCACATGTTGGTCTTAATAGTGCATCATGTCTTTCTTTTCTTACCTGTTTAATATTTTGTACCTGTTAAGAATCAGTTTTTCGCATGATTTGTTTCCAATAAAACCATGCTTTTCATGAAGTTTTTCCTGACGGCCTGCAGTAGATCAGTGCTTTCTGCATCACCATTGCACGTCCACTTGACCTATAAGTAGAGTGTTAAAAGAGGTTTCAGAGTAATTCTGAATAAAAGATTTAAAACTCTGCTGAAGATGCTGTTTGTGCTCTTAATGTGCAGCTTAAGTGTGCCTGAACTGAGCTGAGGGGATGACCACATCTCATATGGACATCAGAAAAGTGAAGTAAGAGCAAGTGTCCTTCTTAGGATGTGTTCTAAACCACTCATAGTATAATAAAATACAGCTTCAGTTTGTAAATTACTGTGCCCTGTGTAGCAGGCACTAACTGGGGCTGAGGTGGGATTGTGTTCTTCAGCTGTTGTGGGTAGGTGCTCCATTTAGCTTCAAACCCTTCACACCCATGACAGCAACTGCGCAGACTGCAGATGTTTGAGCCTGGATTGCCACAGGCTGGCTTGTGAAGTGGGTGTTAAAAGAGTGCTTTTCTTGCAGTGCCAGTAATTACAAGGCTTGTGTAACCCGTAAATCCTTTTAACTGCTGAGCATGGGGATGCACCAGGGGGTCAGGGCAGTGCAGTGCCTCCTTCCATCCTCCTGCTTCCACAAGGGAACGAGGAATTTGTTGGGATGGGTGGGGAGGCAGCAGGGGCTGCAGCTGAGCTGGGACCTGCTAAGCGAAACTGGCCAGGGTAGCTAGGTGTGGCTTTGGGTTATTTTTCTTTCAACAAATTCTGAAATGCATTAGAACGACTGTCCAAGAACTTTTAACACAAGAAGCTTGGGGAAGAGGTTAGATGACTTTTTGCCTTTTTCTTTGCACTGTGGGAGTTAATGTTTGCTGCTTTGAATGGACTATCGTATTTGATAGTCCAACCTTGGACTATCCTGGAACCTTGGAGCCAACAGCAGAGGGGAAGTAAAGCTGATGAGGTTAACACAGAAAGCCCTCCCACTGCACAGATAACACCATGCAATGAAAACCTTGCTGCACAAACTGGCCTTTTGTCCTCACCCATTCATTTGCTAGGATTTTTTCTGCAGTTTCTGGAGGTGAGCTAATTGCTAAAATAAAGGCTCTGCCTTCCTCAAGGCTGTCCACCTGAGCTGGCTTCTGATTTTCTTACTTTGTATCAGATAAAGCTGTGTGAGAGCCATAGACTTTGCTGCCCAACAGCACAACACCAGCCCAGGAGATCCTGCACGTCCAGCAGCAAGAACTGGGGCATTTCCTGAATTGGAAAATAGTGTGACCACAGCCCCAGGGCAGTGCCTGTCCCCTGTGCTGGCTCTGCTGAGGCACCTCCAGCCCTGGGGACAGCTCTGGGCCCCTCAGGACAAGAGAGACACTGAGGGGCTGCAGAGTGTCCAGGGAAGGGAACGGAGCTGGGAAGGGTCTGGAGCACCAGGAGAGGCTGAGGGAGCTGGGAAAGGAGCTCAGCCTGGAGCAAAGGAGGCTCAGGGGGACCTTGTGGCTCTGCACAACTGCTGACAGCCAGGGGGTCAGGCTGTGCTCCAGGGAACAGGGACAGGGCGTCCTGCTGGACAGGGCTCATTTTTGCAGTAGCTGTGAGGGGCCTGGCCAGGAGCTGAAGGTTTTTCTGTACCACCTCACATTGCCAGGGGTGGAGGGAGGGAGTCTCGCAGTCAGGGTGGAGTAGTTGCATTTGGCTGTGCCCCATGGTGACAATTTTGCATGTGAATCTCTCTCTTTTGTACACTTTTATCAGTACTGTGCTGTTGCTATTCATTTTTTCACTCATTGCGCTTTCCAGTAAATTGTTCTTATCTCAACCCCTTTGTTCTTTTCTTAACCTTCGTCCCTGCAATTCTCCTCTCCAGGGGTGGGGATGGTGTGGGGAGGGAAGTCAGTGATTAGTGATTACCATTCCTAAACTACTACATAAGACAAGAACAAATGTCTTCAAGTTGTGCCAGAGGAAGTTTCAATTGGAAATTAGGGAAAGTTTCTTCACAGAAAGGCTGTTGGGCACTGGAAGGGGCTGCCCAGGGAGATGATGAGTCCCCATCGCTGGAGGTGTCCAAGGAATGACTGGCTGTGGCACTGAGTGCTCTGGGCTGGGTGACAAGGTGGGGCTTGGTCACAAGCTGGACGAAATGATCTGTGATTTGGAGGTATTTTCCAATCTGAGTAATTCCGAGTTAGTGATCCCAATGATAGCAGGGATTTTCTCTATCTGCTTTAAATATAGGTGGGTGCTGGCAAGCTGACCTGGAACTCGTAGGTCAAGGTAAAGTCTCTTGTAGGAGACTTTAATGTGCTGGAGACTTGTAGGTAAAGCCTCTGGTAGGAGCCAAGGAACTTGGGGGGGGAAAATAGGGTTTATCACCTTTGGAAAGAAGGGCAGGCAACACAGGAAGTTTTTAAGGATGTTTCTAGGTCATGCAGAAGGAAAACCAGAGAGGTGAAAGCCCAGTTAGAACTTAATCTGACCACTTCTGCCAGGGATAATAAAAAATGTTTTTATGAATGTGTTAATGGCAAAAGGAGGGGCAAGGAGAACCTCCATTCTTTATCGGATGCAGCGGGGAATATAGTAACTAAAGGTGAGGAAAAGGCTCTTAACACCTTTAAGAATCTTAAAAGGATTCATAACACCTTGTTTGCTTCAGTTTTCAGCAGAAAGACAAGTTGTCATCAGGACACTTGGCCTCCTGAGCTGGTAGATGGGGAGCAGAGTGGCCCCTCTGTTATCCAGGAGGAAGCAGTTGGTGACCAGCTGAGCCACTTAGATGCTCACGAATCTATGGGACCAGATGGGATCCATCCTAGGGTGCTGAGGGAGCTGGACAAGGAGCTCATCCAGCCTCTCCCCATCATTTACCATCAGTCCTGGGGAGGTCCAGATGACTGGAGATGCTGATGGATGGGTGGCCCCATCCACAACAAGGGCCAGAAGGAGGATCTGGGAAACTCTAGGCCTGTCAGTCTGACCTCAGTGCCTGGCAAGATTATGGAACAGATCACTGTGACTGCCATCACACAGCACCTACAGGATGGCTGGGGGATCAGACCCAGCCAGCATGGGTTTGGGAGCAGCACGTCCTGCCTGATCTCCTTTTATGACCAGGTGACCTGCCTGGACTTCACCAAAGCCTTTGACAGTGTCTCCCACAGCATCTCCTGGAAACACTGCAGCCCAGGGCTTGGACAGGTGAGCTCTTTGCTGGGCCAAGAACTGGCTGGAGGCTGGGCCCAGAGAGTGGTGGGGGAATGGTGCCACATCCAGCTGGGACCTGGTCACTGTGGTGTCCTTCAGAAACTGGTGTTGAGCCTGGTCCTGTTTAATATCTTTATTGGTGATCTGGATGAGAGGATTCAGTCCACTATCAGCAAATTTGCGGGTGACACCCAGGTGGGTATGAGTGTAGATTTGCTGGAGGGTAGGAGGGCTCTGCAGAGGGACCTGGACAGGTTGGATAGATAGGCTGAGCCCAAAAATACGAAGTTTAACAAGACCAAGAGCCAGGTCCTGCACTTGGGCCACAACAGCACCTGCAGCACTACAGGCTGGAGACAGAGTGGCTGGACAGTGGCCAGGCAGAAAGGCACCTGGGGGTGCTGGTCAACAGCCAATTGAACATGAGCCAGCAGAGGGTCCATGTGGCCAAGATGTCCAATGGCACCTGGCCTGGATTGTGAATGGTGTGGTCAGCAGGACCAAGGAGGAGATTCCTCCCCTGTTCTCGGCAGTGGTGAGGACACACCTTGAGTGCTGTGTCCAATTCTGGGCCCCCAATTTAGGAAGGACACTGCGGGGCTGGAGTGTGTCCAGAGAAGGGAACGGAGCTGGGAAGGGTCTGGAGCACCAGGAGAGGCTGAGGGAGCTGGGAAAGGAGCTCAGGCTGGAGCAAAGGAGGCTCAGGGGGACCTTGTGGCTCTGCACAACTGCTGACAGGAGGGGACAGCCAGGGGGTCAGGCTGTGCTCCAGGGAACAGGGACAGGACAACAGGACACAGTGCTAAGCTGCTCCAGGGGTGGTTGAGGCTGGAATTTAGGAAGAAGGCCTTCCCAGAGAGTGATTAGGCATTGGAAGGGGCTGCCCAGGGAGGTGTTGGAGTCCCCATCCCTGGATGTGGCACTCAATGCCAAGGTCTGGTTGACAAGGTGCTGTTGGGGTCATAGGCTGGTCTCGATGATCTCAGAGGTCTTTTCCAACCTAATTGATTCTGTGATTCTGAACTGCCAGCCTTTTGCCATCCATCTCCCAGAGCACAGAGGATTCCTGTCAGGCAAACAACAAATTTTCTGTCTGAGAGGACAAAATTTGACTGTTCAGCAAGAATTCCTGCAAGAACAAGAGAGAAGGGAAGCCCTTTCCAGGTTAAAAGCGACTGTGGTCTAGGCAAACTGTAAAGAATACCATTAGTCCTAAGTGGCTTTTTTTTAATGTGGGTTTTTGACACAGGCAGGAGTGATCATGGACAACATACAGGCAACAACAACCACAAAAGTCAATTAGGATGTCATTGTTATTTTTTTTAATTAGGTGATCATGCCATCACCACACTCTGTTAACACTGTGTATGCAGTGTGACACTCTAAACAAGTTCCATTTCCTTTCTGGTTTTATCAAGAAACTATCAGGACAAAACTGGGCAGTGCATTACACACCATGAAACAGAAGTGATTACAATTTACCTGAGAAGTTACCCAAAGGTGGAACCAACTCCTTGAAGTCTTTGCCTATACCTTTTGTAGCTACAATTTGCTAAGGATCTCCAGGCAAAATCTGCCAAGGATCAAAGATGCACTGGAAAAACCTGGCTGCCAGTGTTGGATCTCAAATTGGCAGCAAAACCTAGTGGGAAAGGAAAAAAAAATTAAAAAGGGATGAGCCAGCCACAGGAAAAAATAGAACTTGCTTATTGTGAATTTCTGCACAGACAAAATCCTAAAACTCCCTAATGGTAGCTAGCAAACTGTTACTTTCCAATTAATTCTTTAAGGCATGTAAAAGTGAGGCCAACTCCCAACTGCATGAAGATCTCATGTGACCAAGTTAATTGGCAATGAAAAGGTAAAATTCAAATTAGATAGACAGAAAAGGATACGGAGAAAAAGGTGTTTCACAGGAACTGACCTGGTCAACTTGATCCCTTGGGTTATTATAAGCACTCAGAAGTGTTAATTCAGTGCTCAGAAGCAGTCAAGGTGAGAAATGGAGTGCTTGTACCTGTTAGGGAAGGAGCAGGACACAAACAGTATGTACAGTGACAGCCAGTCCTTTATTGTGAGCCTGTGCAGTGTGGCTCTATTATTATCAAAGCAATTACTGCAGAGAAGGTTCCAGAAGGGGAACATGAACAAAGCCCTGAACACACTCAGCCAGCTCTGCCCTCCAGCATGGGAAAGGCAGCAGTGCAGGAGGGCTAAAAATTAAACATGGGAAAACCCTCCTAAACAAAACCAGCCACACACAAATGTAAATTATTCTTTTAAGAAGTTAAATTCTCAGTTTAGATGTTAAAAGTTGAGCATCTCCTATTTCATCACTGATTATTTAAGCAGGTACCACACTGATGCTTTGAAAGAAGCCACCTCCAAAATAAAACATGCCATTTCTTGCAGTTTTTCCATGGAGTTCCATGGAGTGAGGAGTTCCAAATGTGCCCTGTGAAACCTCCAAATGTCCCAGGACACTCTTGAAATGCATTTTTAAACAAGGAAGAGAGAAATGAGACACACAAACAAACCTCAGAGCCAGAGGAAGGGTCTGTAGCACACCGTGAAGTTTCAGGGGCAGCATAAGAAAGATCACATTATTGTCTTAAAATTAGCCCAAAGATTGGCAAGGGGGTGTGCTGCCACTGAAGTTCCTTGGGCTGGCACTGTGTCCCCCTTTTAAAGCTTCAAATTGGTACTAAATTTTCTCCCCTGCTGCTGCTGGTGACCAATTCTTCCTCCCAGGCTTGCTGCAAAGGAAAATCTTTTCTTAAAATGTTGGAAACCCAACCTGAAAAGGAAAAGTCTGAATGTGCAGGAGCTGCCACATCTTTCTGGCACCCTCTGCTGGCACCAAAGCCTAGAGGAGCTAGCTGGCTGCCAGGAAAAAAGGAGTAAATTATCCGAACTGAAGATGTTCTGATCCAAAGATGTACAGGACAGCAGGCTGACAAACAGCCTGATAAATATTGTACCTAAAAAAAATCAATTTGGCTTAGAAATATCACTACAGCTGCAAAACTGCCCTACTTTGCCAGGAAACGCCTCACAAGTCATAGAGCTGAAACAATTCTCCATTTTGCTCTTTTGTCCTTGCACTCACATCCTTCAGCCCTGATGGCCAAGACACTTTTTTGAGCAGCTGAGTTGGTGTATTTCCTGCCCACCAGCCAGCACTGTGGTCTGGAATTAACTTTTAAAGCAGGTTCTAAATCTTCTGATTGCTTTTAAGATAGTTAAGACAAATTGGTATGTGAATAGCTGGACTTTGTGATAAACAAATACTTTTAGGATGGAATGTATTTTCCAGGCTTTTCATGGAAAAATTTAATTTACTAAGAAAATCCAGTTATTTGAAGGCCAGAAGTTAATGTTTAAATGGTTCAAAAAGAGTTTATTAAAAACCCCAATCTTCTCTGATCTTTCTAGTTATTTAGGACACAAATTTCTTATTATCTCAAAGGTTTACAGTGACAGAAAGGGGAGAAGAAAAAGAACTCCAAATAATAACTTTCCCAGAGGAAATGTAATTTATAAAGAACACTATAATTCACCTACCAACCAACTGACCGACCAGCCTACCTACCTACCTATATTTTGCTATTTCCATTTAACCTTTTCATGACTTCAGAATAAAAAGCCTCCTAGAATCACAGGATGAGGATCGTTTGGGTTGGGAGGCACAGTAAAGCTCATCTCATTCAACTCCCTGCCATGGCAGAGACACCTTCCACTATCCCAGGTTGCTCCAAGCCCTGTCCAGCCTGGCCTTGGACACTGCCAGGGATCCAGGGGCAGCCACAGCTTCTCTGGGCACCCTGTGCCAGGGCCTCCCCACCCTCACAGCCAGCAATTCCTTCCCAATATCCCATCTCTCCCTGCCCTCTGGCACTGGGAAGCCATTCCCTGTGTCCTGTTGCTTAGACAAAAACAGACATGCAATAGATAAACACCTAAGTGTGTTTTCACATTTCCTTCTAAGAAACCACAATAGCTCTGTTCTAATATTGTTTAGATCAGTGATGCAAAGACTTTGAGAAGAGCTGGACTCAGTATTCCCACCTGGAGTCCTGTGTTCATCTCTGTGGCACCCAAAACAAGAAAGATCTAGACCTGTTGGAAGGAGTCCAGAGGAGCCACGGAGATGCTGCCAGGGCTGGAGCAACTCTGCTCTGGAGCCAGGCTGGGAGAGCTGGGGGTGTTCAGCTGGACAAGAGAAGCTCCAGGGAGAGCTCAGAGCTCCTGCCAGGGCCTAAAGGGGCTCCAGGAGAGCTGCAGAGGGACTGGGGACAAGGCATGGAGGGACAGGACACAGGGAGTGGCTTCCCAGTGCCAGAGGGCAGGGAGAGATGGGATCTTGGGAAGGAATTGCTGGCTGTGAGGGTGGTGAGGCCCTGGCACAGGGTGCCCAGAGAAGCTGTGGCTGCCCCTGGATCCCTGGCAGTGTCCCAGGGCAGGTTGGACAGGGCTTGGAGCAACCTGGGGCAGTGGAAGGTGTCCCTAGGCATTGCAGGGGGTGGCACTGGATGAGCTAGAAGGTCCCTTCCAACCCAAACCACTCAGGCATTAGAGGAGAGAGCTGGCTTCTTCACAAAATAATTGAGCTAGAATTTAATCCTAACAATCCTCCATCATATTCCTGCTGATCTCAACCACATATTCTCTGAGTCTAAAATAAATGCAAAGTAGTTTCCCACACATCAGCATCTAGCATATAAGGGGCATAAACCACATTTTATGTGTGGCTCCCCAAGGCTTTTTTGTTGTTTGCTTTATTTTTGTAATACCCTATTCTACAATGCCAAATTACTAATTATAACACAGAAACTTAGTCTATATCAATTTTTGGCAGTTTTGCTCATGTGTGCACTAGGAGTGCTGTATTTTATACAGGCCTTTGTATTCTTGGAATATTTTTTTTGTGCCCAAGGCAGCCTCATTATCAGGTGGTCCCTCACAGAGGAGTTCCCAGTGGAATTTTTTTGCCATTTCAGGGTAGGGTAGCTGAATGGTGATCATCTGAAGCAAGGCATGTCCAGCAGGGAGCCTTCAGCATGTCATGGCCTAGGAAAAAAAAATTCACTTTGAAATTTAAACTTGTTTGAACAGACATAACAACTAATGTCAAAACAAACTTCTTGGATCCCGTGTAGAAGGCTACACCTAGGGATTAAATTAAATTCAATTCAAAAAGTCATGGCAGCCATTTGAAAATTCCCTAAGGCTACTTAAATCTTGTTAAAAGCTATGAGTGAAAGAATTATCTAGAACAAACAATTTGAACACAGCTCGATGTTTGAGTTACTAACAACCATCACACATTGCTTTCTGTTTTTCCTTGGGCTGGTGGCTTACATTCCAGGTTGGGGTCTTGGGTTATATAAAGCTCCTGAAAAAAAGCCGTAAGTGTTGTTCCCTGTTGACAGCAGATCATAATAATTGAAAAGAAAAAGGTCCATGGATAGTCATATTTTATGGTTGTATCTTCCATCTAGAGAAGATTAAAAATAAACACAAATGTTTTATTAAATCTCTGGCCATTTGCCACAGTGATGTGAAAGATTTCCCTCCTCCAGTGAATAGTTAAAGAAGTTTGTACATATATCCCCTTTTCCTCTGGGTTTTAACAAACTTGAGGAGAACACAAGTTACAAAAGGAATTGGGCAGTTTCTTAAAGTCTCTTCTCTTAGCATTCAGTGCTGCACAGAAAGTGCTGATGTGCTTTCAGACATTGCTCTTCCAGGGACTGACTGGAATTTAGTCTTTTTGGAATCCGTGAGAGCACAGAAATCACATTTCTGATTACACAGCCACGGCATTTGTATCAGCATTGCATTGACACCTTGAGAACAGGCAGGGAGGCAGTATTAGTGTCTTTTTCTGGTATGAAATTAAAAATTCCCCTCTTTTCTTAGACCAGACCAGGTGTGTGCTTTGTGTGCTGCACTCACATTCTGTTATATCTCTGGAAAGTTTGGTGCAATACATTCCCAAGCACCTGATTTCAACTTGTGGCATTCCTGACTCTCAAATTTAGCACTGACTAGATTATAAATAGACAATTAAGGTGAGTTTCTGTGGATTTTAAAAGGAGCTAAATGACTGTTGCCATTCTACAGCTCAGGAGTGAGAAATACCACCACACTGGCAATTCTAATGAAGTGGAAAGGCCAGATTACCATAAGAAGGGGTTTTCTTTCTTTATCTCAATCTTCAGTGTCTACCTTGATAGCTTAATATCAAGTTTATCAATTTGGCCACCTCTTTCTTCTTGAACTTCATAATGGCATAAAAAAAATCTCAAAAAATGTTATAGTAAGTAGAGTAAGTAATGTAACAGAGACAGTATTTGTTTACCATTTATTCTAAACATGTTGTACAACTGAAAACCCTCTGGTGCCTCTGTTCTGGGCTTTTGTTTGAGAAGCTGATTGCAAGGATCATACAACTCAAGATTCACAAATTACATAAAATGTTTCTAGTTCCCAAGGAAATTCAAAATTCTGATGAGAAGAGGTTCACACAAATCTTTAGTGACATGCTGAATCTGTTATTCCAGGTAACAGACCATTCAGATTTGCTGCCTTCTATTTCTGTCCCACATTTTTCACACAGTTCTTGTTTTTAGTCTCTACAGAAATTATGGAACTACTTTAGAAGGAGTTTGGTTTTCCTAAGGGTTAACCTGCTAAACTAAAATAAGTCTACCCTTACACCCCTGCAATCAAATCAAGACAAAATGTTTTACCTTAAACATAGGATCCAGAACTAGCTGGCAGAATGTCCCTAGCAACTTCTTTCCATCTGGGCTAGTGGCTGGTTTGCTGAGTTTTCCAATTGCTGGATCAAAATACCTAAAGAAGATGTTTATTTTTATTCATCCAGTTTGAACTTGAGGAGTATCCACATCCCTTGCAAATTTCCACTGAGTTATTTTTAAAAGAAAACTTTGCAAAGTTTCCCATTTAAGCAGAGATTCAAATAACAGAAAGTGGCCAATTTCAATGTAGAATAACTGCTAGAAGTCTGGGGAGGCAAAGGATGGCTTTTTGTTTGTTTAAGCCTTTGATTTTATTTATTATTTTTTTGTTTAACTAAAAACACTTACTTTTCCATGCATTTTTCCAGGTTGGACAAGCTTTGGAGGAACCTGGGCTAGTGGAAGATGTCCCTCAGCTTGCCAGGAGGTTGGAACAACATGATCTTTAGGGTCCCTTCCAACCCAAACCATTCTGGGATTCAATGATTTTTAGGGTTTTACAGGGAATTAGGCACTTCAAGCAACCTTAGTGTCAAGAATTCTCCTACTCCACCCTGTTACCTTTAACTGCCTTTTGAAGCCTTGCTAAAATCATTTAAATAGGATAAATCATGGAGGAACTTATGAGCTACATGAGTCAAGGTATGTTAATTTATTATAAGGCATCAGAAGACAAGCAAATATATTGAACTTTCACACCTGTATAAAGCATTCAGTTAACAGCTAGCTGTGCACACATCTAATAGGAAATTGAGCCCATTGATGTCAACAGTTTCAGGTTCATTAAATTCACAGAAATACTCACTGGAATCAGAAGACTGGATTTGGTCCATAATCTTGTGTTTGTGTATTAATTTTACCCATGCAGGACAATGAAATAATGCAGGTTTTGAAGCTGTGAGAGTAAATCTTTTCCCTCTGCTCTTACAGGGAAGAGAAGGCACACAGAGAATATCTGCATGACAAGAAATTGCCTTTCTGGTGTTGTGGTTTAACACTCAGATACTTAAATATTTTTGTTGCAGGAGTTCCAAGCTCCCACCTGGGGCTCCCTGTGGGAGCTCAGCTCAGCAGAAGCACAGCCTCAGCACACACTTGTATGCACCACTGACATCCTCAGAGTGTCACTGTGGTATCTCAGCATGGATCTGCAGCTGGCCCTGGGGCTTCCTTTCCACCCCAGAGGCTTCTCACCATCTCTTCCACCTTCTCTCAAGCTCAGCAGCAGCTTCAAAGCAAGAATTTCACTCCACACGGTGGAAATATTTATAACAAAGGTTAAATTAAAGACTGAGAAATATATTTGTAAAGCTCCAAGTAGGATCTGGAGGATGCTCACTTTGTGATGAGTGTTAACCAAATTGTTAGTGAACTTCCTCTGGCAATTAAAATAGAGGTGGCTCATTCCTGCCACACAGATGGAACTGGCCTGACTTAAGAGTGGCTGAGATTCAAGGAATGTAAGAATCAGAATAAAAGCCTAGCTGAGAGTCCTTTGTTTCAGTAACTAGGGTAAGCTGCTGCCAATTTTAACTGTAAAACAAGCCAGTACAGAATAATTCCATCTGAGCAAAGGGAAACAGAACTAAAAACTGGAGAGAAAGTCTGTCTTGTACCTGTCTGCCAAAAAAAATAGTATCTGAACTGGCCCAGTTCTGACATTTTCTTACCTCAACAGCTGGACCACCAGAGAAAGCTTCCAGCTCTTTTATTTTACAATTCACAGTTGCAATACAGGAAATACTATTTGTCTTTCTATCAAGCTATCCTTCCAGAGATATGATGATATAATTACTGATAGAAAAACAGACACATCTTTGGATCAGAAAAGAGCAAATTAAATGTTTTCAGTCAGAAATAGCAGAAAGACATGTTTCTTTCTGTGTCAGTGACAGCAAATGAGGCCCAGAAAGCCAATCTTCTGGCTTTAAAGACCCACAGCTTCCCTGCAGCAGTTTACCCCAGGTAAATATCTGACATTGAGCGTCTGAATGACACTGAGAAACCAGCTTGAGCTTACACATTTTGTCATTAGAGGATGATCTGCTTTGTGAATTCTCCCCTCCCTCCCAATTGCTTTCACTCCCCAGTTGGTCTGAAATAACAACCCCAAAAAGAAAGAACATGGCACAATGAGGGGGAAAGGGGACTGAAGAATGGCTCCCCCAGGTTGGCCAGAGATCTGACCTTCCATAAATGTATGCATTGTATGAAATGTTGTATTTCACATCAAGGCTGGTACTCTCCAAAGTTTGGTTTCAGCCATTGTAAAGTTTTAATGTTTTCTTTACCATATTATTACCCATTGGCCCAGTTTCACCTTCTCTATATGTGGGAATGATGTCACTGACATTTTCCACAATACTCTGGTGAAGTTCTTCCAGCTCCAGCTGCAATCCCAGCAAAGAATGGTCAATTTAGTTCACCATCAGTACAGGTTTGATATGTTCTGCAACAGCCTGTGACAGAACTGTTTCTGTCAGCACACAAACCCCTTAATACAATATAAGCACAATTAAAACTTGTATTATATCTGGGCAAGACCTTTGATCTACTTGGCAGAGTTGTGAGTGGAAAAGTCAAGCTGGTAGCAAAACCATCATTCTCAGTTGCATATACTTTTCTAATGGAAGAAGAGAGACAGGAAGCTCCACTTTCTTGGATTTTACTGAAAGATTGACTTTATTTCCTGCATTCCTACATTATTTCCTTCATTCCTACAGACATGTAGTTACTCTACATTCAACAGGTTGGACACAAAGTGCTAATCCTCTAAGATACAGGAAAGGCCATAGGCTAAGAATGCATATCAAAATTCATATCATTACAAGTTAAACTGTCAGAGAAACAAGCTCCTTCCATCACTTATGATTTTTTTTCTTAAGAAGAAGAAAGTAAAATACACTGAGTTCTTTCCAAGTGAAGAGCATGTTTACCTGAAACAGTCAGAAACAACAGGGGCACCATCAGTGACAGAAGGGCTGCTGTGACTTCAGAGAAGAAATCGACATTTCCAGGAGAGTCAATTAAGTTAATAAGAAAACCCAAACCATTCCTGCACTGCCTGATGAAGGCCAAGGTGCTGTCTGAGAGTTTACAATACATAGAATTTGTCCTGTAAGAGAAGAAAATAATAATGATTTTTAATAATGCTTCATTTTCTGCTCATTTTAAAAGTTGCATTGGTCAGGCAATTATTGTGCCAGCACTATTACAGTGCCAATACTTCTTCATATATGTCAATATTTCAATTTCTAAGGTTATTAGGATCTAAAATTCTGCTTTTGGAGCAATTAATTTTTATTCTTCATCAAAATCAACACCCTAAGGCAATAGCCACAGCATAATGCCAGTGCAAGACACTTGTAGATTATGCTCCAAATTACTTTAAAACTTACCATCTTTGCAGTTGCAGACATCAAACACAGAGGAAATAACAAGACACAGCCCTCCACAGTGAGAAATCTACTAAAAATAAAGGATACTGCTAAGAAACTCTCCAAAAGCATCTTCCTCCACAGTGAGGAGCAGGTAAGAAAGGTCAGTAAGTATCACCTAAAAGCTCTCCCCAGTACTGATCAGATTGCACTCTGAGGAATGTGAGCTTCTCTTCTGTAGTGCACAGCTTGAGGCACATGTCAATGTAAAAAAGATCTGGCAAGAGGCAAGGCTTTGAGCAGAGCCCTCTTCTGTCTTCAGATTTTAAAGAAAAGGATAGGAAGAAAAGATACAAACAGAATTTACTCAGACTCAATTATGATACATCTTTCTTGCTCTTTTTCTGTGTGTCTGTGAGTCAGGTTCCTCAAGCGCTGGCTGAAGAAATGATGTTCTATACACTGAAGAGTCTGACAAGGTTGATTTGATCTGTTCTACTGTGATACTCACCTGGAAGGGGAGGGAAAAAAAATTAAAAATCAGCTATTGCTTTCTTTCAAAGTATACAAATGTTGATGTGAAATTTTAAAGTCTTCCTGTTACTACAATCACAACCTGAAGAGGGAATGGGATTGTTCATGCTTTTAAGCTTAGTATTGCAAATATCCATTCACATTTTTTGTGTGTTTGTATGAGCACAAAGAGCGGAGGCACAACTTAAAATACAGCCCAGGTTTTGTACCACAAAATGTCAACCACCACAGAAAATGAAGAATCCACTCGCGGAGACAGAACAGCTCATCCCTTCCAAATGTTCCAGGAGGGTTTGGTGCACAGAGCCGAGAGCTGCAGCTCTCACCAGAGCTCCATCCTTCTCCTCTCCTCCCACCACTGCTCCTCGCTGTGCCAAGCCCTGCTCCCACTCCTGCTCCCCATCTCCCAGGATGAGAGCCCTCCCAGGTGAGCCCCTCTTCCTCAGCACACCCTGGTCTCCTTCTTTTGGAGACAAAACACCAAGAGCTGGTGGTCTAGCTCAGCCAGAAACCTCTTTGAAAACATTAATGAGCCAAGTGCAGAATTTTCAGATCCCCCCTCGCAAATTATATCCCTGAAAGGAATAGTTCTTATTTCCATAATTATTCTTGCTAAGAATATGGAAAAAAGAAATCTTGACCCCCAGAAATGCTGGTGTTTATGTTAAGGACATGAGACACCCTAGCAAAGCCAGGTGAGGTGTTACTAATCTTGGCCTCTCTCAGTCTGTCACAAGTCACCTCTAGGTCACTGGAGCACCTTTAATGTGGCTATTCCTGCAAATCCCTTTAATGAAGGAAGTGCTTCACAGGGACTGGGAAAAGGACAGAACCGGGAGGAAAAAATGATAGTGAATAGCAAGCAAGCAAACACAGGAATCCCACATTACTGTAATGGTTTAACCTTGTTGGTCAAGTGAAGAAAAATACACCACAAGAAACACCTAAATAGGTTCCTTGTCTGAGCTGGAGTCACAAATGACTGAAAAATCAAATTAAATATGCATTTCTATTGCTACACCAACACAAGTTTCCAACACAGCCTGGGTGCTAATGAGCACATCTTCCTGCAAGGATAAGATATTAATTAAAAAAAATCAACCAGCCCAGCTCAAAATATAATTATAGCTACGGATAAGAAAGGATTTTTTTTACATGAACAGATACACTGCAGATATATATTACTGCATATTCTTGTACTAACTTTGGATCTTCAGTTCAGCTTTTTAATTGTATGTTTTCTCAGAAATTGGTTCTCATTAAAATAGCCAAGTTCTGCTTGGAAATGAGAAATATCTAAGCAGCAGCTTGGCCTCTTCACCCCAAAATGTATTATTTCCCCACAGTCCTTTTCATTTATAGTTTCATTCCTACTTAAAACTCTGCAGCAAACAACTGACCAACCAACCCACCCCTCATTCTTTTGCGTCTAAGGAAAATTTAATACAAACAAGAAAATTTTTATTGTTTGTTTACACTTTTGTCAGTGATCCACCTCACATAAAGGTACTTAATGTCTGAATTTGACCCATTAGGTTATTCTTCAGCTTAGTAAAGAAATAATGATATTCCTGTTCTAGAAAGTTCTAGCGTGTCCTGGCACCCAAAGTCTCACTCACAGCAACATTTACATACTTCTTCTGAACCCTGAACTATTTCTTTCTTCTTTTTTTTCCTTTCAGAGAAAATGGCACCACTACTTTTCTACTTTTCTAATTTTCCCTGTTTTTAAATTGTGTTTTGTTAAAAAAATCCCAAACAATAAGCTTAGCAAGAATTAAATATAATGCCAGAAGTGTGCTACATACACTTATTTAATAATGTAGAATTTTATGTACCTGCTCTTTGCTCTTCCTAATCATACACTTTCTTCATGGTACAAGTGAAATTTACTCCAGATAAATATTTAAGTAGCACAGATATTGCATTTTGAACTGAAACCTGTAGTGTTTCTAACTTACTGATTTCTCCTATGAAAATGGTGATCTGATCCACATCAAACCATTGATCTCAGAGGCCTTTTCCAACCTAATTCTGTGATTCTGTTATTCCTCCTCCAGGTGAGTCTATTGCAGCACTGTATCACACACGTACACTTGGCCTTTTCCCAGACTCTTCCAAAACACTGCTCTTATTATAAACACCAGTGATCAGGGTTGAAATCTTACACTTGAATTCATGGCACACATTTGTGGGCAAAACATAGAGGAATGTTCAAATCCATGACTTGCCCTGACCAGGTGCACTCCCCACACCTGCAAAAGGAGGAGAAACAGAAGCAGTGATCCTGCCCTCCCCACCTGTGCACCTCATCAGAGTCACAGCAGCCTGTAAATACCTGTTCTGGTGAAGGAGAGGGTGAGGGATGAAGTTGTTGTGTCCTGCAGTGTGCTGGGAGCTCCTGTGTCTTCTCAGCCCCAGCTGCAGGGAAGGAGGAATATGAGTTTTACCACAACACACTGGGCCAAGGCATAGTTCTTTCCAAACATAGCTTTATAAAATATTTTGAGTTGGAAGGGACACCCCAGAATCATGGAATGCAGCTCCTGTTCCTGCACAGACACCCCAACAATCCCACCCTCTGCATCCCTGGCAGTGCTGTCCAAACTCTCCTGGAGCTCTGGCAGCCTCAGGCTGTGCCCATTCCCTGGGGAGCCTGGGCAGTGCCAGAACCCTCTGGGGGAAGAACCTTTTCCTGATAGCTCACCTAACCCTCCTCTGACATTGCTCCATGCTGTGCTGTTCACTGCTCTACTCCAAGGGCCCCCCCTGCAGTGGGTTTTTCCTCTGAGAATGTTTAGTTTTGATTCCTTGCTTGGAGCAGGTAGTCAGTGCTGTAACCCCTCATTAGCTACCTTTAAAAATGCGTTAAATGACTGATCCATCCTTGTTGGAAGGCAGGGATGACACCGAGTCCCTTTAAAAATAACTCCCTGTCATGGAAGGCAGTAAAGTAATAACAGCACTTCACATTTCTAACATAGACTTTCATCCAAAAACGTCTTTTAGAAATATTAGGTAATTAAATTGTCAAGCACAGAGTGAGTGTGTGAATGACTTCACTGAAAAGCACCAACTTCAGGGACCAAGTTAAGGGAACATTTGTACAGTAATACTTCCTAAGAACTGAAGGTCAGGAAAGATGGATATCAAATCAAGCATATTATTATCTATAAAGTGCTATGGATGGGATAAATGGTTGTATCAGCCATACAGAATGAAAAGTCCTTTTTAAAACCCCTGTCAGCCTTGGGCATGGAAAAATGCTGCTGTTACTTTCCATAGAGCTGCCTAAGGAGAACTTGCAGGACTTGGCTCAATTGGATACAGTTTAATACAATTAAGTAAGTTTAAGAGAACAAAATAGCAAGAGCGTGCACTCAGAGATGGTCAGAATGTGGGAATATAGAAATTCCGGCCTGCAGGGGTTTTTTTTATTAAACAGCAATTTCAGTGGTCATAGATGTTCAGCCAGGAGTTCAGAATTACCTGTTGCCTCAAAGGCATTGTTCATTTTATTAAGAAGCAGGTATTAGTTGCACCATGCTCCTCAAAGCAGTACCATAACAGAGGAAAAGCTGGATCTGAGAGCTCCAGACCTCCTTTGGCCAGACAATTAACAATTTCACATCAAGCAGGCTATAAGCACAGTGTGTTTGCTGCCTTGTCAACACCTGTATTGAAAACAGAATAATCTATATGACCAAGCTCCTTTGCTTGGCCAAGAAAGAAAAGGGCTCTTTTATTAATCTCCTTCCCCTGAACAAGACGAAATGTTCACAAGACACTTCTCCATCAAGGTTCTCCTGCCCAAAGGCATATTTTCCTTTCAGCATATCTTTGAGGGGCTGTGAAGTAGATATGAAATAGCTTCCTTTAAACAACCTGGTGTGTCACAGCAGTGGGGAAGTGCTGTTGTTTTGTTCTGAAGAGCTGAGCAGCACTTGCAGGGCCTTGCTTGTGCAGTCTGAACTTCACTTCCGTGCACAGTTCTTTGTCAGCATGAGAAGTCCTGTCAGAAGACTTGACAGCTGGTAACAAAACCAGGTTTTCCTTGTATCTGTGCATGCAAACACACAATTTTTCAACCATTTTTCAGAGCTCAGGCACAGTCCTGTACATATAACTGAAACTTATTTTCCTCTGTCTTTTATTCCTTCCCAATTTACGACAATCTGTGCAGGAAAACAAGCCTTCCAGAAGCATTGAAAAATTTCCAGGTAAGCAGGTTCCTGGAAAAAACCACCCAGTGTACACTGGCATGACGTTTTAATAGGTATTTTATTCTTTGTATGACCTCCTTTCCATTTAAAAATGACAGCTCTTCCAAAAAATGTCTTTCAGCTTGTTCACTATCTACAAAAATCTTCTTACAGGTGCTAACTATTTCTCTTCCCACATTTGTTTTTTGTTGTTTTTTTGGGGGTTTTTTTTGGGGGGGGGTTGTTTTTTTTGGGTTTTTTTTTCTGAAAGCGTGGTCTTTTGTGTTTCTGGAGCAATTACTGTCCTTATTCTCTCTTCCACAGCATCGCCTTCAGCCCTGGATGTGGAGAATGCTGTACTGAATGCCCTCCTGGCTGTGTCTTCAATCAATATAATCATCTAAATTGTTCCTGAAGAATGAAAGGGCTGTGTGCTATTCAGCACACATTTTAAAGGCAGAAGGGAAATTGAAGAGACATTATTTTTGTACCTGCCTTCTGCACAGACTTGATTTTTTTAATATGCTGGGGTTTGCTTAGGAGGAGAATCTAAAATGATTCTGTGTATGTGATCAATTGTTCTGTGTTTAGAACAGTGTAAATAAGAGCTGACCAGCAATTTTGGAGGATTGGAAAATGTTGAAAAGACAGGTTAGTCAATGTGTAGCTGAGGCTTCATGAGGAGAAGCTGGCTCAAACTGTACCCAGTATTTTATCACTGTTGTACAGAGGGTACAAAGACCCAGAGCCCTTGTTCAGTAAGATATACTGCAACAGCTAAAAAATTGCTTGCTATTTAACACTTGTGTGGCTGGAGATGTCTTGATGGAACAGGGGGAGCCATTTCCCACATCCAGTGTTTCTCAGAGTTTCAATCCATTTTCACTTACCCTATTTTGCACAGGATCCACTTTTTCTCATGCACTTAGATTTTTCCTATGCATTTCATTTTGGTCTAGGTTCTACTTTCTATTCAATTCAGATTTACAGTTTGCCTTGCCTCGTAGTACATGGAGTACTTGGTTTTCCATGCCTAGTCTATTCAAATAAATTTTGAAAGCATTCAGTGGTGTAGAGGATGGGTGTTTCTGTAGTTTATTGGTACATGGAGTTGTGGGGACAGGCAGGACCCTCTCTGGCTATCACCCAGGGTAGCCAAGCAGAAGACAACTCAATTATCATTACTCTGTAGTTTCCACATCGGTGCTGCCTCAGATCTTGAGAATTCCAAATGCATCTGAAGAGCTCAAGTCTGCCTTCACCTCCTTGTACATAGGATTATGCCCCGAACAATTCAAATTTGAACCCTCCCCAGATAAAAATGGTACAGCCTTAGCTTAAAACATATTTTATTCTGTAAATCAAATGCATTGAGCAAAATATTTTCTCATTTGCAATATTAATGTTGTTAAAACACTGCAATTAACCAAGATCAACTTGTAGTCTATTTATTTTATTTACCAATCGCGTTTCTCTAAACCTACCCCTAACAATTCTGAGAGATCCTCTGAAGACAGAAGGTTTATCCACATTTCAATAGATTACCTGTTTGGATTTCTATTAATGATGCATGAGAACTGAAAACCCCACAACTTTATTACTAAGTCACTCTACAACAGAATCTTTCACTGTTGTTAAGATACCTGATGGGGGCAAAAGCTTCTCTTCAGCTGGTAATTCACATACTGACAGGGAGCAGTCCTGCAGATTTTTCATCAAGGGGGTGCTGGATCTGAAATACTCAATATATTTACCTCAAAACTACTCAAAATAGTACTGTAAATCTTCTGCTTTAAAACATCTCTGTGTGAATAAATGCCTGTGATGGATGAGTTTATGGAAGCAAAAAGATAGCTGACCAACACAGTGTTAGAAAACCTGCACAGTTGATGCCAGCAAGCCTTGTGCAGAGCAGTAAAAGTTTTAAATTTTTGATTTTCAGGAGTGAGAAAAGAAAATCGTGTTAATTGTAAGTTGAAGTTGTATGGCATAATAATCTTTGAAAAGCAGTGGATAATTTTAACTACCAGCATTTGGGATTTTCCAAGATAGCACTGTAAGTTTCCCTATTCTGTTGCCATAATTTTTTTTTAAATTTGGAAACATATTACCTCAAGCAGTATGTGTGTTTGAAACCTTGACTATCCCATGAAATTTAATTTAATCTTGGTAATCAGGAGTATATAATTATGGATTAAGTGTGACTAACTTTTCTTTCCCTAATAGGCTTTTTTCTAACAGCACCCCAGTCCTTTAAAGGTATTAATCAGAAAGCTGATGAATTATTTTGCTGCAGTTTTTAAAATTAATTTTCTTTCAAAATTATGCAGTGCTACAGTCAAGCAATCCCCTTGGATTTTGCCTGCACTTCGAAATCACCTATGTCCACCTCACAAAAAATGAGGCATTTGACAGAGATATCTTCCTTGGAGACCTTCCCTAGAGATGGAGAGAGACAGGCACTTCAGGAAGGCGTTTCAGCTCCTTATTTGCCTGTGATGTGTTGTGACTGAATGACAAGTAGGATGTGCCACATGGTATTATTTCTGCTCCTTCACTGGATGCCGTGTGAGAATATCTGATATTAATTCTAACACATGAAAGCAGCACATATGATTTTCAAAAGTGCTGCCGTGGCGCTGCATTTGTTCTGTTCTCCTTAAATCAGTGGAATTGCTGTTGACATTTTAAGCAGTTTGTCCCCAAATGACTGTTTTTGAAAGGCCGTAAAAAAGAGTGCTAAGCAAAGGCAATTATGTGTAAATTTGAAATGGATTGTGTGATCATTGCTGCTAGTGAAACACGCTTGTCTCCCTTGAACCAAATGAATGAGTAGGTAATTCATACAAGCTCATTTAGAGTTTAGGGCTGTCCTCATTAAAAGGCATCTGACTTTATTTGGGAAATGAATGAACGACATTACTGAAAATTTACATAATTTCTTTGCCAAAAGGTCCCTACTTGTGAATGAAATTAGCAATGCTTCCTTATCTTAAAATAATTATTATATTTTATAATTATGTATGATTATTTTAAATTATAATATTGAATATAGTGAAATGGATGTAGAAGTAGTTCTAGTTTATCAAAGATTCGAAACAGATTAATTGTTCATTCTAGTCTGGTTGCAAAAGACAGAATGAAAAAGAAGGGGAAGCACAAGGAGTTAAGTGATTTTCTGCATCAGGAAGGATGCAGGCAGATTTTCTACAGTGAATTAAATAAGGGCTACCACCCGGCCTTGTGGTAACTTTGGTATATTGAGAACGTCTGCCACGTTGCACTGGGGAGGTCACATCTGTTTATCTGGGAGCAGGATGTGTCCTGAGATTGAGTGAAAGGAGCGGCGTGGGCTGAGTGTCCAGTGAGGAGCCTGTCCTGAGCCAGGCCCATGCAGGGGTCAGCAGGCGTCCAGGACACTCCACTGGGAATGAGCAGTCACAGGAGAACCCTCATAGACAGGGCTTGAAGTATCTAAGGAATCTGTGAATCATTATTATTCAGGAAATGAACAGATTGAGACGGAAAGCTCCCAGCCTGAGCCAGGCCCGGCAGCCATGTTCCCTCAGTTCAGGGAAGGCACTGAGGGGCTGCAGAGTGTCCAGGGAAGGGAACGGAGCTGGGAAGGGTCTGGAGCACCAGGAGAGGCTGAGGGAGCTGGGAAAGGAGCTCAGGCTGGAGCAAAGGAGGCTCAGGGGGACCTTGTGGCTCTGCACAACTGCTGACAGGAGGGGACAGCCAGGGGGTCAGGCTGTGCTCCAGGGAACAGGGACAGGAGGAGAGGGAACAGCCTCAGGCTGGGCCAGGGGAGGGGCAGGGTGGACAGCAGCAGGAATTTCTTCCTGGAAAGGGTGGTCAGGCACTGGAAGGGCCTGCTCCTTACAGTGTTGCAGTCCCCACCCCTGGAGGTGTCCAAGGAAGGCCTGGCTGTGGCACTCAGTGCTCTGCGCTGGGGACAAGGTGAAGATTGGTCACAGCTTGGACTCTGTGGTCTTGGAGGTCTTTTCCAACCTGAATGATTCTGTGACTCAGTGGAAAAACCACTGTGAGCACTTTCAAATCTGTGATGGAGGAGTTGTCCCCTCAAAGCCCAGTGGGATCAGATGCCTGGGGTGATCTCTGGCCACAGCCTGTTACGGCAGATGTGCCCCTTTGAGGCAGTGGATGTCACAGGGCTAAGCTGCAGTTTGGGGTAGCCAGAGGAAGAGCAACCTCACTAAGGGGAGGTGGAACAACTCTCCACAATTATATTAATCGAGGTGTGTGGAGCAAATGCAGAGTTTTACCATCTTCCTCTCATACCCAGTGGTGGTATGGGGCGGTGTGGCTTGTAATAATCACCTTTATGAAGGTTTGGTTTGGTTTTGTTTTTTAATATAGCCCTCTTCTAGCACTAGTGATCAGCATACCTCTCAGAGCTACTGCGAAAGGAAGTGAAAAGCATTACTGCTACAATAACACCACAGTTGAAATAACTCTGCTTACCCGAGTGATGATAGGGTAGTTATAAGAGCTTTTTGTGTAGTCTCTTATTCCTACATCTTTTAACATAACTACTGCTTCCCTCACCCAGCAGCAGTCATAAGCAGGTTACTGTAATGTTGAATGTGCTCACAGTAAAAAATGGCATTTTAAGACCAACTGTAATCAGGGGTAAAAGCAACTCCTGTAGTGCTGAATATTTGTTCATGGTCAGTTCTTTACAAAGCAGTGCTTTTCATTTTATAAGCAGAATGATGATTTTTATAAGGTCACTCTCCCAGGACACATTTTAGTGTCCCTGCCATAACTGTGAGGCACCAGGTTTCTGCAGAGCAGGCAATTTTGTCAGTGATGCATGAGTTGAAGAAGTATCCAAGCCATTCCTTCAAGTTTTCATTTGGTCATAATACCAACAGGTCAATTGATCTGTTTTTGTCATTAGTGGGAAAAGACAGGAGTATTTTTTTCATCCTTGTGCTGAGCATGTTTCATAATCAAATGTTCCTTTAAAGCTGGGAAATAACATTAACATTAGGAAAAAAAAGAAAAAGGAACATTTTCTCTCCTAGGCACTGCCATATGTCTTTCCAGGTGGAAATACAACAGGGTGCAGTAAGGCAAGGATTGTGCAGAGCCCCTGTTGTGCTTGGCTGTTGGAAAGCATATGGTGCAATAATGTTCCAGTTCTGACTGTGAATTTTCCTTCTCTTGTCTTCTCTGGCAAATATGATTGTTCTAATGTGTATTCAACTTTTCTGTTTGTGTCTAAGAATAGTGTGCTCATCCATCTTCAAACATACCATCAGGTCCCACATCAGAGAAAACCCCAGAACAGAGAAAAGGTATTAAAATTTTCCTCGCTTGTTGTTTGACCCACTCTCATAATGTTGAAGAGTTTGTAGAGGCTTGGATTTCAATAGCCCTAACGGAGTCTTCAGGATGCTGAAATTCCAGGGGAAGGAATGTCTCCCCATCTTGAAAGAAAACAATGCTAGTCCTCAGGCAGTTTTTATGCCCCTGCAATAACACTGACCTGCAGTTGACTTGGTCTCAGGGCTTCCTTCCTAGGAAGCCTTGGAGTTGATTGCTTGGGAATTATTGCAATTCAGAATTTATTGTTTGTTGTTTGAGTTTCTCAGTCCACTCTTCAGGGCATGATGCTGCTGAAGTTTTAGCACAACCTGAGACCCTGTCATCCTCCCCTCTGCTTGGCCAGGCATGCCTAGGACTGCACAGTGAGCTTCTTTATCGCCAGGGCCTTAATTACTGTGGGTTGTGGTGAAATGTTTTGGACATATGTGTATTCAGAGGTTATGGCAAAAAGCAGTTGTATTTGTTTCAGTCTCATATTTCAGTATCAGGTCAGTGCACAGTACAGTTTCTGAGTGAGGCTGTTGCTTGTGGCTTCTGAGGAAAAACTCACAAATCTTGGGCACATGGCAGTTTTGAAATAAGAAGCTCATGCAGGGCAGTTCATCTGTAATCCTAAGCAGTTTAATGACTGGCTTCTGCTCTGACACTGTTCTGAAGATGAAGGGGGTTGTATCTCTCCCAAAACATCACATTATTATCTCTAGAGCTGCTACCTCTAACCCAACTGTGCGTATTTCCATTGTCCAGTCCTTTTCAAAAATCCTGTTAGGCTCTTGCCCTCTGTGATTTCTGCCTGCAGAAAATCCCTTGGAGCAAAATGAACCCCTTACAAAGCTCCCTGCACTTAGGATATTTCTCCACTAGGTTTCTACACTGCGGTACCCAAACATTTAGCAAATTCAAGCTGTGTTTGGCGGCAGGGCTGAAAGTAAATTGAGGAGGCCTATTTGGGCAAGGCTGTAACCTGCCAGCTTTGCAGTGTGGCTGTAGAATGGCTGTAACAAGGCTGAAATACTGAGTTGTTCACTCGGCTCCCAGAAAGTAGCTGTACCTCCAGCTCTCTTCTTCCTTTACTTCTCTTACCTTATCCCCTTCATGGCTGCTGCCCCCAGAGGATGAAAATGCAGAGCAATGCAAACTAAATCAAACTCATGCACAGCAGCTGCAAAACAAATACTGCAGATTCTCTTATCAAGAGGAATTCGAGCTGTGCTTCCAGGCAGTGACTTGTGAGCATCATCACTTGTCAGTGGAGCACACAGAGCCACTCAATCCATCAGATTGTTTATCTGCCCTGCTGCAGTGCCCTCGTTGTTCCTCTATATGCTAGTTGAAGGATTTGGGTTTCATCATCATCATCATTGCTGTGTTCTTGACAGAAAGCTGGCTTTCATTTCCCGAATGTTGAGCAGAGCAGAGCTGGCAGCGTCTATGGGAATGTCATTTGTGACATAAGTAGCAAAGTGGCAGCATCATCTTGCTTTCCCAACGAGCGTGTGCTCTATTAGCACTCTCCATGTGCTGAGTTTTTAGGGTATTTTGTGTTTTAATGTTTTTCCTCTGTGGCCAGGGTGCTGTTTCACAACCAGAGAAAAAAAACCACAGCAAGGTTTTCTAAAGGTGACAATAGATACTGTTGTGTTGATAACCATATTTTTTGGAAGCAGGAGGACCTCATCTTCTCCCCGCTCAGAAGCATGAGGCCTCTTCAGTAGCCTGTGCATGCACCATTTACAGCATTTCTGAAATCAGTGCCTTTTGATCTGCTTTGTTTCTTTGAGATAAAACTCTCCATGAGTTGCTACTCCTGAGGTACTCAGTCTGAACTTGCCATTTCTCCTTGATCCTCAGGATCGCACGAAAATATTATTCTCCCTTTCTTTTTACTGCCTTTTCCGTGTGAGGAAACAAAATTTTATCTCTCCTATTCCCACATCTTGCATGGAATCCTTCAAATATGTCTGGTGTGGGAGTTCTGAAAGCTGGAATATGGTACAGCCATTAATTCCACTGAGTTAGTGGTGGTTTGTTTTAGTCCAGATTTAGTGGTGGTTTGTTTTAAACGGAGCGAGTTGTTCAGAGCTTGGGGAAAGTATTTCTCTTTACTTGACTTAGCAGGTTAAGTAAATTTCTGAATTATTACAGAATTTCAGGGATCTGGTACAGAATTGTATGAGAAATGGGGTAGTCCTGCAATGTAACTTCTTGTCCCTATCTTACCTGCATGAGCGTCTGTAATCAAGCTCACACTATCCAGCTTTAAAACTTCAAATGTGATTTGCAGAGCAAAATGTGATGGAGAGTTGATAAGGCAGGGACATTTCTCCAGAAGTCATCAGCAATCTGCTGTGAGTGTTCAGTCTCACTGGAGATCTACCCGGGGGCTTTTCGCAGGAGCAGAAAGCTGCCTTGTGCAGTGTGTTAAACAAACAGCAGCAGTCAGTCCTGGCCTCGATCAGATATGAAGCTAATACCCCCCATTCTGCAAATTTTAACCTGTTTTGTGCTGCTACCATACTTATGTGAGTGGCCCCAAACAGGTCAGTGTTTGAATCAAGTTGCTCATGAGCCAGTTTGCAGGATTACTCCACCGATTCAGCATTTAACTAAAAATTATGCAGGTAATAAGTCTTCCACAACCACCCCCCCCCCCTTTTTTTTTTTGCTTTTCAGCGCTCATAAAAAAGTTGCAATGATTTAGAATTTTACATTTAGAATCATGGTATTTTAAGAGAAATAATCCCCTTTAAAAATGGTCTAAAAGTTTCTTATGGATAGAAAAATTAGGTCTGATAGAAGAAATGCTCCTTCAAGAAGTGTTATTGACTCCAGGGAATTTCAGTGCCACTGGAGTAACTGAAAGATCTGTTTCAAGGAAAGGCAAGGATTTAGCTCAAGAAAGAGGCTTCCCCCAACACAAACAGCTGTTACTTGTCACATAAGAGAGAAAAGCTGGGAAAGAAATAGGGCATAAAGTAGCAAAAGAATTAGGGCATAAAGTACAGAGTGAATAAAACTGCTGCTTCCCTGCAAACATCCCTTACAGAGTCTGGAGCATAGGAGGGCTCTCCAGCTCATGATGCAAGAGCCGTGGGCTGGGCTGAAACTTGACATCAGGAGGAAATTGAAATCCAGCATTGGTGGAAGCTGCCTGTGATGCAGAGGTGAAGGCTGGATCTGGCTTGATGATCCGGGGAGGTGAAAGAGGGGGACAGCCTGTGATTCAGAGAGCGAGAGAAGCAGGAGTCCATGAGTGGCAGTGGAGGAGAAACAGAGAAAGGGGCAGCCTGGCAAAACAGGAGGGCAGCCACAGCATATGTAGAAGGTAAATCAGTAATCACAATAAAACGGGGCAATTTGATTGCAAAACGCCTAGTTGCTGCTGCTCTCCTGGTCTGGCTGGATTTCTTGCAGAGGGTATGTGCTGTTCTCTCCTCAGCACGTTCCCGATCCATTCCTGCAAGCCTTTACAGGAAACCTGGCTCCACAGTGATCTGCATTAATCTGAAAGCTTGGTTAAAAACTGTGAGTCAACTCCAAACACAAAGGAATTAGGTTTTTTCAAATGGTAATTTTTCTCTTTAAAGCAAAATTCCTTTGTATTGCAGGAAGTGGGAGTTCAGAGGCAGGCATGGCACATCTGTAAGATGCATGCATGCTACCGGAGGTGGGGATTGAAACCTAAAAATCTCTTGCAGTTACCTGCAGAACTTCACAGTGTACTTTAGATTACTTTCTTTAGATGTGCTAGCAAGCTGCTAACACCTGCAGGTAAGAGAGTTGCCAAAAAACCTTGGAGTACTTAAATAATTCTAATAATAGTTTCGTATATTAAGAGAATGGTGTGAAATTGAAGAAGTAGGAAATAAACAGGGATCATAACGGAGACTGGCTGTGTGATGAAGTGTAAACAAATCAGAAGTCAAATTAAGTCCTATTTAATCTGACTCAGAGATGATTTGCCTCAATGTGACTTCTGTGGGGTTGCAGGGTGTTTTCTCCTGTGCTACCTAAATAGAATTTGAGCACTGTGCAGATGCTGCCAAGTTAATCAAAGGAATGTTTATTTGAGCACAAGCATGAGTTTTCAGGGATGAGTGGTCAGGGTGTTTGCTGAGGCTGCAGGTCATGCAGGACCCCATCAAACCAAATAGCAGGGCAGATGATCCCGTGTGGGGTGGGAATGGGAGGAAAAGGAACCTGTGTCTTGGCACCTGACCCCACGAATGTGACACTGGCTCTGTCCTTGGAGAAAGAGATTCGAGATATTGTTCTCTGGTTTCAAGTGAGTCTCTTATCTAGGATCTATTATCCACTTTCCACCAGTTTTCTGAGAGATTGCAGCAATGAATCTTTCCATCACGTGCAGGGGAGGCTGAGAGCAGCACTGCACCTCTCTGACATTACACGCTCTAATTACGTGCCAGGTTTTCAAGGGTGCAGAGGCATCATGGAAGAGAGAAAAAGATAAAAGCCAAGATTAAAAAAAAAAAGATGGACCAGGAGCAGATCAGATAAAACACAACAGAGAAAATGCAGCTTGTTTCATGGGCAAAAAGAGAATGCTCAGCTATTCCTGCAGGAGTACAGAAGCCACAAACACAGGCTGCAGTAATTGCAAATAATTGCACTCCAGAGGGATGATGCAGCACCCATGTCCTATTGCAGATTTTTTCGAGGAACAAAATGACTCCCCAGCCACTCACTAGCCCTGTGCTCAGCAAGGTTATTGCACATAGGTCCCTTCTCAAAGGATTTTTCCACAGGTACATCAGATTGAGGGATTTGATGGACTAATTATGTGTAGTATTGGAAATTAACAATAACCAAAAAAATCAATTTTTGTTAAAAAATGATCCAAATTTCAGACAGAGCCCAAATAAGCTTGGTTTAGGATCAACTTACAGCAGCACCTAAACCTGTTTCTAGAATAATTCTAATATTTCTAGAGCATATCAATATGTATATGAATCATGTTTTTGAAAGACTGCAACTATTTTGGATTAAACTGTTTAGGACTGCAGGGATTTTTGACCACCTGTTTTGGTTTCATCCAAATCTAAGTCTTTGCTTTTGCAGAGTGATTTTAATTTTAGCTGTTATTATGTTTACTTTAGTATTAACTTATTTTTAGGGGTCCACTTCATAGTTCAGGCATAAGTGTTTTTCTAAAGTATTGAAAACCAGCAGTATTTTCTTGTCAGGAAAAGTGATAAATGGGAATAATCAGTATTTGCATTTATATAGCATCTTCCCTTAGGGGATACGGGAGCACTTTGACAATATCAAGCTGCCCAAGATCCAGGGAATTTTCTTGAAAAGGTTGTGTGATAGCTACATATCTATCACTGACTACAGTGAATGTGATGAATTAGGTGCACACAGGAGCCTCAGAACTCCAGGATTTACATGGGGAAAAAAACTTGGAAATATGGAAAACCACCTGTCTCATTAAATAAGCCAACTGTTCCTTCTCTGACCCTTGGTAGGACACTCTGGATAGCACCTGGGGAGCCATGCATAAAGAAAGGGACAAGCTCAAGTTGTTGCCAAGTTCCCAAACAGCTCAAGTCTACTTGTGCAGAGCTTTGGCACTATAAACAATATTGTTATAGAATTGAATTAGAATAACCCCCATTTTGTTGAGTTTGATGAATTTACATCTATCTCCTTTCCAGAACAGCTTTTACTTGGAAATTGTTTTTTAAATTGGTGTGTGGGAGGCTTGCTAGGTCACGGAAAGTGACAGACTAGAGGTGTAATCAATAGTTCATTTCTGGGAAAGAGTGAGCCAGAGGAGGTGATGCAGGGCAGGTGAATTGCTCTAATGGGATTCAGAGTCACAGAACAAGAAAATTACTTTTTATTACTTTTGCCCGTCATCATCAGTTCTAACCCTTAGTGTTCATTTATTAACTTCCCAATTATTTCCCAAAGAAATAGGATGCAACTGCCTTACAAAACTCTCAAGAATATGACTCTTGCTATTCGGGTATTAAGACATGCTGTAAAATATTTAAATTTATTATTATAACTGTCAGTGCAGTCTCTGGTAGGAAAATCAGCTTTAATTAGTAAAAAAATCCCACCTCACTAACAATTTCACTGGGTCTCCCTGGGTCTTACCAGCAAGGATGCGGAAACACTGAGGAGCTTCCAGCTTTAAAGTGCGAAGTTCTGGTGTGACAAATTCAAACTCTGATAATATTTTTGGTGCTCTTAGCTACTCATGTGGTTTCAGCAAAATGCCACTTTTTGGACCTCTGAGACTGGGCAGATGAGAATTTCTAATTTGTGAATTCAGTTATATATATCCTAGCTTGAGATCTGAGAAGGAAATAGCTGCTGGCCTGTTTTTCCTGGCAATGTGAGAACTGTGTGCTCAGTTATCAGTCCTGTTTTGCTGCTGCTCCTGTCAATATCCTGTAACTGATTTCGCAAGTAAAAATTGTGTGCTATCGTCTTTGTTGGAGGGACTGTATGTTCCATGTGATCCTGGCAAGCTGTAAGTATTTTGTAGCTCCCAACTTCTTTTAAAGCACTTTGTTACTTTTCAGTCATACTCATTTCACAGTTAACTCTAAAATTCTGTTATTTTGATATTTCAATTATGGTATATTTCTCAGCATCCTAGTAATTTTATCTATCAATAGTCCATCCTTGCTTAAGTCATGTAATTTATGACATTTCAAATGTGCAGCATTCTGTTCTGAAAAGTAAGTATCATTCAGTTATTGATGTAAAGGTAACCATATATGGACTAGGAACCTCAAGTTCAATGGATAAATAAATTTTGGAAATAAGGCAATAACTGGTGGAATTTTATTAGAGTGGGCAGCTTCCTAGACCTGCAGCTGAAAGTGATAACACTTCCCAGTCAGACGCCCAATACTAAAAATTTCAGTTTCAAAGAGCAGATTTGAAGCAGTGCAGATGCCTGTCCCGTTCACACCTCAGTAGATCTGTTTTGCAAGAAGTTTTTATTCTTAATGATGAAACCAAAAAATACTGTGGTGTTATATGTTGGAGTAATTCACAGCTTTTGGTGATGTATGCTCTGGAATTAAAACCACCAGAAACCCAGGTTTGTTGTTATTTGGAAAAAAGATTGACCTCAGCACAAGTGACATGGCTCTTGTTGCTTTTCACCTAAGCTTTTGATATCTCTTAAGGCCTGGAACAGAATGAGAGGTATTATTAGTTATGCAAATGAATTCCATCTGCAGCACTTTTCATTATCTGACCAAAAAAAAATGGGTTTACTTAGGGCTGAAAGCAAATTGCTTGTGATCCTAGACCACAAAACTTACCAGATTTTGTGGGCCACAAATCAAACTATTTTTTATATGATTTTCTTGGTGTTGATTAATTTTTGGCAGCACCACATAGATAGAAAAGAAAGAAAATTCATCCTGAACCAAATTACTGAAGTTTTGTGGAATTCCAAGGCAAATTTATTAAATGGACTCATGGGAGCATTCATTCAACATTATAAGAGGCTTTTAGGAGGAACTGTGGAATTTCCTTGGAGATACTGGGACCCTCACTGGAGAAGGCTCTGAACAAACAGCCACAGTCCCAGGGTGGGCCTTCTCTGAATGGCACTGAGTAGGAATAGAGGATCACCAGAAGTTCCTGCCTTCAAAAAATTGTCCCTGCCCATGGCAGAGGTGGATTCAGATTGGATGTTAGGAAGGAATTACTGGCTGTGAGGGTGGTGAGGCCCTGGCACAGGGTGCCCAGAGAAGCTGTGGCTGCCCCTGGATCCCTGGCAGTGTCCAAGGCCAGGTTGGACAGGGCTTGGAGCAACCTGGGATAGTGGAAAATGTCCCTGCCCATAGTAGAGGGTGGAATGAGATGATCTTTAAGGTCCCTTCCCTCCCAAACTGCACAGTGATTCTGTGACAAGTTGAGAGCTCTAGATTTTTTACAACAGCTAAGTGAGATTAAACCTAAGCAAGATAGAATATCCTCCTAACATTTCATTTAAATCACTCTTCTTTTAGTTTAAACCTGTGGCTAGCACAGGTCTTTCCCATGAGAACTTCTTCTGTGTTTTATAAACAAAAATAAAGTTTGGATGTTATTAAAAACAGTGTCTCGAGATTTGGACAGTTCAGGCCTGGCCAATCAGGCCTGGGGAAGGTTTCTGACTGACTAATCTGGGTGACCTCTGAAAAGTCTATATAAGCTGAAATCAAAATAATAAAGTCCTCTTTTTCTTGTCACACTGAGAACCCGGGTCCTTTTCTCTGCTAGCGGCTCAACAGCGACATAAACCCATTCCCCTTGTCCTGTCACTATCTGTCCTTGTAAAAAGTAGCTTTCCATGCTTTTTATCAGCCCCGTTTTAGGTACTGCTAGGGGCTTTCAGATGTCCCTGGACCCTTTTCTTCTACAGCTGAACACCCCCAGCTCTCCCAGCCTGGCTCCAGAGCAGAGTTGCTCCAGCCCTGGCAGCATCTCCATGGCTCCTCTGGCCTGGCTGCAGCAGCTCCAGCTCCTTGTGCTTATGGAGGCAGGATCTGGAGGCAGCTCTGCAGGTGAGGTCTCACTAGGGCAGGATAGAGGGGCAGAATTCCCTCCCTCGACCTGCTGTCCCTTTCTCAACTGGTCATTTAAGCACTTTTTGTAGTCAGTGGGGACAGACGAGCACACCCAAGGACTGATTTGCTTGACTCGCTACCTTAAAAAGCAATGAAACTTTTCCAGAGATGCCTGTTCTGTTTATATCATGTGTCTTCCAAGCAGCTTTTCTACAGATCTATTACTGAGAGAGCTTACATTTCATCAGAAGAATTCTGGCTTTTATACACCACACTCATATTCTCAACAGGCCCAGGGCATGTTTCAAGCTGGATTTATTTTATATTGATTTCATTTCAGAAAAAGCAAATAATGTATCCTTAATTAGATGTACATGTAATAATGATATGAAGATTGAGCATTAATCAGACTTTTTATTTGCCACTTTTGATGTAATATGCTTTTTGATTTGTTTAACCTTTCTGCATAATGTGACATCCAGAAAATTCAGTTCCTATTATTTGCAGCAAACAGAGCAGAGACAGGTAAAGCAATCTCGTGCCTGAACTCTGGAAGATTAACATCTGAAGAGAGGATATTGAGATTGGGAACTTTGATATCTGAGTAAATTTTTTTTAATGCAGTATTTTTTTTTGTCAGAAGGTAGCCTGATAGCCTAATGTATTATTTGCAGTTTTGATATTTGATACATGATTTGCAGTTTTGAGAGAGTGGACATTGCATTACTATTTTATGTTAAGAACTATCAGTGTAAAACAAAAATAGGGCTTGTAGTTCTCCTTAATCTACATATGGGACATTCCATTGGTTCCCAGGGAAAACAGTAAGGTAAGGTTTGAAGAGTACAAATGAAAAAATATGATGAAGCAGAGTTTGAGGCACAATCTCTTATAGAAGCCTGAGAGTGAATGAATAACCCTAAATATTAACTGGATTTGAGGTGGGGGTTCTCATTAGTGAATGAGGACCTAAGAATTGAACCTAAGAGAATGCAGAGTATTAAATGATACAAAGAGAAGTAATTTTAGAGATGTGACGTAGTGTTTTCAGCCTACATAATACTTTAATCCTCAGACCTACTATTCTAAAACTATCAGCTGGCGTTAATCAGGAGTGCTCACAGCAGGGATTGAAATGGCCAGTTCACTCCTTTTTTTCCAATCAAATTCTACTCTCAACCACACTGCTGTCCTGTGTACTTGTGAAGGTAGGATTTGGTACATCATTTGATCTTCTTTTGACTGCAAGCCAAATGAAAAACTGCATCTGACTTGCTATACAAGCTGGTTTGATTTCCCTCTAGATATTCACTAGGCTGTATAAACCTCACCATTTTATAGTGTTTTACAATGTGTTTTCCGTGTGTTTTTAAGAGATCTGGACAGAGCTGAGTCATTATTCCTAGCCTTGTCCTGTGCTGGGGTGGTTCCATAGGATGGGGGATTTTTCAGTCTGGCTGACTCATCGTTGTGCCTCTGATTCCCAGGTACCCTCCTGCCCTTTTCCAGCTTCTCCCCCTGACTTTTCCTTATGCAGGGCAGGAAGGACAATGCTGGGCTTCTGGCTTAGTCCCACCTGGGGACAGCCAGGAAGGCAGGCAGTGGGACACTTGCTCAGTGACCCAATTTTGACATCACAGTCTTTAGGTACAGGGAGACTTCATCTGTTTGCTAACTAAAATAATGCTCAACATCCTTCCTGAGTCAGGCGAACTCTTTCCAGAAGCCGCCTGAGAGTCAAAATAAGCAGAGTCCTTGCCTCTCTCAGTAGCTGGGCTCTGCTTTAGCTCATAATAGATGACTCTCAAGACTCTGAGAAAGATCTATTGCCCCCTGATGTGAGGCCAACACTTGGGCAGTACTCACAGTCAGAGGCAGTGGGTTGTTGTGTGAGCTGTTTCTGAGTCAGACAATGAATTATGTGTCTTATTTTTGCTGGGAGAGAACAAGTCATAATAACTTGCCACAGCCAGGACTGGCAATTGCATAACCACACGAAAAGTCTTCACCCTAAGGATGGACCAAAAGGCTCATAAGCTTGATACCAATTCTGGATGTTGAAAATTTGCCCAGCTGGACCTGACAGGTCTAGTTTGCTCTTTCACAGAATCCCAGACCAGATAAGGTTGGAAGGTACCAGAGGGGGTCACACCTGGTGCCACCTCCCTGCTCCAGCAGGGCCATCCCACAGCACAGGGCACAGGATTGTGTTCAGAAGGGTCTAGAATATCCCCAGGGAGGGAGACTCCACATCCTCTCTGGTGTCTGTTAGGGGCTGGGCACTGCCCAGAGAAGAAGTTCTGCCTGCAGTGCAGGGGGAGCTCCCTGGGCTCAGTGCCTGCCGTTCCTCTGGTGCCATTGCTGCCCCCGGAGCAGAGGCTGGCCCTGTCTGAGCTCCCTGCAGCCAGGGCCAGCCAGGGCTGAGGGCTCTTCTCAGCTGGGCTCCTCTGGAGGCTGAGCAGCCCCAGCTCCCTCAGCCTTTCCTGGGCACAGAGATGCTCCAGTCTGTTCAACATCTGTGTTACCCTACATTGGACTCACTCCGGGAGCTCTCTTTGCATGGATGGAGTGAAGGACACCTCTGGCTGCCCATTTTCCTTTGATGGCACATCTCTTTCCGACCCATAATCAAAATCTCTGCTGCACACTGGCATGCCCTGAACTTCCATGGGGATGCTGTGAACTTTTCCATGTGCAAGAATGCTGGGTGGACACGCAGGAGCTGCAGTGCAATAGAGCTTTGCAGTGGCAAAGGTTCATAACCACAACGTTGTTCTAAAGGTTTTTACTAATGGAATGCCATGGATGAATTTTTCATCCCCTCTAACTAGATGATACTTCATTTACAATCAGAGATCCTTGCTTTTCATGAGTTGATTCCTTTCCAGTTCACGGCTGAAGACGTAAAAAATAAAGTTCACATCTCATTAGCTTATTGTCATTTTGAGAGCTCATCCTCTGGAACCCAGGGTTATTATTTTGCCTGAATCTCACATTGTATAATAGGGAAGAGTTTGTGCCCTTTAGAGTGGCCTTAAATAGCAGTAGCACAAAGAAAGCGATCAGATGCCATTAGCAGCCTTCTGCTGGATTAATGGCCAGCAAAATCTGGTGAAGATGCCTGGAGCTTTCCAGCATCACTGTTGTGACTTAGTACATAATTGCCCACAAGCAGCCACACAACATCCAGCTCGGTTACATAACATCCAGCCCAGCACAGCCCCCACAGGTCCCTCCTCACCGCCTTCCCAAGGAAACAGAGGCCACACGCCTCTCCTGAGGGGACATGGCGAGGCAGCAGCTCTCCTGTGCTTAAAATCCTCCATCCCTACGTAGCTCTTAGGCTTTCTGTCCTGGGCACTTGTGTGACACTTCTTTATCCTCCTGCCTACTTGAACTCCACTGGCTTTGTTGGAGAACCAGCCTGCGGTGTGCAAAAATAGAGAGATGCGATGTGATGCTGTCTGAAGATTTCAGCAGGGCTAGCTTGAGAATGCCACAAGTCACTTTTTCAGGCCATCCCTTTGCAAGCACTTTCAGCTGACAAGAAGCAGCCCCACTACCAAAAGTGTCCAACCTTCTCACTCCTTCATGTCCAAATTCCAGTGTAGCATCCCTTCTCCTGTTTTTTGGGTCAGTTTGTGAGCTGGGAAGCTGAATCATTTGAAAACTAACCTTTAAAATTCTTTTCCTGCTGGGTTTATTCCAAACTGGATTACCTCTCAGTTAATCATGGAATGTCCATGCTAACACTAATGCTGGGCAAGGGAAGGAGCAGTGCAACAACAAACACAGGTGGCTGAGAGCAGGACAGGTTTGATTTTTGCATTGGTATTCCAGCTTAAGCCAGGTTGTAGTGCTTGTAATGATGCAGCTTCATGTTTCCTTCATTAAAAAGCCATTCTGTCCTGGGACACTGTGAACTTTTCCATGAAATAATGTAGTCTGCAATAGCTTGTTGGAACTGTTTGAGAAAGTGGTATTTAAAAAAAAATTAATTAGGGCCTGTTAGACCAGATGCTGCACTTTCATTAAGCAACTGTGCAGATGTAGGAGAATCAAAGAAAACCCTATCTGCACGCAAAATACAATACAATGATATAATTTAGTCTTCTGCAGAGTCAGGAGATGTTGTTTCACCCTGGGGTAACTTGCAAGCAAGTGCACAGACCAGGCTGCAGACTCAGAATTGTGAGGGGAGGAGGAGAGGCCTTTGACAACCTCCCCAAGCTGGGAGGCAAAGGTCAGAGAGGGGAAGGGAGCTGCTGCACTTTGGATGTTCGACTTGTCAGAATTTGTTTAGCGAAAAAACCAGGAATATTTCCCAAAGCTCCTCTTCTGGTCTCTGGGCACATCTGTTATTTTTCCAGAAAATAAACTGAAATAACAAAGCAGGGGGAAGTTAACTCGCTAACATCGGACATGGAGAAGGAGTGATATCCATTTCTGGCTATCACATTCTGACTTATGAGGGAGGAAACTTCACCCCCTAGTCCACTCTGAAAGAGCTGAGAACAAAGAGGTTCCCAGTAGCAAGTTTAGAAGACAATGATACCATGGAACCTTTGCAAAACAGGATCTGACCTGCTGCTGGGAATGTCTGTGTCTCTTATACTGATGTAGCTCATCTTTAACCTGAGCAGGATTTTCAGGAAAAAACCCAGGTTTTCATCAGTGATAGCCTGGCCGGAACCAATGGAAATCCCAATTACCTTCCTCTCTTTCCTCTCACCAAGCATCTGTAAAAGACTGGAGCCCAACCAAAATGCATGGGGGATTTGAGACACCAACAGCTCCACCCAGCCTGAAACAGGAGTGGGAGTAAGGAAAACAGGACAACATCACTTAGAGGGGAGCTGAAACTCATCTGCACAAAAAAATGTCTCCTAAAGAGCACAGTCTCTCTTCTACGCTTGCTGCCAATTGTACTTGATTAATCAGATTTCTGTGGGGGTGTTTTCCTTTGCTCCATTCCTAACAGCATATTTTTCCATAAGTGATCTGAATCTTGTTGCAGATAATTCATTGCCTGTGAGATCATCACTCTTCCAAACCATTGCAAAATTTTGCCTTCAGAAACTAAGAAAATTCTGGTTGAAAAAAAACCGCATAAATACCTCTTAAAGCCCACAAAGGTGTTTGTTCTTTTAAAAGTAGTCATGGTGTGCTTTCATCCCCACCAAAAATGTGGGGTGGGAGTTCAGCTGGGTTTGATCCTGGGGAGCTGGTTGAAGTTTTCCTGCTGAAGTCTATTAGATAGTTTCAAACCAGGAAGAATTTCTGTGCTGTACACCTGCTCCAGTAGCTCCCCCACCTCGATAAAGACAGCTGCAGCAGAAAGCCCCATTCACTCTGGGGAAAACACATTTTATAATAGCATCCCATCCCCCAGCCAGATGGGATCAGGCTGAGGCAGCTGCAGTCCAGGTCTCACGAGAAATACTACAAAAAGTGCAATTAAAATAATTAGTTAATGCCTTTTTATCCGGGATGGTAACAAATGGGGAAAAGAGCTTGAAATAGCTATTCTACACATCAGTTCAGTATGGTATTGGATGCTTCCCAGGGTTGCTCTAAGCTTTCCCTAGGGCTTTAAAAGCTTGTGGGTGGTGTTTGGCCACTTGCTGGATTAAGCATCTCTATTACTGATGGTAACAGGGGTAGCTTAAAGCCACTTGAGCAGTAGATTTTGCTGTGAGAAGAAAAAAAAGTGAGTCTGGGTTGATAATAAAGTGATTTAGATTCCCATTCCTCCCTTGAAAATCAAGATTGCCTCCCATTGATTTAAGCATGAACTGGCTTAGGCTCTGATTAAGCAGAATTTTCCCGATGATTCAACTTTATGGGGGATGTACAAACAAAAAATTAATGGCCAAATACATCCCTGGCATAACTCAGTGAAATCTGGCATTTACCCGGTGGTTAGCTGCTTGTTGTTTGAGGGTTTCTCTGCTAGCCTTCAAATGGTGCAATAAATGAAGATTTCTTCTGCAGGCATTCTAACTCCTTTTCCTGGAGTGTTCAAGGCAAATAAAGTACCAGGAACTTCAGCCCCAGCAAACTGTATTTGTTATTGCCACAGCAGGTGATATTTATTCTGCAGCCAAGTGAGATGGCCAAAGGGTGAAATATAACCTAAAAAACAGGGCAGACTCTCTTAATAATCTTTAGATCCTCTGATTTCACTCTGAGATTTTGTCCAGGGGCCAAATTATGCAAACATTAGTGGTTTTTTCTATTTTATATTCCTGTCGTCATTCCCTGCTGTCCCTGTGGGGTAACCTGGAGGTCAGGCATCTTACTGAAGAACATGAAAATATAGAAAAATATTGAATAATAAATGCTTGAGGTCATGCAAGCTGTCCCTGTCTCCCACCTTCTTGGCAGATGAATACAGAATAGCTGAGCTGAGGGAAGTTTGAGTGGCTCACACAGTGATTTTGAGTTGTTCATGTGCAGTCTGTGAAGCTGTCAATGATCTTACCCTTTGCATGGGTCATCAGAAGAGCTTTTGAAGCTCAGTAAGCACTTTGCCTTGTCAAAAAGCTACTTTGTATATAACTGGGAATTTCCTTGTAATAGTTTTAAATAACTTAATTTTTCTTGCTTTTAAAAATCTTTTGATTCTAGGAGAAATGTTATTTTAAAGTATCTGATTCTCTTATGTTGTCTGGAAATGTAACTCCCCCCCTGTCCTCAACCCAGACCATTTTTTCGAGTCACTGAGGGGGAAGAAGTCCTCAAGGTTTTCTTTGTTTTCCTTTTGTCTGTGAGTGGAGGGTTAACAGCAGAAGGGGGAACAAGGGTTAGCAAAGGGGAGTGCTAATCATGTGGACAGAGTGCCAGCAGCAAAGCTGGCACATGTTGTTCCATTTGCATGGAAGTATGTTTTATTCATCTGCTGATGATCATCTACAGTGGCCATGGGAGAGAAATAAGAGGACCAGGGTAAAACTGGAAATCTGGGTAAAATTCTTCAGCTTTGTCCCCCTTCAGTGGTAGGTGGCTGCAGGAAATGTGATTTTCTGTGACAGTTTAACTGGATTTAAGACAGGCACTTTGAGTGGATTAAATATTAAGGGGGAAAAAATCACAGCTCACTTCCTTATGCTATTTACCTGACATCAGCTTGTTTCCTTGCTGTTTTCACACTTGGCCCTCTTGCCATCCCACCTGCAGCTGAAGTGGTCATCCAAAGCTCCTGTTACAGTCAGGAAAGAAAAAGGTGTTTTGGGGATGTCATTTGACATATCTTTGGGATACTTTGGGATTAAAAGAGCTGTTACTCTCCATGGAGTGTGTGGATTAAATCTCTGCTAAGTGCATGGAGGGTTTTGCTGAGTGTAGACACACTCATTGTTGGTGGGACTGAGGTGCATCTCTGTTCAGTGCTGTTAACACCAAGATGTCCTGGTTTCCGTGGGCTGTGTATGATCCTGTGCTGTCAGGTGAGCCCTACTCTTTCAAGAGAAAGATCTTAAGATCATAAACAGGCAAAATAATATATTAAAGGCAGCAGGGTAATTTTTTTTTTTGCTAAGCAGTAAGTGGAAAGTTGTCCTTGTTCCTTCTGCAATACACCTGCAAAGCCAAGAAATGCTATGATTGCTGGTTCAGAAATGAGGGAAGAGGTGCTGAGGAGGGCAAAGACACCCACCTGCATTGTGTGTGGAGTGTGGGGTGGCTGACTAAGTGGCAGATGACTCCCCCTCAGCATGCAGGAGTCACAGTTCAGCTGCTGGAAGCAGCCATGCTATCACAGAAGTGCTATCTTGCCTTGCCAAGCCAGCCTGGAGATCTCAGCACTGTAGTGCAGCTCTGCCTGAAGTCAGGAAGGAACATGGCAAAACATGGAGCTGAGCCCAAACCTCCAGCTAATTAGAAAATGACAGGGCTGTTGTCCCCTCTCCAATAAGGATTAGGATGAACTTGGTTTTTGGCCTGCTGGGAGGAAGTTTTGGGTTTTACATAAAAAAAAGACTGGATAGTTCTGCAAAAGTAGCAAAATCATTAATGGTTTTTTAATCGCAGCTTTTACATTTAATATTAATAACCTATTAAAGCCAATGGGATATTAAACACTTGGACCTGTAGTTTGAAATCTCCTTGGATGGATGTTGAACTGTAACTTTTTTGTAGCTCTGTAACTCTTCACTAGTTGCAAGGGAGATAAAACTGTTAACAGGAACACATTAAGTTCTGGAGCACAGGCGTGTTGTGATGAGAGAGTGGAGATTGCAAGGACAGGCAGTGGATACGAAATGCAGAGATAATGGCATTTCTGCATTTTTTAGGGGATGTGATGTGCTGGTTCCAGGGAGCAGCTGGTGAACTCAAGTCTGTAGCTGTGCTCAGTGTAGGGCTGGTCAGAGCTTGCAGGGATTTGCCAGGCGTGTGGCCCAGAGCAAGGTGTGTATTCCTGTGGAGCTTTGACCACCTTGGCCAAGATGATGTGCCACAGCACAGGGTTTGTTGTGAAAACACTCATTTTTGCAGTGCCAGCCAATTCTGCTTCATCAACTGGAAGGAGAAGTGCTGAGGAAGAAAGGTTTGTCCTTCCTTTGCCCAGAGCAGGAGGATGCTGAGTGTACAGATCTGAACTGAAGCTTCCTTGGATTTCCAAGCCAAACCTGTAGTGGTCAAGGTGAAGGGACAGCACCTGAGCATGAGCTGCCAGAGGGAAGCTGATGACTCTGCCATAGCTCCTTCCTGAGCTGGAAGGACTTAATTTCCCTGTTATTGTGCATTTTTCCAGTTGGAAAATGTAAAACATCTACCTGGAGCAGGGTATTGTGAGGGATGGCTCCAAAGAGGAAAAGCAGTGGCAACTAGGAGTCTAAAAATCTGTAAATTAAAAAGGGGTAAGGGACATTCTTCATGCACCCTTCCCACTTTGCTTTTAATTCCCTTGCCTGGTAAAGCTAAGAGTAAAAGCTAAATCGGTTTAAAATGATAGCATGCAACAGTATAGAATATATCCTCCATAATATCTTTGTCTTTGCCACAGTGAAAAAAACAATAAGAACAACTTACTGTGATTATTGCCCCTCTTACTAAACAAATATTTTGTCTGTGACTCCAGCAGAGGTGAACTCACAGCGTTGTTCTGGCTTGCCAGATGCTTCCATGGACTGCAAGGACCCACAAACAAAAATAGTTACGGTTTTTGTTGTCACATCAGGGAAGAGCTCTCCTCATCAATCAGGCAACTTTTTAACCTCTGAAACCTTCAGTGTGGATTTGACACTGTGGTTCACTGCAAGGATTGCAAAACAGAAATTCTGGTTTGGGTGATCCTGTGTCATCCATGTTTGTGAAATGGGAACCATGATAATGACACAAAATGTAGATCTAATATGCTGACAGAGTATTTAGTTTTAGCTGTTCATGGAAAAAAACAGCACACTGATACAGGAATATCTTCATTGGTGACTTTTCACTGTTTAATGTCTTAACACACTGAATTACACTTGGAATTCGTATGCTTTGAAGAATACTTTGGTAGACTCTGAGCCCAGTCATGCTTTTGCTGTGCTTGAGCCCTAGGTTTATCCTCCTCCTTCACCAGGTCCAAAACCTTGCTCTCTCACTGCTGGTAACCTTTTCTTGTTGCTGTTTGCTCTTGTGGATATTATTTATTATCATTTGACAGAAACTAAAATTGCAGTTCAGCTAATGCTTTACCAAGAGTAATTTGTTCCCAGAAAGACCTTTTAGCTACACAGTAACATGAAAGCATCAAAATGCCAGGAGAACATTATAAAAATAAACTGCCCTGGTGCTAAAATAAGCTTTAATTGATTGAGAATCACACTGAGCCTGACAATCTGAACCATTTATTATTATTTTTGTTTCAAGCTTCAGCTACATGTGATTTAGAGTGACTGAATTACAGTTCCCACATACCTTCCTACCCACAGTGCGTGAAAGAAAGCCCACGCACAAATTTCTTAGCTCCAGAGGAGCTGCTGGATACACCTGGAAGAAAATAAAAAAGCTGATTGAAAGTGAAGTTTAAATAAAGGTGATGCTGATGGGAATGTTCTGAAAAAAAAAAATCAACCCTATTCTGGCTGAATGCCATGCTGTGCTTCCCTCTCTTCATCCCCACTCTTCTGGGGATGTCTCTCCCTGTCAAAGGCATTTCCTTAATATCTGCTTGCAGAGCACTGGATCCTGTCGGCCATATGGTGTTGGATGTTAATATTGGCTGTGGATAAACTACCACTCTGTCTTCCCCATTTTAGGTTCTTAGAGAAAAAAACAAACACATCCAATTGACTGCACTCAGCTATTTAAACGAATACCGGTTGCAGGGTCTACAGCAAGATGGCAACACCACCACCAAATACGGTGGATAAAAGTGGAAAATTTTCTGGCTGATGGATGTACTGGTGGTTCTGTTGTGGTGACAAATATTTGAAATTCAGCAGTGGAAGTAGTTAGAATATAGCTAACGTCAGTGGTGTCATCATAAAGCACAGAATCACAATTTGGGTTGGAAAGGACCTTAAAGACCATCTTGTTCCAACCCCTGCCATGGGCAGAGACATCTTCCACCAGACAAGGCTGAGTTTGAAATCTCACTGTTGATGCTTATTTGAATCATAGCCCTGGACAATTGCAGCCAAGAGCCAAACAAGGATTTTCATTCAACACCCAATGTTTTGAGAGGAGAAAGATGCTTCTGTACAGTTTTTGGCTGTGGCCCTCCATCTCCCTGCCCACACCAGCACTGCCTGTAACAGTGCTGCAAAATCTCAAGCTGGCAGAGGTCAGGGGTGATGCAGGCCCTGCCTAAGGATGGAGTTGCTCCCTCTGGGTGGCTGGTGCTGCCCTGGGGACTCAAATTTGTTTAGCAGCAAAACAGACCATTGTTGTCTTGGTTTTGCACTTGTTTGCAAGCTGAGCCATTTGCATGCTACCAAACACGATTTCCAAATTGCAACTCCTGCTGTCTGCCACAGGGGCTAATAAATCCCTCTCTCACCTTTCCTTCTTGCCTGTTTAAACTATAAATGCTCATGGCAAGAGCTGACTTAGCTTATGCCTGGCTGCAGTGTTTGACTATTCTGGGAATGGTCTTTATTTGTTACACTAATGCAGGAAAGCACGACCCAGGGATTCATGACAGATCACAGATCCAAAGGAAGGAATTTGAAAAGGCCACCAGATTTATTAATAGCTATCCCTGTGGTGACTTGCAGGTCAGACCAGAGACTGTGCAGGGCTTAAAAGCTGAGTCCACACTGCCCCAGGAGGGGCAGAAAGATGTGTCTGTTCACAGTGCCACAGGCATACTGGTGTCTGTCTTCCAGGGTGTTGTCCAGGTTCCAGTGGGTATTGCCACTGTGCCAGATGAGCAAAATAAAATATGCTCAATGAAGAATGTGATTTTTGAAGACCACAGAAGCCTGACGGATTTTTTAAAAAAAAATTATTATTTTTGTCATGCACTGATCTAAGCATGGATTATTTAAAAAATCATAATGTGTCTGAATACACATTGGCTTTGGCTAGAAGCGTAACTCGGGTGAACAGTTTGGCCAGTAGTTAGTGTGTGTAGTCAGTATTGTAATCAGTGTTGTCGGAGGGCATAATGAGGAATGGCTCAAAACCTGATTGTCTGGGCTGCTTGAAAGGTTATGTGAACTGAAGCTGAAGGTTAACTCAAGAGGAATATACTTCATTCCTTTGAATACAAAATTTATGCAGAACTGAGATAAAAAGTTACCTTTGTAACTTTTCCTAACTAATTTTCTATCATAGGGCTCTTCTACAACTTGATTATAAGAGTAGTGTAAAAATTTAAAGGTTTTAATTAGCTGATTGTTCAGAGGAAAGGTTTCTTTTTCACATTAACCTCCATTCTGATTAGTGCTAGTCATCTTCAGAGCAAAAGATATTCCAAAATCTGATACACTGTCTCTGTGAATTAATCTGACTTTATATTCTGTATTTTTAAAAAATATCTCAGATTAACATTTTTACTTTTGCTGTAAAAATGTATTGTTAAAATATTGAAATAATTATGAATTGTAGTTTTCAAAGTTAGATAATATTTGATACTTTTTCTGGTCATGGGAAATTCATTCATTGTGATGTTAATGCTTGAATATTGTTACCAAAAAGAAGTATCAATCTTTCAATGCCCATTAAACCTGTAAAGTGAGTGCCACTGACTCTGGTACTTTTCAAAATTTCACTGGAAGGTTTTAAAGGTGGTTTTGATGAACAAGGTGGGAGTTATGTCTTGCTTGGGACAGAGGCAGGATCGTGTTTCTCCTCTGAGAGCAAGTGTTGGCCATGGAAACCCTTTGACCTCTCTGTGGTTCTGCCAATATCTCAGTCCCCTTGATTTGGTGCTAAACCGGTGCAGTGCTCCAAAGTGAAACTAATGCTTTTTACTGATGGTCCAGTTTCTTTTTGGTCCTGTTTCTTTTGCCATGCAGAGATTCTAGCCTTCCACTATTCTCAGTGACTTGCAGGCCTGTGATCCTGAACAGGACCACAACAATCACACTTAACTTCCTGTATTGTCTAGGAACATGGAAATGCCACTGGGAAAGCAGAGATGTCCCTAGCATCAAGTTTTGCACTTTATTATGTGTTTTAGCAGGTCCTGCTAAAACAAGGAACTGTCAATAGTGAATGTACAGCATGGCAGTCACAGCAGCCTCCACATCAGAGCTTCCTGCCAGAAGACCTTTGAGGAAGACATCATTCCTTTTCCAACAGGGATGGTGTCAACTGTGTAAAAAGGAGGTATTTGATGCACTGGGTCATTTTTTTCCCCCATATGGGAGCCTATGTGACCCATAATTGGAAGAAAATTGGTCATGATTGAATAGATGATGTAATGGATATCCAGTGTGCAGACCATATGTTATGTAGAGGACATGTCCTCTACTTCAGGTGTCTCTGCAGGTAGGAGCCTGGTGCCAAATCAGCCATTGTCAGCTCCACGTGGCTTAACCCAACTCAGAAGAAAATAAATGTTTATATCTTATCTGAATCCTTTCAGCTTCCTTCAATATCTCAGTTTAAGACATATGGATCTGTGGCAGTGATGGGGGACTAGACATTGTGTTAAGCACTACATTATGCTAATAAATTCATGTTTTATATCTGCAAAAGGATTAATATTGATAGGCATATGTTTACGAGTTTCATATTCAGCAGAACCTTCCAGCCATATACCTGTGTGCCAGCTCTTTGCAAAATCAGGGATCTAGCAGTTTAAACAAGCATTGTAGAAACTGTAAATAGACATGATTTCATTTTAATTTAGAAGGGAAAATGAGGTGTAACAAATGTTCTGCTCGAACCATTTACAGCCCATCGTATTTTGCTATGCTGCGTATGAAGTTTTCTGGTCTGAGTAACAGCCATGAGGAGGAGAGTGGCTGAGCAGGCAGGAAGAGAAAAAATCCTCAAGGGGAATGTGAAGCATGTCTTGTTTTACTCTGATGCTGTATGATACTGTGAGTTTAACATGTTCAGTTGTGTGTTCCGTGATTTAAACAACCAAGAGACAGGTCCTGCTGTCCCAGACAATAAATGCCCTTGCTTTCAGCTGAAATTAGAATGCATGATCAGTCAAACAGTGATTCAAATGACAGGTTCAGTGAAAGATACTTTAAAAACTTCCCAATCAGACCTGCTTATCAAAAATGAATTTTTCTCGTTCATTTGCATTAAAAAATAAACTCCAGCTGAGTTGTAAGGGCTGTGTATTGTCCTTTCAATAGAGAGAGAGAGAGATGAGTTAATTGCTCTACCAAAAGAGAAGTAGAGTCTGACTCCTACCAGGTTTTCTCCTCTTTTCTCATGTATAGCTTCAGTAATGTGGTCTTCACTTCTTTGAGATTCAATGTTAGCTTCTTGTAAAAAATAAATAAAATCAAATCTGCTTCATTGGGCCTTAAGAGCAAATTACGAACTCCCATTGGAGGGTGTCACAGTAAGGAGCATGTTTGTGTTTGTGTTAGAGCACTCAGAGTCTCACTGCTCAGGCTGGAGGAGTTTCTTGTGACAGATTATCTCTGGTGATATTTAGCAAGCAGCTCACATGTGACAAATAAAGGCCAGACACGTGTAAGACTGACTGCTTCTGGCAGCTCCATATTAAGATCCATTTTGCCTCGTTTGCTCTAGACTTTGAAGTCTGTGCTCCAAGAACTGATGTAGGAATACCCATTCTGAGGTTGTGGCTTTCATGCTGGAAGTGTTATAAAAGCAGGTGGATGTGGCACTTGGGGACACAGGTCACTGGTGGACCTGTCAGTGCTGGAGCAATGGTTGGGCTCTATGGCCTTAGAGGGCTTTTTCAATCCTTCTCAGACTCTGGAGGGCATCTGCTGTTGTCTGTTGCTTGCTTAAGTTCAGGGTGTAAAATCATTAAAAAAAAAATATTTTTTTTCTCTGCAGAAACCTGATGCTTTCAAGGAGATTTGTAGCTGGCAAGTCAAAGTCTCAAAGGGTGCCAGGAATGAGTGCTGACACTGCTCATTCAGCCCTTCTGCTGTGCTCTGAGATGATTTCACTCACAATAAATATTGCAGGCAACCTTGAGCATCCTGTGAAAATTTGTCAATAGACATCCTATTTCTCTATGGTTGCACAGAGCTGGTCTGCTTCCAGTTCTGCAGTGTTGCTGTACTGGGCTGAGGGCAGCAAACAGATTTCTTTTGCATGTGACGTCAGGAATGATGCCTGTGCGAGATCTGGCACAGAAAACCCTTCCTATTTATTATAGATACCTTTGTGCTTTGCTTTTTGGGTCTGCAGCTCTCCTGCTCTTAAGTCTCTCAGGTGCCATACCTTCTGGCCTGTCCTGATATAGCAGAGAAGGATGAGAGAACACAGAAAATCAAAGACTGACAGAATACATGGGCTATTTGCTGCAGCTCAGGCTGACCATCACTCCAGGAGAAAGAACATCTTCTAGCCTCGGGAATTTGGTGCATTACAGCGCAGATCTCAAGGAAAAAAAATCCCTTTGAAAGGAGGGGAGTAAAAGAAGAAAAGCTGAAAGTGTTTTGACCAAAACCTAGGTGAAATAATAATCTGCAAAATCCATGTCACATGTACACAAAGTCATAGGAAGCCAAATTCTTCTGTCTGATGCTTTGCTGTTATTGTAAAATAACTCCCAGAGCAACTGAGGCAAATTTCTGAGAGTTTTCAAAGCTATCAGTAGAAATCAAACAATTCAGAGTATTAAGTAAATTTTCCTTCACATGAGAGCTTATTAGCCTTAACTCAGCTCCTACATACAAATCTGCCTGTGTAGTATCTTGTGGGGTCTCAGCCTGGGAATTTTGATGACCATACAGCTTTTCCTTTTCCTGAGAGGATTTATGGTTAGAGCCATCTAAATGATACAGTTCCTATGTGGAAACAGTCTCATATGATGTGAGCTTACATGAACTGATCATTAAAAGAAACATATTTGGCCCTAGGACTGATTACTTTGACAACAGAGAACGAGACTACTTTCAGTGTTTAGCTTGCAGTCCTCTGCTATGTGTATTATTCCCAGTACAGTACAAATGCATCCCACTGAGTTATTTTTCTAACCTAAATACTGCTTTTCTTTCCTCGGTTCTGGAACCAAAAAATGGTAGGAGAGTATTTCCAAGGAAGTATCAGTATGTCCTTGCCCTCTGTTTCTGCTTTTCCCTGGATAATCTTTGATCTGACCTGGGGCCCCCACTCTATTTAAATGCAAGGTGATAATTGAAGCATTGATCAGGGTGCAGAAATAGAGGTGTGGGAGCTGTGAGGTGCACTGAGGCAGGACATATCTGGGGCTGGATCCCCTTCTCTGCAAATTGAGGGCTGTCTAAAGCTCTGGTCTCCTTGCCTGAAGGAGTTCAGGGTGACCAACTTCCTAACTTAAACACTTGTGTGACTTTGGTTGCTTAAAATTAGGTAAGGCAGAGCCTGCTTTAGGCATTGTCAGTCTTGCCTAAATTGCTGTTGGTCATGCTGAGGACTTGCCCTGTCTTCAAGGACTGTGTTGAAAGCGTTGCAGAAAATTACCTTTGGCCCTTCTTCACGTGAAGCACCAGTTACAGCTGAAACAAAGTCCATGAATACTCCCTGTTTGCTCTCCCCACAGCTGGGCTACTGGCACACTAGAGCATTTTGCATAGGCTGATTTAACTGCTAGAAAATCTATTCACACAGAAATCCTCCTATTCTCTTAGACAAAGGACTTTTTTCCCCCCTCATTTTGTCATCAAAATCCTTTTCCCATCTGTTATTGGGGCAAAACAACCTCCTAGTCTGGATGTTTCATTCATGGGTGAAGCTTTCATTGGAACTTGTTTTAGGGTCAGGGGCAGATTTTGCTAGCAGTTGAAATGAGAGACAGAACTCCCCATGAGCTGCATTGAGCCTCTCCTGACAATGGGGGGATTTTTAGAGGAGTTACGATGGCTGTGGACAATGTCTTGTTGCTCTGCCCTTTCACAAGAGGACCGTGCCTAGCGGAGGAACAATCAGAATTTTTGTCTCTTTAAATGAATGGTTCTCAGAGCCTGCACTGAGAGGCAGGCTCCCTCTCTGCGGCTGTGAGGCTACTCGGAGCCTCCAATAAATCAGCATGCAGGCACCGAGAGCTCTGTCCTTGAAGGGATGCACAGTGACCTTGCTTATGCTTACTCTGGAGGAATAGGGGAAACAGAGGAGCCCAAATAGTGAGCGGTGTGTGACTGAAGGCTCTGCATTCTGCATGCAAATGCCACAGCACCGGAGCCACAGCACGGACAGCACGCTGCTGCACTGAATGCAGCTTTCCTGATAGCCTGACCAGACTGCCTCTGCGTTTCCTTTTTTTTTTTTTTTTCTTTTTTTCTGCAGGGCTCTGAATGAAATCCTCATGATTGTTACATGCTTGTTCAATAATAGCCCGCCCCAGTCACGTCTCCTTGCGAGCACATTTTGTTGGAATCACTGAGAAGCAGAGAAGAGCTGACGACTATGTGCTTCCAACGCAGGTTGCCGGAGCCCCGTGTTTGCCATTGGCTGCAGTTTTCTGGTTTGTGTGCAGCTTCCCCCATCTGGAATATGAAAATGGGATTGAAGTAGATAATTGCTAGCAGCGGGTTTTCAAGAGAGGCTTAGAGGGAACAGAATGCCTCTCACACAGCACAGGCTGCCTGCGCTGAGAGAGCTCTGAGAGATGATTTTAGATGTTACCCACGTCTGAATCTCCTGGAAACTTTACCATGGAAGCAAGCCATTGCGCACAGTCCTGGAGCTAACACCCAAAAGGGGCAAGGAAGGGGCAGCAGGGCCAAACAATGGGATACCTTGTCCTTGGAGTGCTCACAGAAAAGCCAGCAGGCATTCCCCTCCGCTTCCCGGCAAAAAGGGCATGAAGGTGGCGATGAACTGACTTTTACTCAGCAAAGCTTCAGTGGCTTTTAAGAAGGATGGGATACACTGACCCTTCGTCAAGCCGGGATTTGCTGGGAAACAGAACTTTGTTCTTCATCTTCATCTGCGCCTTTGCCGTGGTCACCTTGCTGCAGCAGATCCTCTACGGGAGAAACTATCTCAAGAGGTAAGGGGGGATCGGAGGGAATAGGAAAAGTTGTCTGATCGGACTGAGGGGAGATGGAGCTCCAGGCAAACCACTGTAACAGTTCAAACCACTTCTCAGTGTTTTGCTGCTGATAATAATATCTTGTCAGTCTGGGGAGGTACATCCAGCATCTGTAATGTCTCTTAGATTATGAAAGCAGCAGAAGGTTAGGCAGAATATAATGTTTTGTGAGTTTCCTGGATTGTGTTTTAATCCTCAGCTGTCACAAAAATATAGGTCCGTTTTCAACTTAAACAGACATGTAACACCTGAGTATTCACCCCTGATGAGACCCTGCCTTACAGGCTCCCCACTCGGTGTGAGTTCAGGCTGAAATGGCTCAAGAGGTTGAATTAAGGTAGCATGTACCTTGCTGAAACTTCAATGTCTTTAGAAACAAACATGCAGATGCAGTTCCTAAAATCAATATTAGTGTTCCGAATAACCCAGAGAGCACTTTATTTTTTCACTGCTGTGTCCTTATGAATGCTGCTGAGACTGCTTCACTGTAGAGCACATCAGTCTTTGATCTGAAAATGCTCTTTTCACAGCAAACACCGGTGGGGATCTGTGAGTGTTTAATCTTGACCCATGCAGAGTTTATTTTACTTAAACCTAGTTTGAGAAGTTACAGCTTGCATGGTTTTATGAAGAGGAATGTTTCCCTTACATGCTTTGAGGTAAGTGTTTCAGTGGTGTAGGCAGCTGCTGTGGAATTTTTTACTGGAATTAAGCTGCATTCTGCCAGGAGAGATCAATGGTTTGGTTCTTGCCTTGCTTGCAACTCATGTAGTTGTTTGCCTTGTGCCAAGAGCAAGCAAAATGCTGGCAAATCAGCAAACGTTTCTCTCTGGGAGGGAAAAGCAAGCATGATATTAATATGTATAGACAGGGGTGTTGTTTACCCACAGGGCAATTTGTGTGCCTTGTGTAGCACAAGGCCTTGTCTGGGGAACTCTGTTTGCTTTTTGGGCATCTCAGCTCCAGAAAGATGTGGCTTCCTCAGCTAAAAGGAGCAAGGATGAGCACAAGTGTAGAAAACATGGGGGTTTTTTGGCTTGTAGAAAATTGAGGGGAGAAGGGATAACTGACTTGAAATACTCAAATTAATCTTACAAGAAGAGAGCAATAAATACATCTCTGTAAACACTCACAAAGTGATAAATGTTGTAGCAGGAAAGATTTGGATTTAACCATGATGGGGAACTTTTAAAGAAAATGGTTACCCGAGGAGGTATAAAATCTCCATACTTGGGGGTTTTAGGAACCTGGTAGGTGGACAAGGAGAGTACTAACTTTCCTTGGTGTTAAGAAAATGACTTTATGGCCCAGTCAAGGTCTCATCTTGCCTTATTTTGTCAGTTGACAAATTTTTCCCATTTGTCCTGGAGGCCTGGCAGCCCTACCAATCCTTGCTCCTCCAAGTCAAAATGACTGCAACAGGATTAGAGAGATGAAAAATAAATCCCAAGTACAAACTGAAATGAAAAATGGCAGAGTAAAGATAAAATGATGAGAGGATGCAACCAAAAACTCTTCCACTGAGTGATCTCTGTGCCCTGCCTCTGTCCTGCCTCATGCCCTGGGAGCCTCTCCTGTCATCATCAGGGAATGAAAAAAGACTGATGTCCAGTTACCAGGATTCCAAGGAGAAAGTCTGGTTCTGAGCCCTCTGCCATCAAAGAGTCTCAAGTAGGGAGATGAGCATATATTTTCTTACTTGGACTAGAAAACACAGAAGGGTTTTTGTTGGTTTTGTTTGTTTGTTTGGGGTTTTGTGTTTTTAAATATTTTTTAAATTTTAATTTAATTTTTTTAAAATTCAGCTTGCAATGAATTTTTTTTTTAAGTTAGTCATGTGAAAAGAGTTTCATAGAGGGCTCTCCCAGCTCAATGCAGGAAAAAAGAAAAGGTCCTTTCTGCTGGAAACTGGCAGTTCCCATCTCCCATGGAAATAAGAATGCAGGATATGGCAGTCTCAGGACATAAGTTTTTGGAGAAAGAAAGGTGATTTAAGCAGCAGCCTTCAACGTTACCATAATACAATCACAAAGACACTTTTTTTTTTTTCAGCTTTCCTTTCCCTCCCTCAGTCTTATTGCCCGGCAGTACCTCCTGGTGAGCATTCCAGGCCAGTCTGATTGCCAGTGAGCTCCGTGCAGGGGCAGCTGTAGCCTTTAATTACTCTTGGATTTCACAAACCTCCGGTGCTAAGCCCTGTTAGAAGCTGATTCCGGCCATGAGGCTCCTTGGACATGTTATAACCTGTACCTGGTGGTTTTGGAGAGGCTCCTTACTGCGGGGAAGTTGGATATTTATAGCCCTGGTGCCCCTTGCCAAGCTGGAGCTCGGGGATGCTGCCTGAGCCCATAGCCATTTACTCTCTCAAATTCCACATGCTGCTTGTTTGATGACAGCCTTTGCCTGCATCCCAACACCTGCAGCAACAACAGGCCCCACAGCCCCTTCCCAAGGCAGCAGGAAGAAATTCCCTCGTGTATTTGGAGAAACCTGAAAATTGCCCTGAAGTACTATTTCAGTAAATGTACGGCGCTTTTAAGTCTAAATATAACACCGGGGTAGCTCTTTTCTCTGCAAGAAGATGATGGAAATGGGTAAAGGCCAGCAAGGCAGGGAAATTTGACCCAAAACGAGCAGTTTGGGCACAATGCAGGTGACAGCACAGATTCAGGACTGGTCCCAAAAAGCAGAGTGGAGAAAGGCACCCTTTTCTGGGAGAAAGGTGGAAAAGTTTGCTGCATGGCTGTAAGCTGTGCCATGCCCCTGCCCTTACAAGCAGGGAATGGGCTGGTTTGATTGGCCTAAAATCCCACCTGAGACTGGCCATGGAGGGTGCCATGGCTCAGACTCCTGCACTTGCCCATAGCGATGTTCACAGAGCATCTCTGGGCTTGACAGAACTGTGGAAAGAAAAGGATGCTCCAGGAAATAAACTCTGCTCAGTGAAATTTGACAAGGGGCTTAGCCTCTGGTCAAAGTACCCTCTTTCCCCTTATGGGATATCAGTAGTCTCCTGGCATTGCTGGAAGAAGGGGACACTGCAGAGATTGAATTTCTAGGCATTCACACATTTTTCACCCACCGTGTAATGTTCTCCACTCCTTCCTTTGCAGCTTTATGCTGTAGCATTGGAAAGCAGAATCCTGCCCACCTTTTTTTTTCCCTTTTTCAGTTTTCTCCCAAGTGGGGTGGATGTGGGTGCTCTCACCAAGGCTAATGCCTCATCTCTGTAGTTGCAGCTGAAGTCCTAACAAGAAAGTTAAACTGCAAGCTGGAGAAATCACATCGGGAAGCTCTGGTCTCTGTAGCTTCTGATCCCGGGTAAAAAGGATGATGAAATGAGATATAATTAAGGGACTTTAATACGGATCTCCGGGGTAATTATTTTTATTTTAGGATTAATGTGATGATTAAAAATCCACTGCATTGATCTGCTAAAGTAGGTTAAACGCTGTGGACTTCTGCTTAAATCCAGAGCTGCCGCTTGCTTTTGTATTGACTCATCTTTCCAATGCTCGCCTTTCAGCTGAATTTTCCTTTGAATCAGATGTTCAGCTGAGGGCTGGCCTTTTTTTGTCAGCTCTTGTTTGGCCAGCAGGGAATAATCCTGGATTACATCAGGAAACTGCCACTACAGTAAAAAATGTTCAAATCTGTCTTCATCTCCCAACCTGTAGCATGGGAGAGATCAATAGGACAGTCCTTCCCTTTGGCAAGGAAAAAATATCAGAGCAGTACCTTGCTGTATACCAATATTCTATTGGCAGGAAACTCACTAAATTCTGGGTGTTTTAACAGCCTGATTTCTGCACAGGGAGAGTGTCAGCTGAAGAAAGGAATCTGCACCTTTAAAACTCCTATTTTTTTCAGCTGAGTAAGGAGAACATATTTTCAAAACTCTTAAAGACTCTAAACAAAGATTACCCCAGGGCCTGCCAGAGGGTAAATAAAAGGTCTCAAAGAATTACACAGCAAGAGTCAGCAAATCTTCCCATGCAGGCAGCCTGCATTATTTGAGAGCTTTTTATCTTCCAAATGACAATGAAACATCACTCTTATGCATGTGTACCCTCTGAGTAATATCAGAATCTTGTGACTTGAGGTAATACCACCATTTCTGACTATCTGATGCAGTTCTTATTCAACAGTTGCAAATCAATTTCCAGGCATCCTTACCTTTTTCCTTACCATTTAAGATAATCTGTGATAATTTTCTGCACTGCATGGGCAAATAAAGAATAAACCCACAGAAAATAAACCTGGACTACACCTTGGGAGATCATACAGATTGTACCCTAAGATCATGTCGTGGGGACAACCAGGGACAGCAGAAATTGTAATGGGGACACGGAGGCTACATGTGGACAAGTTGTATTTTGTCCTAAATTGTTTTTTGGTTTTTGTCCTAACTACAGCCAGCACAGGTCAGTGGAGAGCTCCTGCCCCATTTCTGGCTTGCACTCCTCTGGTCTGCTCATAACACCCTGTGAAAGTGTTAATCACAACCTAAGACCATCTACAGCTGTAGTAAAAGTCTCCCTCCATTTCATATCTTCCCCAAGAGGCATAGTCTGAAGGTCACCTTGTGAGTCATCTCTCTCTGGTCACACAGCTCTGTGCCTCCAGTTCTAGCCAGAGGGAATTACTATCCCACAGAAATTACATGTATTCTGTGAGTCACATCGATGAGTCCCTGACAAGAAAGCACTGGGCAGGCCTTGGGTTTGGGAGGTTTTCTTCAGAGAAGAGAACTGGAAACTTCAGAACAAAGCAAAGTCTTCAAACTATATAGAACACAAAAAATAGGTTTATTTGCATGATATGGCTATCACCTTACAGTGGCCAGATCTAGTTGAGCACAGCAGGAGAAGCTGGGACTCCAGCCATGCTGTTCTTGCTGCAGGGTATTCCCAAGAGTATGTCAAGGGGTGCAGCATCCCTGTTGGAAATGGGATGGAGGGAGCAGAACCAACAGGGAGCTGATAGATTAATTCAGCTACCTACAGAGTCATGGAATCACAGAATGGTTTTGGTGGGAAGGAACTTCAAAGCTCACCCAGTCCTACTGCCTGCCAGGGATACCTTCCACTATCCCAGGCTGCTCCAAGCCCTGTCCAACCTGGCCTTGGACACTGCCAGGGATCCAGGGGCAGCCACAGCTTCTCTGGGCACTCTGTGCCAGGGCCTCACCACCTTCACAGGGAAAAATACCTTGCTAACGTCTACCCTAAACTTACCCTTTGTGAATTTGAAGCCATGCTGCCTTGTCCTGTCACTCCAGGCCCTCATAAATATTCTCTCTCCATCTTTCTTTTTGGCTCCCTTCAGGTGCTGGAAGGCCACAGTTAAGTCACCTCAAAGCTTCTCTTTTGGAGGCTGAACAATCCCAATTTTCTCAGCCTTTCCCCACAGCAGAGCTGCTCTGATCATCCTGGTGGCTTCCTCTGGATTGCTTCCAACACGCTGATGTTCCTCCATCCCAATGCTGGATGCAGCCACCCCATCCCTCTGCTCATCCCATTCCCTTTCTCACTGCTGCTGTTGGTTGCTTTAGGCAATGCTTCTGAATCCAAAAATCTTTCCTTCTGCTACTTAAAAGTTTTTGTTTTGTTTAACCATGATTTTGATTTGCTTTTAAAGGAGAGCAGCAAGTGGCTGAAATTGTGGTGCCAGAGTATGAGGATATGTTATTTCCTCTCTTGTGCTCCCTGGCAGTGCTCCCCATGCCCTTGATGCAGAAAACCAGCAGGCTTTGTGTCCCTGCTCCCTCTGTGCTGTATTTCTAGCATTGTTTTGTTTCACCTCTGCTCTGGAGATGACAAAAACACCCGCTGGTCTGGTCTGTGAATTGCCAGTCCTTCTGCCCTCTTCAAGTGACAGTAAATTAAGGTAATGAGTGTCCATTATTTCAGTATTTCACATGTGCAAATTACATTACCCAAGTATGTTCCTCCCTATATTGCACCATGGTCCTTCCTGACCTCAGATCATGAGGTATGTGTCACTACAGAGTGGCCTTCAGACATCTGCCCCTTTTATTGTGGCTGTGGCCACCCAGCAGCCCCTAGTTCAGTGCCCACAAGCCCACCCTGTGTTTTGGATCATGTTGGGCTGTAGAAGCTCTCCAGAAACCTTTTGCCCTGGAGCAGTGAATTATAGGAGTTCTGCTTGCCAGCCAAGACATGGCCATCATCCTTGCTGATTAATACAGAGACAAATAAATCCTGATTCTAATTCACATAGTACCCAGTAGCAGCTTCCTTCAGTCTAACTTCATTGTGTGAAGATCTAGGCCTACTTCTGTCCATGGAAACACGTCTTCTTGCATATTTGGCTGAATATCTGAGTTAAATCCTCAGATTAAATCCTTAAATTTTGCACAGATCTGCTGCCTCAGGATGGCAAAGTAATGGTTGAGTTTTGCCAATGCCCAGTATTTATCACCTTTTAATCCACAGTGGTTTAACTGCTGTGACATGTCTTCTAGAGATGAAATGCCACCAACTTGTTTTATGACATTTTGAAAATAATTGCCTGCTTGGCCTCTATGTATGTGGGCAGGTACAAAGTTCAGTCTTGCCTCCACTTGTGAAAAGCCAAACCCAGAGCCCAGCATTCCCATTTTGGGTTGTGCTGCACCCACATTCCCCACAGCCCCAGCTGTGAAGGATCACACCTTGACCACTGACCTCCATGGCCAGTTTTGATGACCTGGTAACTTGGTCTTTAGTTTTTGACCCAGTTGGAGTTTCCTGATCGTTCTTACACTTGCTGGATTTGGTTCAGGCAAAATCACTGTGCAAAGCTTTGTATTTTCTTACTTTCACTCTGCTTCGTTCTTACCCTTGATTGCTTTTTCAATTCATTTCTCAATTTTTAATTCAAGTGTATTCATTGCTCAGCAGTCCATGTCTCCCTTAGGCAAATCATGGACTTAACCTCTCATTTCTTTGAGGCATGCTTGCCCTCTGTTGCTTGCATCCATTTTGCTTTTCCATCAGCCCTGCAGATAGTCACTGTCCTTCCATGTCCTTTTAATTCAGCTGGGTTTATGCTTTAGTTCTCAGGGTGAAAGCCTTAAAAGCAGCCTCTGCCACTGGTTAGGCTTTTCCCATCAGAACAAATACAGCCAAAGCTGGGCTTCTCACAGTCCTAACTGAGCATCTCAGGCTGTAGATATTTTGGAGGGTTTGCATAAGTGGTAAGAGAAGGTTGTGCCATCCACTTCTGTGCACGGAGAGAGGGAATATTTCCTCCTCCTGTGCCTGGCTCTGGGTGCAGACTCATTGACTGTGAATGCATTTTGCTCATTGTCTTCAGCATGAGCCCTCAGGGCAGTGTAGGGACACTTGACCTGATGCTGAATGTATTAGCACTGGAAACTTGAGATGCAATGCAATTATTTTTGTCAGATCTCTTGTGCTGTGGTGAGATTTGGTACCCACACTGCATCAGGCACTTACCATCTGAAATGTCAGAATTTTCTGGTATCTTAAAACATTTGGGATTTCCTGTTGGTCTCCATGCTCAGGGCTTGACTGTTTTTTTTTTACTTTTCTTGAAAACCACCTGCCTCAATAAAATTTCATTCTGTTGTGGGTTTTGTGCTGCCCCTCAGTATTACAAATAATGATATTTCAATTACAAATAATTATAATTCAGAATAATTATTAACAATAGGACTGATAAGTATTATCTACTACTCCTTAGATGTTTATCTTCCAGCCACAGATGAGAAAAGATAAGATTGTAATGGTTTGGAAGATATCCTTTGATGTACTTGATCTCTTGGTCAACAGTAAATCCAGTTTAAGCCAACTATTTGAATGTGTTTTATCCTTTCTGGGAAGTGATTTTAGACCAAGTTTTTTCAGATGTTGCATGTGAATATCGGATGCAAGATTTAACCCAAATGTGAAATGTGCTACATCAAACAAAACCTTTTTTCTGTGTAATAATGGTTATAATCCAGAAGCTTCCCACCTATGTTTCCAATTTTGCTTTTTGCACTAGTCAAAATATACTCCTCCACCACTTTAATACTATTATTTCCCTCTAACATAAAGAGCCAAACTTGTCCCTGGTATAATTCTGTAAGGCCAAGAGTGAGGTGAAACCAGATGTGCTTCTTTCCCACATCCTCCACCCATATTTTGTTTTTTCATTGGACCCATGTTATTTCACTTCTTCCTTTTGCATTGAATATCCCATTCCTGCCTTCCCACATATTCTCATACATTTTCAAAACGTTTTAATAATCTTGTCCCTGTGAGATGGCAAGTGATCAGCTCAGTAATTACCCACTATCAGTCAACTTGCAAAGCTGTAGGTCAGTGAGACAAAGGTTGATCTCTGTTAATGCAGTGAGCAGAAGTATGTATGTGCTTGTATCAGGATTAAAACTTGCATTTTGTATATTTCACTGGAGAAATAAGTATTTCACTAAACTGAACTGGTCAGATTCAATGCTGCTTCCACTGAAAAATGTGAAATTTCTTATCGACTCACATAACAAGGGGAGCATCCTGCTCAAACACTTGAGTTGGCCCACGAATGTTTTATTTCTTTGTGTGCTGCCTGGCAGGGTTATGCCCACAGATCCTGAACTGAAAGAGTTCTGCACACACATTGTATTTTCCTGGCATTACACAGCACAGGTGAATTGAACCTGGACTGCTAAAGGCGGATTTATATTTCTTTCTTTCCCCTGTGCTGCATCTTTTAACTTGTTGTGCCTTGACTATTTATTTGAAAATGTATTGGGATGTTTGAAGGGATATTTAACTATTCAAGTAAGCATTTGCCTTGCTCTTGTCATCTGACTTCATTGCCTTGAGGGACTGAGCCTGGCCCTTTTGTCAGGAAAAGAGATTTTGGACACAGGCTGGTCTGACTGGGCACTGCTGGGCTGGGTTTGATCTCAGTGTCTCACTGTTCTCAGGGTTAACTTTAGTCCTTTACTCCATTTGGTCCCCTCTGATGTCTCTTCAAGTGCAGCGTAAATAAACTTGCTGTTTCTGGCATGGGCAAAATTAAAAAGGATCCTTATTTTTTGCTGCAAAACTCCTCTTTCTGCTGTCTCTGCTGGCTGCTGTGCTTCTCTTCGCCTGTGCAGCTGTTTGTTGCACTGAAGCCTCCTGATAGTCCCCTTGCCCAAGCTCCTCTGGCTCCCTGATCCACTTTAGTGATTATTTCCAATCACTCTCATCTGCAGGTCACTCATGCATACCACAGCTTTAATTTTATTTTCCGTACACCCTGTGGACACAGTGAGTCATAGTTTCCTTATTTTGCAGGAAGAAGGAACTGGATCTCTGGCAAGATTAACATTCTGACTTTCCAACACCTCTGTGGCATCCTTTTTAAAAGGCTAGGGGCATCACTGTCCATTTTCAAAGAGAGTAGAGTGATCATTTAACACTGAAGTCTTCAGTTTCTCCTCCAGGATGCAGGAATTACAAAACAGGGAAACTAAGGTATAGTTAAAGTGATTTTCCAGTGACTTTAGAAAGCCTTTACATGGCCTAGGCTGTTGGTCATCAGGACAGGGACTGGTTATGGCTTCTATATTTGAGCAGTATGTAACAGGGAATTGCAGCACCATGACCAGGCCTGCAGAAACAGGATTGTAAAATTACTAATGATTTATATGGAACTTGGTGAATATAACACTCACTTATAACTTCAAGAAGAGCTGGAGTCACAAAACCTGGATTTCCTGTGACCTAATGGCCTGTTTGCTAATTAGAGTACATATAGAGAAGGAATATGAGAGCTGCTGGAAAGCAAGAGCAGGAGAAGACAAGACAAACAACAGAGGGATCTCAGAAAGAAAACAAAATAATTTGCTTTACTCTTGGGGACATTCATATCTTCATTCCCTTCCTCTGCTTCTCCTTCCTTGACCATCTGTGTAGGCCAGCAAGCTGAGTCAGGTTTTGGCTTAGCTTCACCATTATAAAATAACATTGGTTTCTGGGTTTGCTTGGGTTGGGGTTTAGTCTGCCTGTGGTAGATGCCAAATGAGGGTAGTGGTAGCTGTCACCTTGAAAGATGAGTGGAAATAGCATTCTGCCTGGGATTAAATGGGATGAACTGCTGGTATTTGGGGAATAGGCTGTGACTGGAGTGGTAGGTGGTGCCTCTGCTGCCACTCAGTCCTTGTCACCCAGCAGTGCTGATCACTGTGTCACTCAGCCACTTGCACCAAGCTGCCCTCATGCCTGGAAAGCATGTGGATCTCTCCTGAATAAGTTCTGCTGCATACATGGTCATGGCCCAGTCTCTGGACAGAGCCCAGGCATGACCTCCAGCTGTGCTTGGAGCCCTTTGGGTCTTCATTTAGTAGCTCCCTTTTAAAGCCTTGCCTTCTAGTCTGAAGTGAATTTTCACCTTTCCTTCCCTTTTCAGAAAGACAGTGGGCAGTGCTGAGGGGGATCTCAGTGTGACAGCAGCATGGATGCAAAGCTGCTCTCTGCAATTCATCCACTTGCTCGTTCTTGCCTTGTAGTTCAAAAACCTCATAATTATCTGACATCCTCTGCTATTAAAACCTCTGCTTGTGTAGGAGTTGTTTTTTGTTTGGATTGCAGCAACAGGCTTTTAGTCTTTGCTGCCTGCTGCTTCCTGACAGCCGGTTTTGACAAGCCCTTCAGAGTCACTGCTGCTTTGTTAATTTTCTGGCTTTTCACCTCCTCCAGCTATTATTACTTTACGCCGATGTTTATTTGACCACACACTGATTCAACACTTACAGTTACCAATTAGGATCAAAATATTGCTTTGACATTTACCTGAAACTCAAGGTCTTTGTTGCTAAGACATCCAACTACACAGCATTGCTCACTCTTTTATTTGTTAGGGGCAAGTCCTGTGATTAATGGTATCCATAACTGACGTACATCTTCCTTGATGAGCAATTTGCTTACATTCATGGGTAAAACAAAACATCTCTGCACTAGGAGTTTCTGGTTATTACACCTTTTATGAAGTGTTTCCTTGCCATCATCAGCATCACACGTTGGGGACACATACCAATTTTAGAAGTTATTACATTAGGGCAAATTGAGCAAATGGCAAAGTTCCACTGTTGGCAATCATTGATAATGATTCCAGCCTTAAAATTAGCTTTTGTCTCTCTCTCTCTCTCTCTCTCTCTCTCTCTCTCTCTCTCGCTCTTTTTTTTTAAACTATTTGACATGGGCTATCTAAATTACATAGTAGACATCTGTCTAAGTGATTTCCTCAGCTTTCCTCCCCTTCTTTTAACCTTTTCTCACCATCTTTTTTACCCACGTGCTTTTTTTCTTCATTTTCTGTGTTTCCATCCTCTGTGTGTGCTTTTGTATTGCAGTTCTGATTCACAGAACCTTAATTTGTTTACCTGTTTAAATGCAGTTAGTGCTGAGAGTGAGCATGGTAGAATTTGACTAAAGTAGCATGCCACAGAAATATACTGAAGAAGCAGTTTAAATCTCTTCTCTATTTTTGCAAGCTGTTTGCAAATTTGGCCAGACAATTTTTACGGATGCTTACAGCATCCATAAAACTGAGAGGATTAGAAAATTTTATATTTCAAAAACTGAATTATCCCAACTCAAGACTGATTGAAGTCAATGTTAAAGCTCTCAGTGATCTTGTTAGAAACAGAATTAATTCAGTGTTTTTAAGTGTCTCATCCTTGGCTTCTACTTAGTCCTAATACAACAAACCATTATTTATGGAAGTTGTTCTTAGGGTGAGGAAGAGGTTTATTGTACCACCCCTGCAGAAAATGCAGAGTAGACACAGTGAGAGGCACAGCCCTATATGATGTGCAGTATTTCCTCTCCGGGGTGTTCTGTGTATTTATAAGTCTGTGTTTTGTTAATCTCTGGAGTACCTATTGGAAGAAGAGCCCTTCTTGGTTCAGGGCTGGATACTTCATTTTGGTCTGACCCCAAGCTCAGCTCACAGCTCTGTACTTTGTCCTTTACAAGTGTCCTACCCAGACCCTCACTTGGCCTCACTGGATATTTTTGTACCTCAATTAGATCCCCCACCCTGCCACTTCAAAGCTAAGTATATTAAGCTGTTCGTCATAAGACATATCTGTCATTCCTCAGGTCAGCCTGCCCATCTCCCCTTGGATCTTACCCAAAATGTGTATGTCCTTTAAATGTGGTGCCTCTTCCCAGAGGAACAGCTTGATGAAAGGGGAGCATTAAAGACTGATTTTACAATTTGTTTTGCTTGATGGACAGATTCACCCACCTCCATCTTAGACCATTTACTCAGATTTTCTTTCTGATGTTACATGTGGAGTAAAGACATAGAAAAGGAAAGGACTTTACTGCATATTTTAATTCTTCATTTAATCTGCCTGAATATTGGCTGTGTTTTAGGAGAGTTCACCTCTGGAGGACACACCAACACCAGCCATTTATCTGAATTAATGTTCTCTATTTCGGTTTACAAGTAAATATCTAAGCCCAAAATACAGAATTTAAATCCAATTTAAAAGCACAATTCCAGCTTAGTTTTCTCCCACTTCTACACTCTCTCCCAGCGAGTCACTTAGTGATGCCTTTAGCAAATAAAATATATTTTTAAGGCCATACACTTAAATGTCTTTTACAAAGATATACATTCAAAGGAGCCATGCTTCTATACCAGTTACAGTGTGGCAAAAAATGTGTTAGACTGTGGTACATGGGAGAGAATCTCAAGTGTTTATTTCAACAAGCCTCAAAGTGAAGGTGTCCAAGTAATTTTCTCATGCTTTGTTGACACCAATATTCTACTCAGAAATTGTACCTTGAGCAGGTCAGCTGATTAAAAACTTACAGAGAAATACGGGAAATACACATGTTATGGGACTGCCTGGTAATCCAGAGTGCTGCATTGCCCTATAGCCACTATAGCATAAGGTTTTTGATTTGAATCAAAGACTTGCAGAATGGTTTGGGTGGGAAGAGACATTCTAGCTCATCCAGTGCCACCCCTGCCATGGCAAGGACACCTTCCACTATCCCAGGCTGCTCCAAGCCCTGTCCAGTCTGGCCTTGGACACTCCAGGGATCCAGGGGCAGCCACAGCTTCTCTGGGCACCCTGTGCCAGGGCCTCACCACCCTCACAGACAGCAATTCCTCCCCAATATCCCATCTCTCCCTGCCCTGTGGCACTGGGAAGCCATTCCCTGTGTCCTGTCCCTCCATGCCTTGTCCCCAGTCCCTCTGCAGCTCTCCTGGAGCCCCTTTAGGCCCTGGCAGGAGCTCTGAGCTCTCCCTGGAGCTTCTCTTGTCCAGCTGAACGCCCCCAGCTCTCCCAGCCTGGCTCCAGAGCAGAGTTGCTCCAGCCCTGGCAGCATCTCCGTGCCTCCTCTGGCCTGGCTGCAGCAGCTCCAGCTCCTTGTGCTGTTGTTCCCAGGGCTGGGGCAGCTCTGCAGGTGAGCTCTCACCTGAGCATAGGGCAGAGGGGCAGAATCCTCCCCTCCCTGCTGCCCACGCTGGGCTCAGCCCAGGGCACAGGGGGTTCAGGGCAGGTGCAGCTCTCACCCACAGCACCTTCTCCCTTCTCGCAGGGCTGCTCCATCTGCTCATCCCAGCCTGGATTGATCCCAGAGGTTGTCCTGACCCAGGTGCAGCTCCAGCACTTGGCCTTGTTAAGCCTCATGAGATTCCCAAGGGCATATTTTAACACCGCATGTTGTTCCTTCCTAATTTCCTGTGCTAAATATTGCTGCCAATTAGATGAGAGGATGGATGTGGCCAGAGACTTTCACCAGGCCTTGTAATAAGCCTGGTGACCAGCAAGACTCTTGGGGTCCTGGATGCCCTTTTTTTCAGACAAAGCCTGCTGGCAGATTGCTTCCTGGCTGTCCCCACACGGCCCAACTGGGAAGTAACTTTCAGTATTGGCAGCACCAAATGTTCACAACTCCCCTTGCCAGGCTTCTGAAATAATGAAATTGGGTTAAAATGAAGAAGTTTAAAAATAACAATCTGCAAGATCCTTTCTCGTTGGCTTCTGAGATAAGGGGAGGATTTTGACTTGTGTTGTCAAATATTTCTCCAGCATTTTTAAATTTCTACCCTACTACTGGTACAGTTTCCAGAAGACTGCAAGCATCATGAGGGTTGGAATGAATTTGTGAAAGTTTGGAAAACAGGGACTTGTGATGGTTGTGTTTATGCATTGGCTTAAAAAAATGTCATCTTTCCAAACAGGCAAAAGAAGCGCTATGTTGTGACTTAGGGATGTCATCAAGTGACACAACCTTTGCTAGCGTGGCCAACAAATCAGAGGAAGGACTCAGTGCCCACCACATTTAACAACTACTATAGATGTAAAATTGAAATTTGGAGCTTTTACTTCTTTGGCCCTGAGGTTTCCCATGTCTCCAGCTTTTTGCCCTTGTGTTTTTGAGAATGAAATTTCTACCTCCTCACACGTGTATGTTGTTTATGAGCACAGATAATTGCTGGCCTTCACATTTGTATGGGGAGCCTGGTATTGCTTTCATCCCAAGACTTGCAGAGTCTATGGGAAGTAAAAATTAATTGTGTACCCTAGTAAGGTGATGTCTTGTGGTTCTTGGTATCTTCTAATTGTTTTTGATGAACGTGTCATAATCACATTTGTGTGTTAAGAAATAGGACATGAGTACTCATGCTGATAGACTTAACCTAATGAATGATATCAAATATCAACTGCCTCGTTTTCTTGCTAGAGGGCTGCAGTTTAGCTGGCAGAATGGAGAGGAATTGGCAAATTGGACCGGCACCTTTAATTTCACGGATGACGGAGCAGTGAAGAGTGGCAGTGACACAGGCACCAGGTACCAACACCCGAGGGAATGACTACAGAGATTTCTCTCTCCTTGTGTGAATCACAAATGTGAGCACAGGCTGTATGAAAAACGAGATTTGCAGTGTGCTTTGGCTGCTTGGCACTGCTCCCCATGGCACAGAGACGCCAGGGATGCCCAAGCACTGTGGTGTTTTCCCCCTTGGAAGCCTTGTGGACATTTTGGAACATGCAATAAGCATCCATGCAGAATGCAGGAGGGTGGCTTCTGTGTCCTGGCCTCTCCTGTTTCCCTACCAATGCTATGTTCCAAGGTGTAGCAGTATGGGAGAATGGGACTTTGGTGGAGAATGTCCCAACGTGACAGTATTGGTACACACAGAGCACACTGGGGTATCTGGTCTTTACAATAAAACATGTAATCTATGAAAACATATTTGAATTCTTTCCAGGGCCTAGCAGGGGAAAAGTGTTCTGTTAAGATAAGACTGGAGTATTTCCTTTATTTACACTATTTGACAGCATGAGAAGCACTGATGGGCTCTTTGTATTTACTAGCTTGACATGAGCTCAGCGTCTGCAGGGTCATGTCCAGAGTCAGGAAACTGGCAGCAGTTGTGCCTGAAGAGCTCCACAGCTATCCCAGGCCATCTGCATGAATCCAAGCATGGGCATAGAGTGGATATTTGGGTTCTCTTCCTGGAACATCACTTGTAGAGGTTAAAAATCCTGAGTCACATGAAGAATCAAGTTCAATAAGTAGCAGGGAAAACTTAAAAAAACTGTAAAATAAAAAAACCCCGAAAAACACTTAAAAGAACTTTACATTTAATACCTGTGTATAAACAAAGCTCTGGATAAATTGCCCATTTTATTTTAAATATCATCATTTTGTAACCGTACACTGCTACAGTTGTGGAGCTGATAGCACTTCAAAGGCAAGCAGAAGTTACAGAGTCTAACCTGCCAGAAATCATCCTGTCACTGAACCACAGCAGTGCTGCAGTTCCTGCTCAGGCTCTTGCTGTGATATGATCCTGTTTGAGCACTGCCCGCTGCTCTGCTGGTTGGTTTTGTAAAGTTCTTTATGGAGGAACCAACCTAGACTGCAGTTTTTCACTTAGAGCAAGAAAAAGAAAGGTTTGTGTGTGTGTGAGATCTATCTATTATTGATCTATCTGTCGGTATCTATCTATCATCTATCTATCTATCTATCTATCATCTATCTATCTATCTATCTATCATCATCTATCTATCATCTTCTACTGTTGTTTCCTCTTCAGTGTGTGCATATGTAATGTGTATATACAAAGTCTTCAGTTGAGGCACTTGGCATATAAAAGAGCCCAGTGTGACAGAAAGATGCACATCTTCTTGAAGGCATGAGAAAAGAAACAAATATAGATTTCCCCCTCTAGATACCTTTGACAGAGACAATTGAGCCATCACTGATTGCAGGATGGAGAACCAAAACCCTTGAATAAAAAAGACACAGTCACGAGGGGCTGAACCACATTACTGCTGTCAATCCTTTCAGCCTCTCCAAAAACAAAGAGGTTCAGGATGCAAGTGCTTTTTACAGAAAAAGGCTCAAACTGCACAAGCTAGATAGAAACTTTAAAAGGTTATAATATCGATTAAAAAATGTGTATTTCAAAGCCTGTGTCATGTAATATATCAGGTGTTTGTGTCTCCACTGCCCAGGCTCCCAGGGAATGGTCACAGCCCCAAGGCTGCCAGAGCTCCAGGAGCATTTGGGCAATGCTGTCAGGGATGCACAGGGTGGGATGGTTGGGGTGTCTGTGCAGGGCTGGGAGTTGGACTGGATGATCCTTGTTGGTCCCTTCCAACTCAGGACACTCTGTGGTTTTGTGTCACTGACAGTGGAGCTGAGAGATTTTGATAATAGCTTTGATAGACTATGGATGAGTCTAGATGCAGCATATTTCTATAACACCTAAATGTGTTGTAAGCGTTATTTATCCTTTTCTCTGCTGTATGAAAGCTGAGAATGTAGGGAAATAAAAAAGTACTGTATGAGTGGGGAGATGAGACTGTGTGGTGACTACTGCAGAGCTGTGTCAGAATGGTTTACTATCTACCTTTGATCACCTTTCTAACTATGTTGTCACCAGACATCTCCTGAGAGCCTTAATCTGACATTGAAGTTTAGACAGTTGATATAATATGAAAACAAGCCTTCCTCTAATGAATAATTCTTTCCACTGAATGGAAAACTTGCAGACTACATTTTACAGAACTGATTTTATTTGTATATATTTACAGGACTCCAGAGAGATGTCTGAAGTGCACAAAACTAATTATATGTCAGCATAAGCACAGTGAACACCTTTCACTGCACAGCTCTGCGGTTTGCTGTGCTGTCACCTTCTTGTGAAAGGTTTGGTGTTTAAAGACCTTAGTTGAAATTAATATTAATATGTTTTCCATTAACCTGTACCATTTGTAGATAGAGAGATACATGTTTATTCATGCATTTGTGGTATCACCTTGAACATATTCTAGAACTACTCTTTATCTTTTAATTACATAACTTAATATAGGGTGTAGAGATGCTGACAATTCATTCTGTAGGAGTGAATTTTTAGATGAAAATTAAGGACTTCCAAAGCAAAAGCACACTGAAAGAAATAAGTGCATTAGAATTGCAAGTCAGCCAGACTTGATGAGATTAGTGGCTTTATCAAAACCAGTGAACAGTGAAGATTAAACAATGCATGGAAATGATCAAGTAAGAAAGAGATGAAGATCATAATGTTAACCGACAGAATCACAGAATGGTTTGGATGGGAAGAGACCTTCAAGCTCATCCAGTTCCACCCCCTGCCCTGGGCAGGGACACCTTCCACTATCCCAGGGTGCTCCAAGCCCTGTCCAGTCTGGCCTTGGACACTGCCAGGGATCCAGGGGCAGCCACAGCTTCTCTGGGCACCCTGTGCCAGGGCCTTACCACCCTCACAGACAGCAATTCCTTCCCAAGATCCCATCTCTCCCTGCCCTCTGGCACTGGGAAGCCATTCCCTGTGTCCTGTCCCTCCATGCCTTGTCCCCAGTCCTTCTGCAGCTCTCCTGGAGCCCCTTTAGGCCCTGGCAGGAGCACTGAACTCTCCCTGGAGCTTCTCCTGTCCAGCTGAACACCCCCAGCTCTCCCAGCCTGGCTCCAGAGCAGAGTTGCTCCAGCCCTCTGATGGCTGAGGTCTGAAATCAAACACAATTCTTAGTCTCAGACACACTTCTCACACTTCCCTTTGCTCTGCTGTGCTGGAGGAACTCAGCTAACCCAGGCTTTTCATCACAGTGCTTAAGACAGTTCTTCAGCCTGTGTAGAAGCAGTCCATGAAAATAAAAGGTTATATCATGTATGTGGTGCAAAAAAGAGTGAATCCAGTTTGTGTCATAACATTGCTGTGGGTAGACACTTGACTGATCTCGATTTTCTGGGCCTTTTTGTGCACCACAGTCTTCATTTTGATTCAGATTACATTGCTGAAGGCCTTCTAGATAGCAAAGAAATTGTGAATACTAGCAAGAAGTGAAAATTAAACACAGGAGCTCCCCAAAACCATAGGGATTTCAACCAAAGGAGGACTACTCATTCAGATGCAATGACAATCAGTTGTTGAACACTGGCTTGCTTTTGATTCCTGTGTATCACATATTCCTCATATTTCTATCTTTTGAATTTTGTGCTAAGCATTATTAAATCTGACAGCATCCTTGCAGAGAACCAGGTAAAGGGTTCCATCTGATGCTGGTTGTGAGAAGTGATATATACAACCACTTCCCAGAGCCCTGATTCTTCTGCTCTCCTTGTAATATATTTTGCAACTTACTGGGATTGTGAGTCATCATGCTTAAATAAATTTTCACTGCCAAGAAGCTGCCTTAATGATAGGATGACCTATCTGCCATATTGGTTGGTTTATGGTGCTCTCCTCAGTCTACTGAAGCTGAAGATTAGATTTAGTGTAGAACTTTAGTGGTGAGACCACAGAAGCCTTTGATGGATGATAGGAGATGTGATGTTTAGACTTTAGGCCTGTCAGTTTGTATTCTGAATTCTCTAGTATGACAAATCTGAGGTTTTGTTCCCGCAGAAGCAATTGGATTCATCAATTACACATTTTACGAGAATGAATGTAAGGGCTTAGGATTTTCCTGAAGTCACACTGTCGAGTTCCTCATACAAGAATCCTAAAATCTAAAGAACCAGAACAAAAAAAAAATGTAAAAAGAAAAAAGAAAAAAGCATTTGCTTGCAATGAGAAGCTAAAATGTGGCGTTTGAGATGTCGTTGATGTGTAAGTGTTGTCATGAGTTTTGCTATGTCTTCTAGATGGGTGGTCACATGGATAAAAACATCAGCAGCTAATTTCAGTCTGAGTGAATCAGAATAGGCTTGATCAAAACACCCAAACAGCAGTTAATTAAAAACTGGGGAGTTTTGAAATGAGATTGTGAAAAGATTCCTGCAGCATATTCCACTGTCAGGAGACAGTGTTGGTTGGATATGGTGAAAGACAAGAAGCCCCAAAGTGTCCCTGAAACTAGAATTCAATGTTGTCTCCAATAAACCATTCCCACACTGCACAGTGGCAAAACCTCTAGATGAAGATGGATGCCAATCTGGGTGAGTGGTGCTGATGGACTGCAGGGTGGGCTTATCTCCAGGGAAAAGCAGGAGGCAGCCTGGACTTTGCTGTGCCATTTAGGGCTGTTTCTGCTGGAGCTCCTGCTGCTACACCCACGAGTGCTGCAGTGGAGCTGAGTGAGGCTGGAATCATGGGGAGGCTTCTGTCCCAAATTAATGGGCAGATTGGAAGGGAACAACTTGCTATTGGCAGGAGGGATGTTTGGTCAATTCCCATTGCTAATGAGGTAATAATCAGCAGAGCCAAGCAATTCCAAGTGATCTGTGTGTGAAGACATGGAGATGGGAGATTGTAATCAGAATGGCAGTGAGCAGCCAGTTTGCCAGGAGCTTCCATGTGTTTGTGATGAAAAATATATCCTCAGGGTATCACAGCTATCATGTTGACTGCAGAGATATGTAAGATGTCTGTGGGGTCAAGAAAGGAATCCAGAAAAGGAGCACCTCTGAGGTACAACAGTGCAGACTTTCCACACATCTTGGGAGGTTCAGTGAGCTATCCTTGAGCAGCCTTTAAAGAACAGAAATTTAAGGCCACTCCTCCTCTGTAGAAGATAAACTTAGGAATTTAGGGCTGATTCATGGAAGCACTTTTGGTTTTTTTGAAAGCAAAAATTTTAACTAGGAAGACAGGTGGAGTATGTTGGTAAACTGTCCTTGTCTTGATGGATGGACATTTTTAATCCCACCTATTATCACACCCCAGAAAAACTTAGGACTCTGTAAGACCAAACATATCAAAATATCCTAAGTGAATGATCAGTGGGTTAATGAATTAATACTTTTTATCCTCAGCTACAGGAATCTCCTGGAAAACTTGAGTTCCTGTACAAGAATTCCAGCTTCTGAATTTTAGTTACTTTGGTTCTTTTAGAAAGAAAGGCAGTCTTGAACTAAAGATGCCATTTCTATCTTTAGCTTCCAGGCATTGAATACTAATTTTTCTTGCTATACTGTATTGAAAACCTTCCTGCCACTAGTAATTGCTTCCTGGTGCAGTATCTCCTTACTCAGTCACCATATGTTTAGATTAAGCTTCACACGCCTCTCATAATTTTTTAGAATCCAGATAATTTCTGCAGGTCATTTTGTAACTCTCTCCAGTGTCTTGAACCCCCAAAGATGAAATGTCAGAACTGGGTGCAGTAAATTCAGAAAAACTATTACCCCACAATATATATGGATATGTATGATTATTTTCTCTTGCTTATATTTTATTTTTTTCACATGACACCACTTATGGTGGCATATTTTGTTCCCACCTACAGACACATGCTAAAAGTTCATGATCAGTGAGACATCTAATGCATCTACTAGCAGTAGAGATGAAGATGGTACAGGATTTAAACTGGTTATTGCCAGTGACATTGTCATCAGCATATGATGGATGGGAGGAATGTGAACTACATTTTTTAACATTTATTGTCCCGAAGGATGAGACAATCAAATAGCTCCATCAGGCTGTGTAAAAGAAGACATTTGCTTCTGCAGTCTTCTCTGCTGAGCCCACAACTCCTCAACTCTGAGTTCAGCCTTTCAAGCACCATTCTCTTCTGGACAAGGCAACTCAGGCTCTCAAATAAGCAGAAACAGCACAAGCAGCAATGTGATTTTTTTTTTTTTGTGCCATAGTCCTAGTGAAGTTTAAATTAGTCTAAGGACATCAAACATTCCTGCTTCCCCTGCCACGTCTACATCAGCTTCTTTTCCTGCCAAACAGGGATCATCCCCTCCCAATGGGACAAAGTAACCTTAGGAGAACAGGCCATGAGAAGTGGTAGGACACTCTCTTTGAGGAAGAAAAATCCCTGTATTGATATCAAACCTTAAACCTTTTGACCAAATCTTGTAGTTTTTGGCGTTGTCACATAGAAGTATGAACAGAAGCGAAGGCCAGAGGGATTTGATCTCTCACAATGGGCTCTGATTAAATCAACACCTACTGTGTCCTGGTCTAGGTGAATTTTCCAGGGTCTCTATAGCCAGTATTTTTGCTACAGCAGCCTGAAGATCCCATGCTGACCTTGCCAGATGATGTGAGTCCCCTGTGCTTTTGGGGAATGTGTTCTGGCACACTTGGAATATTCCTGAGTAAGGAAGGTGAATCTCGACCCAAGGCTGGCCATGGATCTGCCCACACTGATGAGAGCAGGCACTGCTAATTGGACAGCACTCTTAATAAGTATTTAGTAGAAGCCTGCAGGGCCTGGTTCAGTTATTCTCATTTCTTAGTCACTGGATAATGTATATTTTTGGAAAGATCTTTGTTTTTCCTGCAGGGTAGGTGGAATCCTTCCTGCGATGCTCTGTGGTCTCGCTGCAAACAGTGTTGAGAACTGGCACTGCAGGAAGGAGCAGAATGAATGGGAAGGCAGCTTGAGAAAATGGTCCTGTTTAAAAAATGCCTGGCCATTGCACTAAATTATACTTTAAACCCTTTGTTCAATATATCAGACAAATCAGTGTCTCAACCCATGCGTCACTCGAAGGCAGGTTTGAAGTCTCGGGCTTTTTAATTCATGTAGTGTGATCAAGAAAAGCTTACTTCTGATCAAAGCAGGAGCAGCCCAACTGCAGATGATCAAAGACCTGAGTGTTAGCTGCTGTACTGAGAAACCAAATGTGTCTCTCACTAGCGAGCTCAGTAGGCAGCTCAGCTGGAGGTGAGGTTGCAATGGGGGACGTGAAGGTTAGAAAAGAAGGAGGTTTCAGTCAGTCAAAAGTGGAAAATTACAGAGTGAATAGCATCTAATTTCTTGGCACTCAGTGCAGTGAGCTGTAAAAAACCAGTCCCCCCTGAGCGCTTGCAGCTTGTGTGGTGTTCAGGTGCAGGATTTGATCCTGGAAAAGTGTTGTGGGTTTGAAAGCTGTGATTGACGTGAGCAGACACAGAGCAGTGAGTGGTGTGTAGTGCCCAGAGCCCTTAGAAAGAACAATCCTACGTGCAACTGAGCTGTTTGTTGTGATTCATTCTCAGTTATGTGCTGTAAGGTAAAGAATCGTGAATTCTTGTATTGGTTTTCCTCTAGACTTGTGACCTTTGGGGGATAAAAGTTATTTATGTTTCATCAGGGGAAGTGGAAAAAGGCAGGGAGAGGACATTATGGTGGTGACAGATCAGCTCTGTTTTGTGGATAATAAAACTTGACTGTCATTCTTCTAAAGCCAAAGCACAGACCTTTTCCATAGCAAAAGGAGTAAGTAGTATAGTCAGGTTTGTCACTTGTCACTAATCAAGAGCACAAATCAAAATAAACTGAACTACACCCTTGTTTCTTAGCTGGAGATCAGACTGAGGAGGATGATGGGGAGGACAGTTTCCATTTGTGCTAATTAAGCTTTCTGACAGGCAAATGTATCTTCATTCACAGGGAACTACATGTTTTAGAGTGGGAGTTAATAGGCAGAAGGAGCTCTCGGAGACCAGGGAGTGGGTGAGACTGATGCTTCCTCTGGGAAAGTGTGGGGGCCAAACACTCCCTGCAGGACCAGACCCTTGCAAGAGGAGGAGGTGGGTTTAAAGGACATCTCTGGAGGTTGAGGAAACCCATGCTCCTTGTGCTACAGCCTGGTGTTGTGCAAAAGCTGCATTCTAGGAAAGCAGAACGTGAAGCACTTCCGTGGGAAGAGGTTGTCCAGTGCTCCAGGGAACTGCTTTGGCTAATTTCCCACGGTGTCTGCAGCAGGAGGAATTGCTGTGAAGCAAATAAATAGCATGAACACCCCTGCGAGAAAGAGAGGAACCCTTTTTTCCTGAGTCCATTGACCAGACACTGCCTTGAAAAGTCCTTAATGCTGTTGCAGCACAGTTATTGTTTGCACCCTACATGTGGCAGCATCCATAGCATTATGACTAAGGAGGCTTCAATGGCTGTGTGTCTGCTCCAGTGAGGTTCAGGGCTGATGAAAGACAGCCCAAATGATGTTTGGGTTTGGGATCACTGCTTGGTTTCAATCAGGAGGCACAGGTCCCATCGGCCATGTTTCATCCAGCCTGTCCAATGCATCCTCCCTCTGCACTTCCACGAGGTGATAAATGGTGAATCCAATGCTCCCAGTGGTGCTGCTGGGAAAGCTGAAGCTGTTGCTGGAGGCTTGCAGGACAGTCCTTTCATCCTTGCAGGATGTGCTTTCCAGAGCTGTAGGCTCATGGAATATCTCTCCTAGAAACACAGTATTGCCTCATGGATTGATTTCCTTCCAGATCCAGAAGTGGTTTATTTTTGACCCAGTCCTTTCCTCCTTAACCTTCTGCTGCTTTAGTAACACATCCTTTTTCATTGCTATTTTTGGTTTGTGGATGGAGTAAACAGGCAATGATCAAAGCAAATGGCTGGGACACAGGAAATTTCATCTCCATTTCATAAAATGACGTCTTTGACTCCAGTGCCACAGGCTGAAGCCAGCTTTCCCCTGCTGTGGTGTTCCCACGTGACAGCATGTGCTGTTTGACATCTGAGCTGCTGCTCTCTAACTTAGCAGCACAGCCAGAAGTGCGCAGGAAAGATAAAAATAAATGTTAATCTAGATTTTTGCTCTGCTTATCTGTCCTGAGGCGCATTCGAGGTGCTGAAATCAAGTGTTGGGTGATGGGTGAGGATGAGGCTGATAGGCATTGCTGTCTCCTGCACACCCTAAGGAGCAGGAGTGGTGTGTAATGTGCTCAGTGTTGTGTGGGGTGTTTGGCTGCCCCAACTACTGTGTAGATCAGGCACATCCAGGGTACCAGCATTGTCTGACTCAAGGAACCAAAGAAAAGGATTGATACTGCAAAAGACAGTCAGAAAAAGTTTATTTCAGGAAGATGAAAACATTGTCTGTACTGGCAGCCAGAGGGGACTCCTTCAACCCTGGAAAATTCTGTGATCAGTAAGAAATTGTATGGTTTGGTCTAAAGAGAGGCTTTGGTTTAGTCTGGGGGAGCTGCCTGGAGTACATCCACACAGGGCTTTGGCCTGGTGCAAGCAGGGGGATTCTTAATCCAAATCCAGTTGAAGCCTCTTTCTCAACTTGCTCAGCTCCAGCTCAACAAGACAAGCACATGGGAGATGTGCCAGGGCACTGGATTTCAGCTGTTCCTTAATAAATACTGAATGTCCAGGTGAACAATTCAGATGGAAGGGAATTCCAAACCTTTTGGTGAGAGCCTAGATGAAGGTTCATGTTAGATGTCCCTTCAGGAGGCTGAGGAATTTTTTTCACAGAGTTCTCACTGATGTGGAATACTTTAAATATGTTATTTTCTCTACAAAGCTAATTTTTTTTTATTGCCTCGAAGGCTATACAAACACATTTCCAAATAACCACATTTTTAAAAGATGAGCTATTGGGTTTTTCTGACTTCATTATTAGGAATTTTTTTGTTGTCCTGCCACCTTGTAGGCATGGGCTTCCTCCTTCCATTCTCAAGGTCTGTGCCTCTCACTGGATCACAGAAGTGGTTGGTTTGGGATTTGGCAAAGCTGAGGTGGTGAAAACCTCAGGGAGAGGTGAAGGAGACACTTTCTAAAGCAGCATTCGACAGGCTAGAAACATTCCCAGCCGAAAACAAATTGCTTTGGGAGGCTCTTGGATTTCTCCAGTCACGGAGGGATCAAACATGAAATTTGATATTATTTTACAATGACACAAACAAGAAATATTACATTTCCAGTGATGGCTTAAATGAAGCTTTTCCACAAACCTTACCTTTATATTTCCTATTGAAGATTCAAAAGGTAGTTTGGAGTTACAGCTGCCTGAATTCCAGGATTTTAAAGGATCCATCAGAACAACTTGCTCTAGCCTTGTTCATAACAACTATTCCTCCAGGTCATCTTCTCTTAATTCTTCATTGTCCTCTCAAGTGCTTTATGTGCAGGTCTTACGAATTAGGTTTTAATACAGAGTTTTAATGATTAGGAGTGAAACTGATCCAGAGCTTGTTTTAAACTCTAAATCTTGTTTGTCATTTTAATACAGACTCATTGAGTTCACTTGACAGCCTAGGCTTTCTCTTTTCCCTAAGCATGAGTAGCTACCATTGTGTTTTGTTTCCCCTTCAGTCCAGTGACTAAAGTGAAAAAAATAACCAAAAAGGTAAATATTAATATCTATATTTTAATCAAGAGTAGCAGTGTTATTTGTGCTGTGTCTGAGCGTTAAAATCCTTTTGTTGCCAATTTTTTTTTTTCCAGAAAATAATTCCTGTTTCCTTTCCCTTCCAAATATAGCAAAAGGGTAAATCCCAATGGAAAGCACAGTTGCTCAGGAGCTGTGGAAAATCCTCTACAGACAGAATACAACCTCTAGCACTTTTAGGGTACTGTTTTCTCCAACTCAGCAGTCAGACACCCAAAAGATGAGAAATGTTCCTTAAATGATCAGTGCTTTTGCCCTGACTTTCAGTTCCAGCTGCCAAGTGCTGACTGCTGGAAAAGGTATCTCGTCCTTGTTGATGCTTCAGGATAGATGAACTCCTGTAGGAATGGACAGTAACTGGAAGTGGGTGACTGTTCTAGGATCAGCAAGGACATCTGTGCTTTCCTGGGAAGGAATAAGCTGCCCACAGGCCAGGCAGTGCAGCCTCAAGTTAGGCAAAAGTCATAAATGACAAATTTCAGCAAAATTCTGTTGATGTGCAAGACAATTATTCTAGTCTAAACCTTGTTTATGATATCTTTTCTTGTTGTTTCTCAGGTATTTCGAGTTTTACGAAGGGCCTTTGGAATACAATTCTACCAAATGCCTGGAATTACGGCAGGACATCATTGAGGTGAAGGTTTTGTCCATGTAAGTATGAAATAAATGTAAGAAGTAAAAGTATTTAGCAATAAAAGTACTGCTAAAAATGTCAGTTTTAAGGTAGATGGAATAATAAATTACAATGGCATTGTCAGATGGTGCAAGGGTCAAGAGATCACATCAACAGGGATCTCAGAAGGATTCCCTGAGCTTCTCTTACCTGTGCAAGCAGTGTTTGAATTTGATCTGAGGTCCATTTGAAAAACATGGAAGCTTTTCCCATACATTGAGACATTTTGGTCAGGCCCAGTGTTATTGCTGGGAATTAAACACAGTGTTTGTAATATCATATTTCCAATGATTGAAGACTAAGGACAGCCAGACTGACTCATGCAAGTGTCCATCTAGCTTAAGGCTCTTTAACTGACAGTGGCCAGAAGTGAAGGCTAAGAAAGGAGGCAAAAAGCTCAGCCCTTCCTGATAATAAGTACTGGCATGGGGACTTGTGGAGTGGTAGAAGGAGTCCAGACTGGAGTAATCAGAGTGGACAGTGGACCTCTCTATTAATTTGTTTAGATATTTCCTGAGCCCATTCGTATTTTTGACCTCCTCAAACAGAAGAGAGTTTCACAACTCAAAACACCTCTGTAAAAAAGGTTAGAAAATGTGATTCTGGGACACAATAAAATATCTCTAAACTGTGTTTTGTGGTCCTATGTCAGGAAATGAATGAATGAATATATGTATATATACATATGTATATGTGAAGCCACAGCAAAGAAGCTGGGTGAAGAAATTGGTTTGCCAATGGGACAGAGCACAGGCCTGTATTTTTAGTGTTGCCTTTTTGCATTTTCAGCATTTACCAGAGTTGAGATGCTTATATTGTGCCTAATCCCTCACCACATCTAAAGCCAGTGGTTTAGCAATGTTTCAGGCAATGCACAAGATCTGCAAAGTGCAAAATGTCAGTCCAAAGTGCAGCTCTACAGGTGCATAACATTAAGCAGCCAGGGCTACAGAAAATACAGTTTATTGCTCCAGGTCTGCATGAGTCTGAGCATGTCTCCCTCACTGACTGTGCACAAGAAAATGTAGGTTATGTCCTTGCCTTCTGTACTGGATGAAGGATACACGAGTAACACACTTTGCACTGCTTGCTGACTTGCAGTGCTTAAAAATAAATAGGAGGGGTGAGAATGTCACACCTCTGCCAGTGTTCTGCTGAAGGTGGGGAGTTTTGAATTGGTTTTTTTCTGGGGTTTTGGGGTTTTTTTTGCATACTTATCAGAGGACACAGAGAATTGCTCATTTTTCTTCATCTTATCCACTGGCCCAAGGAAGGTAGTGGACTCCTGCTCAGATAGATATGAGTTACCCTTAGTTCTACAATAGATGCCATTTGACATTAAGCTCTTTTATTCTGCTGGTCTCTTCTGATTTTCTTGATTCAAATGTGCTGCTTCCAAAGTCAGCCCTTATGGTAGTGGAAGATTTCCAAGTTAATGTGCTCTGGTGGGCTACAAAAAGTACAATATGACCTAATTCCTTTCTGTAACTTCCACAGCCTGGGAAATGCTAAGTTCTACTTGCTTTAAATATATAATTATCTTAAAAGTCTTTGCTTTATTCAGACATTAAAAGCCCTCAAGCCTGAAGAGAACTCATTAAAACCTATCAATCTAGCAGAAATCACAGACTTCCAAATTTCCTAGTCAGATTATGCAGTTGCTTCCTACCTCTAGATACTTGCAAATCCTTCAATTATCTCTGTTGTCCAAAAGTACAAGATTATGTGTGAACTTCAGTGTGGAAGTTCTTGGAATTGGTGATATCATCAAAAAATGAGTCATCTGTATCAGCCTAGTAGAAACAGCAGTGTAAGTTTTTTTTAAATGAAACTACAGGTATATTGATTAGCAGAGGAGGAGGGAGAGATCCTTATGTAAAGAGCTTTTCATTTTCCCTTACCATCACAGACTCTCATCCCTACACGTGAGCTCATAAATTGTTCATAAAATAAATTTATCCACAGTGCAGTGCTGCAGGATTTCACAGATTAAGTTAATCTTGCCAAAATACAACCATAGATTGTATTTTGTATCCCCTTTTCCAATACTCCCCTTCTGGGCCCTTCTGCTGGGTGCAACTTTCCCCCAAACCCAGCTGATGGAGACCCATTTTCTTCCCAGCAGATTTTGGTAGAGTAGATGCTTCTTGCTCAATATTGCATTTTTTTATCCTGAAAAAACCGAGAAATCCTATCAGGGAAAAGAATTCAGTCCCAAACATCAATTCTTGTGTACACAGGGCTTAGACTGGCTATGTCTGAGCAGAAAATGGAATAAAAATGATGAGTTTTGTACTGTCTAGACTGACTGATTTGCCCCATCAATTTGCATGATACTCTATCTGCAGCTGTTTTAGGAAATTAAGCCCTTCTAATAAACAGATTTTCTTTTCTTTCTTTCTTTTTTATCTTTTAGGGTGAAACAAACTGAATTGTTTGACAGATGGAAGAGCCTACAGATGTGCAAATGGGAGATGAATGTCACAGAAGCCAATTTATTCAAGTAAGAATGGCTCACATTAATGAGACTGAGTAAAATTTACTTTAGTTTGAGTTTAGCTTCCTGCAGAGAGATCAAAATTTCATATGGATAGCAAGAGTAAACATGACAATATTTGGAGTACGATTCTTTTGAATAAATATGGACTTTTCCCCCTACTTAAAAAAAACCAAAACAACAACAGCAAGAGTGAAAAAATGCTTTTCTGGCATGTGGAATATTGTTCCAGGAAAGGCAAGGAATTTAGCATGGGGAAGACTTTCAGGTATAATTTTGGCAAAAGTGAGGATGGAGGTGAGATTTAATGGCTTCAGCTAATACATCAACCTAACTCCCCGGTGGCCTGGAATAGTAATGTCACCAGTAATTTAGTCTACAAAATATTCAAACAGGGTTTGTTTTTTTTTTTTCCCTGAGTGTTTTAGGTACTGCCAGACCTTGTTTATTATTGTATTTCTTTTTTTTTAATGGTTTGTCAGTTCTTACTCACAGGCTATCTACATATTTTTTCTGGTCTTCAGAGACCTCTCAGTTTCTGTTGTGATCTATCTTTCTTCAAGTAACTTCTCTGCTGAAAATCCTCCATGATCCTCTCATGATACAGATTTTGAAACTGGTCTTGTGAAGGCAACAGTGGACTGAAGCCAAACCAATTTTTGAATGTTATATATTGATATATTCTAGTGCATATTTGAGTAGGTTTTGAGAAGACTCACTGTTTCAGAGTAAGTGCAGCAGACTGAATTCTGAAAGTCACTGGTACAATTCAGGGCTGTTGTTTAGAATAAGGCCCCCAGCTTTATCCCAAATTCTCTTGCATGATTCCAGGAAATAGCTGTCAGGAGTTAATGAGAGAATGTGAGAATGCATGTGCTGAGTTAGTCATTGACATCTTTAAAAATAACATTGTTAGTCTCAGGCTCATAACAGTTTCTCCAATGTGATCTCCACACCTAAGTTTTTTTAGGTGGTTTTTTTTTGCTGTATTTTTCCTGGAAGTTACTTGATAGACAATTATCAGAGCCTGTTTTGAAGAGAGGAGTCATTCAGTATTACAGCTCATTATTTTAAAAACAGCTGGAGTGACAGGAGTAATGAGTGTGCCCACAGAGCAAGTAGCACTTTGAGGTATGGAAAGGAGCACTTTGAGGTTTGGAGGCCAGAGCAGAGGTGGGAGCAATGAGAAAGGATTATCCAAAGACCACCAGGAGCACCACCAGTCTATCTCAGGCCACCAACAGCAGCACATTAAACAAAGAACCCCTCTCCATCCTGTGCACTGAGAGAAAAAAGAGATTAAAGACTCCTGTCACTGTCTGCATCTGCCTGACTGATGTATCACTGCTTCAGGAACTCTCACTGGCACCCAGGTGTTGCATAACCTTTGTTAGGTGGTTCCAGGAACAAAGGTTATGCTTGTCATAAAAAGTAAAAATTTAAAAAAACCCAAACCCCAAAAAAGTCTGAAATCTGTTTCATTTGTGTCATGTGGGATGGAGACTTCAGTGTATGAATGTGTGGGGAAGCTGCTGTCCCTAAAAGCAGACCAAGGTCTCTGAGTTTGGAGCTTGTTTAATAGGAAGTTGAAAGGTGTAACCCTCTGAGCTGAGGGATTTTGAGCTTTGCCAGTCCTGGACCATCAGGTGAGATGGGGAGAATCCAACAGGATTTAAATGGCAGCTACTTGAGCAGCAGGGAGGGAGGAAGGGCAAAAATTATACTAGAGTTTGTATTTGGAGACTAAGGAAATCATTTTGTTTGAGAGCCTTCTTCCCTCAGGCATTCACATAAAGAACTGTGCCTCTGGAAAACCAGCTGGACATTGAGGAAAAATGTCTCTTTCAATTCCTAAAGGCACAACCAATGAGGTTTTTCTCATATCCCAACTATAACAATTCAATTCCACTTCCTGGTCATAATTATTTAGTCATTTTGCTGTTAGACATTATTCACTGACTTTTTCAGTCTCATTTGCTGCCTTCATCTGACGATCATTTTGTGCCATCCTGCATGAGTCAAGTATATGGGAGTAATTGGACATCACTGAAATGTTTGCATAATTCTGTATTTGCTATCTGGTGCTCGTAATAACGCCCATAAAGACGACTGGTTTGTTCTTCCAATTTAGAATATGAGGCCACACACCCCAGAGGCAAGGCATTTAATCTAGGCTATTTGAGAGCCATTTGGCTTTGGATTCATGTTTGTACATTTGCTATGACACATATTTTTCATTAAAGGTATCAAATGCTTTGTCTGAGAAATAAACCTTCTCTGGAATAAGAGTGAGCTGCAGTCAGGGCTTTCAGTGCCACCAGTAAAAAAAGAAAAGCATTCAGGGAAAGATGGGAGCTAGGAAAGGGAGCCTTGTTTGCAAAGCTGCTTTCCCCATTTACATTTCATATGAAACATGGTAAAGGGATCAGAGCCAAATACTTTTTCTCTCATAATGTAAATCCCATGTTTGGGATTTTATATGGTTCTTGTTTGCATTGGAATTTCTTCTATTTTGTCCCAGGGACAAAAGAAATTTTGGTCATTTGTCTGAGATTTTGTAGTCGTAGGCATGACCAGTTTTCCTGGCACCCATCTGTTTAGGCCACATCATCTTCCTGATGCCCACATGTGTAAGGCCAAAGGCAAAACTGAGATATTTGAAAGTTGTTTTGTTTTATTTTGGGGTTTTTTTTTTTTGTTTTTTGGGGTTTTTTTGTAATCAAAGTGTTTTGTGCTCCACAGCAGTCTGGTTAGTGGGGCAGTGTCTTTGGATATCACTGTGTTTAAATACTGCCCTGCAAATTTCCACATCCCCAGATGAACTCTTTAACCCATACACTTCTTGCCCAGTGACAAGTATATAATTTAAAAAATGTAAGGCAAAGAGGAACTAATTAATTAAGGTGGTTTTGCCAGGATGTTGGAGGCAGAAGCTCAGCTTTGGGGATCAGAGCAGGGCAGAATTTGCACATGTATTTCCCATACCCTAGAAGAAACAAGTGCAGAAGTCTCGTTTATTTTCTTTTATTTTTGCTTTACCATATTTTTCTCAATCTAAGAAGATTTCACTGAATCTAAAATTTTCTGAGGGAAAATCCAGCAAACTACCATTCTACCCATCCTAGAGCTAAAAAGTTTCTTTTTGCTCAAAAGTCCCCTGTTAGGAGCAACAGCAATTGCAAGTCCTGTATCATACCATCAACTCCTTGACCTTATTTCTCTCTTTTTCCTTTCACAGGTCTACTCTGTCGAGGTGTTGCAATGCCCCATCCTTTCTGTTCACCACCCAGAAAAATACTCCCTTGGGAACTAAACTGAAATATGAAGTGGACACTAGTGGAATATTCCATATCAACCAAGAAATCTTCAAAATGTTTCCAAAGGTGCCTCTGCCCATTTGCAGGATCAGTTTCACTGTACTTGCTGCATTAGGCACTACCCCATAGCCAAGCATTTAGCACTTGTCTGACATGCCTACAAATCTCATTGCTTATGTTTTGAAAATTTTTATTTTTGATGCAATATTTTAGATGATCATCCTGTTTTGTCCTGGTCATGAGCAATATATATGTACATATACATATACATACACATATACATATACATATATATATATACATGTAATTTCCTGCACAATGTTGCTGACTTAGGAGCAACAGGAGTGGCAAATAAAATAATTTAAGAAAGCTAAATAAAAGAGGCACTTACTGATCAGAGCTCTTTTAAAGTATACTATTCACATAGATTTAATCCAACGTTTGGGGGTAGGTTTGCTTTTCTTTTCGGCATGATTATTTTATAATTCATATTCACAATGACTATTTTTATACTTACTTCTGTATGCAGATTATCTGTGAATGGGCTTCACAATTTTTAAATACATTAATCATAATGATTATTCAAAACCTTTCCAGCAAATAATGCTTGACCTCCAGGGCCATCCAAGGTTATAATCAGTGGGAAATTCCCTTTACACACGATAACTGATGTGCAGAAATGGGCTGCTGTGGCTGCAGATTTATCACAGGGTGCACCCTCTCAATTTACAGCAGCACACTTGGAGTGGGTAGCTGAAATTTATCCCTTTTGAAAAGTCAGACATATATTCAGGTTAAGTACTTAGATTTGTGCCATTGAACCTGTCCTTCAGGGTCCAACCACTTCTAATCCTTTGGCTTTCCGAGCACTGCTGAGAGGTAGGGAAGTGCTGTTATCTAAAGGTGCAGATGGGGAGCTGGGGCAGAACCAGGGAAAGGCTCGGATCCAGGAAAGCACTTTGGCATCTGGAGATGTGCAAAGAATGGGAACATCTGAGTCCAGGAGTATTATCCTCAAAACCCTGCCTGATTAGGCAGATGAGTTCCCTGAAACACTGAACCCCTGAGCTCTGCTAGGAGCATGTAGAGCTGCTGTGGTGTTTGTCCAGGTATGATCAGGATGCTCTGAAGGCATTATCCCATGTAAAAATGCTTTTGGGAGTCCCTGGCCAGTGGCCAAACCCACCCTCTGCACAGGAGCAGGGCTGCAGCCTGGAAAATACAGGAAAATAAAGAGCTGAAAGCACAGCAGCAGTGCTGTAGGGGCAAGAGCCTTGTGCTAAGCATGGACACCTGTCTTCTGATTTCCCTTCCAGGGCTGCCGAGGCACTTTTTGTTAAGAAATCACTGCATAAATCACAGACAGCTCCATATTTCCTCTCTGTCAGACAGCTGCTGCCTTTCTCAGACAGATGTAATTGCATGCCCTTTTTGCCTCATGGCTTATGGATGCTGTGGAAAGATCCTGGGAATAATCACCCAGAAATGTCAAGCCACTCCTGCATCCCTCTGTAGTTTGCGGCATGAGATTATTGATAAAATATGTATGTACCAAAACGAGCACTCTCATGCTTATATAAGCACATCCCTCCATATTCATAAGGTGTAGTGTGGCTCAGTTCTGCGTCACAGCCCTCTCACCCTAACAGCCCAGTTTGCTCTCAAGATGTGATTTTCACTTTCTCTGGCTTCGGCAGCAGCTGCATGTCTGTGTATGAAGGCAGAATTCTGCCCAAAGATTACAGGAAGATGCATCATCCACAAATCCAAAAAAGTGCCTGATCAAAGGCAGTGCTGGCAGTACAAGTGTTAATTAATAATCATTACTACTATTAGAACATTTAGTGTAGGTAAGCAGTAAAATTTGGGCTTTTTCTGTCTGACAGACTTCTTGGGCTTTACAGGCAGCTCTGGAACTCTGCAGAATTCCCAAAAGCAGGACACCAGAGCCTGAGGAGTGAGCAGTTTGCAGGCAGCTCAGAAAACAGTGCCTGGGCTACACCAGTTTATGGTTTGTGCCCTCATGTGGAAATCAAAGAGGAAAGCAAGTGGCTACAATTACTCCTTACCTTATTGAACCTGGGGAAAAAAACAGGTTATTGCTTTTTTTTTTTTCCATATAGGTTTGTTGCCTGTGCCATCCCTAATTGCACAGCAGGCTATGCCATCACTTTATGTACACACTTTATGTATTGCCAGAACCAGTGCCAACATCCTTTTGATTATCGCATCAAGGTACAGCTGCACAGAAGAAAAGGAAAAAGTGAAAAAAGAGACTTGTTGGCTCCATGTTTTGTAACTGTTCCCTTGCTGTGCTGTTGCAGGATATGCCCTACCACCGCTCCCAGTTTAAGAGATGTGCAGTGGTTGGGAATGGAGGAATTCTGAAGAACAGCAGATGTGGCCGGGAGATTGACAGTGCAGACTTCGTGTTTCGGTAACCACCACAGCTCCATTTTTCTTTTTTTGCCTTTTCTAGTGACAAATAGAGTATTGGAAAGCTATCCTCTCTCACGTGGGAACATGGAGTTTGCTAAATTGGCTGTGTCAAGCCTTCTTCTTGCACAAAAAAGTGTTTAAAAAAAAAGAATCCAAAACATCTTAACATTATAATATTTATTTTAAAATTATGCTTTGAGGATTTTTTCCTCCCTAACTCCATGGGGTTAATCAATGACTTATTGACAAGGGCTGATGCTCTCTTTCAGGACATCCCCTGCCACTCAGGTTGTGGATTTATCCTTCTATGGACATTAGCCCATCAGCAGTGTCCTATGAACCTGGCCATGATTTTCTGGGGCAGAGCTGAGCCAGAGGTACAACCTCTACTGAGTCACAAGCACCTTGGTCAGATGTTAACAGCTCACAGCTCATGTGCCCCAGAGCTGTGTTTCAGGACTGGTGCAGAGCTCAGGTGCTCAATAACAGGATTTACAGTAATCAGTCATCAACCCAGGGCCTCCAGAGTCACCAGAATAACTTGGAGGGTGAGGTGTCTTCATTGCTCCTCACTAAATGTGGAATTATCCAGGTTTTGCATAAACTGGGATGTCCCACGATGAGTGTTCCTGGATAAGAGAGTCTAGCAGCAGTTTTATAATCCTTAATATATATGAGAAAGATTTTTTTATTATTCATATGCATGACTAATCCTTCTCTAAATCCTGTTAAGCTCTTTGCCTGGGTCATGGCATATGACCACTAGCTCACAGATTCATGACCTCTTCTCTAGAAAAGAAAAATCTCTTTATTTCAGTTGGCCTATTTTCCTTGGGTATATTGTTGTCAGTTTAGAATAACTGAGCATAAAACAATTTCTCTGGCTTCATACCAGCAAAATATTAGATCACATTTTGGTTCACTGCAGTTTTCATTTTAATTTGACATCATATGAGAAAATTTTACAGGTTCTACCTTCAGTATTCATTGTTTTCAGACCCTTGTGTCTGCCTCTTATTCCAACTTGATAGAAAACTATTGGCTTAGCTTTCAGTGGAAAAAAAAAAGAGTCTGTGAAAGGGTCCAGACTTCATATAATTTGTTCCTTAAAAGCGTAGTGTACCCCATATATATTAAATAATTACTGTAGATTCCCTGCTGTTGTGTTGGATCACAACTATCAGTAGGGATGAAAGGAACAGTCCATGTGACACATGGAGATGGCAAGTTTTTAACCTGAAATGTGTCTGGCAAATCTCATTTATGTTTAAGGATGTCCAGTTGAGGTCCCATTTTACCACTGTTACTCTTCCTTGAAATGTACCAAAACTGATAAAAAACCCCCCAGATTATTACAGAAATTAGAAATTGGGTTGTGTTTGGTATCAGTAACAATTAAATGGAGGTTTAGACAGAACTGGAATATGAATAAATATATCAGTACTTGTGCCAAGGAAACCTCTGGTTCACTGTCTCCAAAATGTGGATTGTACACAAAGATGTGTAAGAGTTTTAAAACTCAAGGTCTGCTGACATCAGTTTTAAAGTAAAGCTTGTGATTAAGGTCATGTCAGAGCACATATGCTTTCCAGTCACCACTCCACCAGACGATCAGGAATCATAATCTTCGTCACCAATGAAATAAGTTAAAATATTTCACAAGGTGCCTATGGAGCCCTTATTACATTCAGTGATACCTTCAGGACCCTTAAGTAAATCTTTTGTGGCCAGCAGAATGCAGAAAGCCAGAAGATTGTTCTGTGAAGTAAATTCTGAAAGCAATTAATTATAGTACAATAGAATATATAAAATACACACAAGAATTGCATTTACTAGTAGTTATTGTCTGTCTCCATCTACTGGCCAGAGCAGAGCTCTGTGGTGAAGCACTGGGTGAATTTAGAGATAGGACTGCTCACTTAACAGGGTGAGTTCTTGGAGTCCTATCACAAAAATACAGTTTGTGCAGCTTGGATCATTTTTGTAAGGCATTATCACCTGCAACAAATTCAGTCACTCTTAATCCCGGAGGAAATTTCCTTTTCAGAAATTTTTTTTTCAGAAAATTCTTCCTTGTCAGAAATATTGAAACTGGTTATTTGAAAACCTTCAAATATAATCTAAGAAGCACAGTGCCCAGTGCTAGGTGGAACTGGGGATGCTTGAGGACTTGAATTGCATGACCCAGCAGAGGAAAGTGCTAGAAATGACACTGTCTTTGAGAAGGATAGCTAAAAACAATTCTTGACCTGACAAAGAGGGACTCTGTGCAAGGTGGATGTGAACCTCTTGGTTCTGAGAAGGACTTTGAAGGATTTCTGTGCATTCTGCTGCTCCCCAAATTGTCCTCTCTCTTTGCCTGATAAATTATCCTCACAGCTGAACTGTGGTATTCTGAAAACACCAAGCATCTCCTACCCTAAATACCATCACACTTTTCTCCCTGTTTTTGCCCAGCCCTGTTCTTCAGAAATATGGAGAACTTTGGGAATTAGGCATAGCAGTATTTTTGAGATGTGGGGCTTTTATTGAGGCTTGTAGATCACTCCAAAAATCTTTCAAAGCGTCACTAAGTGCCTAACTAGCCTAAACTGAGTGTAAAACCAGCTGCCACACCACAAGTGTTGCCCCTGAAAACACATGCTCAAGGTTTTTTTTCAGCTGGGTTTCCTCTAGAAGCAAAGCCAGTGTGGTAGCTTGTGAATGTGTGTTTCAGTAATTTCAGCATCTCTTGAGGGATGCTCTAAATTTTGAGAGATGATGTATCTAGGACAAGGCCAAGGTGAATGGAGGCTGGGCAAAGTCAAGGTTTGCAAACCTCACATGTTTGCTCCTAATAACTTTGATGTCCTGTGGTGAACCTGTGGAGTCAGAATTTCTGCTATTACATTGCACTGGGAGTTGCTTATAAATGGAAAAGGAAAGGAGGCAGATAGTTTTGGATTAATTAGGTCTGGATTGATTTGTCTCTTGTGGAACATTTCCCCTAAATTCTCCTGGGAATAAACCAAAGCATCTTAAAGGCAATGTTATAGATATAGTTTATTAATTATTGAATACATCTCAGCTATATAAAAGCAAGCCTTTGATTTTATAGTCTGGTTGGCCTTGGGTCTTCATCCCATTTCTTATCCTAAACTGCCAAAGTAAATAGGTAAATTGCTGTTAAGGAAGCAAAATGAGAATTGGCTACACCTGCAAAGAGGGATCATCTCTCACCAGTGAGGGAGCAAGAGACGTTTTCAGACAGCCCTCAAGAATTTATTAGATTATTGCACAGTTTGGGCATCCACTTGTTTTGATACAATTTTACATTCTCAGTCTATTTCTAGATTTGTTGCTTAGCAGAAATACTTACATAATTCTATTTTCTAGTCCTGAAAAGGTGCAAGGAATTTTTAAACTTCATTACTAATTTCTTTCCTTTATAGATGCAATTTGCCTCCTATATCTGAGAAATACTTCATGGACGTTGGGGTGAAGACAGATGTCGTGACTGTCAATCCCAGTATAATCACCGAGAGGTTATTTCTGGGTTTTTTGTATTTTCATTTCTCTGGATTTCCCAAATCTACCTTTCCCTTAATTCTGTTACACAGAATCTTTTCCCAAATCCTACTTTAAACCATCCCCATGAATCGTACATTTAATTCTGAATTGAAGTTATTCTGTATGTGGAATAAGTAGCAAGTTATAGAAATGTGTTGAACAATTAAACCTGCACTTTGATGACAGAAAATGGGAAGGCAATGAGGGAAAATTTAAAACAAAAGGACTTCCCCTGGAAGTCTTGTGCTGTGCTTGCAATCCCCAGGCAAATGTCTTAGAAACATTCAGGATGGAAGCAACTGGATCCCACCCTAAAAGCTGAAGTCATAGGGTCACTAGGGTTGGAAAATTAAGATCATCTAGTAAATAAAGTAACACACACTGTCACATGTTTTGAAAAATTATCAGTTAAACTTTGCAGCCAGGATTGACTGGGTGATTTTAATTTTAAATTTGTTAATGCCCAAATGCCACCTTGTGACATATTTGGGACCATGAGGCTTATTGCTGCTTTTGTTCCTTCATGGGGAATGTGTTTCTTTTTCCAAGCAACATAAAATAATTCTTTTGATTTTGGATTTCTTTTAAATGCTACAGTGAGACATTTCAAATACTTGCTAGCTTTGGTGTTCACTGCTTTTTTATACAGCTCTGCACTGCATAGTGCACTACAGAGCTTGGAAAAACTACACACTTCTAGCAATACAGTGAGAACTGAGTCATGATCAGAAATGTCTACAAGGTTTGTCCACCACTTAATGAAGTTATTACGAATTTTTTTATCCCCTGAATTTTTAACCTACATTTCATACTGATGCTGTAGCTACAAACCCAAGTCTATTCCCCTTGGTAGCTGAAGCATATTAACTGATAACAGATAACTGACAATTATCTCTGTGTCAGAAATGTTTCTGGGGGTTTCTTGGGGTTTTCTTGGGGGTTTCTTGAGGGTTTCTTGTGGGTTTTTTGGGAGTTTCTTGGGGGTTTCTTGGGGGTTACTTGGGAGTTTTTTGGAGGTTTCTTGGGAGTTTCTTAGGAGTTTATTGGGAGTTTCTTGGGAGTTTCTTGGGAGTTTATTGGGCGTTTCTTGGGAGTTTATTTGGCGTTTCTTGGGAGTTTCTTGGGAGTTTATTGGGCGTTTCTTGGGAGTTTCTTGGGAGTTTTTTGGGGGTTTCTTGGGAGTTTCTTGAGGGCTTATTGGGAGTTTCTTGGGGGTTTCTTGGGAGTTCTTGGTGGTTTCTTGGGAGTTTCTTGGGAGTTTATTGGGAATTTCTTGGGAGTTTATTTGGGGATTCTTGGGGGTTTCTTGGGCATTTCTTGGGGATTCCCCGCTGGGTTTGGTCTGACCATCCCTCGCGCCTCTCCCCCTCAGATTCCACAAGCTGGAGAAGTGGAGGAAGCCGTTCTACGACGTGCTGCAGGTGTACGAGAACGCATCCGTGCTGCTGCCGGCCTTCTACAACACGCGCAACACCGACGTTTCCATCCGGGTCAAATACGTCCTGGACGACTTCGAGTCCCAGCAGGCAGTTTATTATTTCCACCCCCAGTATCTCATCAACGTCTCGCGCTACTGGCTCGGCCAGGGCGTGCGGGCCAAGCGGGTCAGCACCGGGCTGATCCTGGTGACTGCGGCCCTGGAGCTCTGCGAGGAGGTGCACCTCTTCGGCTTCTGGGCTTTCCCCATGAACCCCTCAGGGATTTTTATAACTCACCACTACTACGACAACGTGAAGCCTCGCCCCGGGTTCCACGCGATGCCCTCGGAAATATTCAATTTCCTCCACATGCACAGCAAGGGGATCCTGCGGGTTCACACGGGGACCTGCAGCTGACAGGGACACTGTGAGAGTGTGGTGGGAGCTCGATGGCCTGTGTAAGGTGTGGGAGGTTTTGTTACACCCCGAGATTATGCAATAATTGTTTGATATAAATTTCCTCAAGGCATTGCATCCCATGAGATTTAGGATACCAGCATCTTTCCTGCTAGTAGAATTGGGTCCATTACAGTGTAGGAGATCCAAAACTTCTGTGCCCCAGGGTACGCAGCGTCCTGGAAAGGAAGTCAGATAAGAAGCACATTTACAATAGTTTTAGGGATAAATAGAGCACATTAATATATTTATCATTTCACTATGGAGAAAAGCACCAAACCTTTGAGGAAAAAATGTTGTGGAGAATTTTAGCATAGACTGTGTGACTTTACATAGGTTTCTGAATCGAGTACCTTGGGGTATTGCCAGATTTTATTGAGCACTCTCTTCTCTGGCCTTTAGATTTTTGAAAATACTCTTTAGCATTATAGCTTAATGGGGATATATAACTTAAGATTTTTGTTCTGTAATGTCACAAAGTGTTGATCAAAAATAGCAGATAGATGTGTTAGGAATAAACAAAATCACTTTATGAAGTTTTTCAGCCAGGATAGAACAGAATGTCGAACTCCCATTCACAGCAACAGGTAACTGTGTGAATCATGTTGTGATATTGTTTTAGAGATTCTTTCTTCTTCCTTCTTGCGTCTCGCATTTCTGTTCTCTGCTGATTGTGCTTCTTTTCTCCTTGTCTGTGATGCTTTCCTTCTGGCTAACATATGTGTGATGTGTGCGCTTTCTCCTACAGCCACTATCTCAGCATCACATTGGAATCCTTGCTGAAGAAATATGCTCCTTCACAAGGTTTTCTTGATATGAAGAGCAAGGGGATAATGTAGTTATATTTTACAAGTTAGTTTTTTTGGTTCAGCATAAGATAGAAAACACCCATTTCCTTGTTGATTTTTATTAAAGACTTTGTAAAATATCTGAATGTTAATTCACTGTTGTGCAGGTCGAGTTAACACTTTCAGGTATCTGTGATAAGATAATGTCAGGAAATGAAGTTAAAATACAGAGAAGATATTTTGTGGCTTAGATTATGATGCTTATTTTAAAATTATGCATCTTGAGATGTCAACTGTCTTAACGTGGCATTTTTGTATGTTGAGAATGTTATTAGGGTGGTAAAAGGGCTGGTGGTGTATTCTTTAAATGTTGTCAGTGTGGCTCTGTCAGGTATGCCAAGCCTAATTTTTCACCTGTTAAAGTTGGCAAAATCCTGAAGCAGAAAAGATTCCACAAGTTGCTGAAGTTTATTTTGTTGTAGCAGGCTGCTGGTATATTCTCTTTCATTTTGGTATGACTACATACACAGGAGGTGAAGTTTGCTGTTTCAGCTGTGCTGGCACAGTCAAATGAACAGTTTCCCTGTCTAAATTCTTAGTCTGAAGCACTTGGACTGTTGCCTTTTCTTGTGTTATGTAGGTTGCAAGATCTTTGATCAAGGATTTGAAGTTTTAACTTCTAGATGAGGGTTGGTTTTCTGTTTTGTTTTGCTTTTTTCTTGAGAGGGGGGAGAGGGTTTAAATCCAAATCTGGACTTGGATTTTGATTTTGTAATGCATGAATGCACACAGCTTCTTTTAAAAGCCTCTGTGCTATGCTGAGAGCTGTGCAACTTCCTCACACTACAGACAAAATGATCACAAAGGAAGTGAAGCACGATGGTCACAATTTCAAAAGTCCCTGCTGGCCAGCAGTGACCCAGATTGCATGTGAGGATGTATTTACTTTACACTCTCGAGGTCTGATTGCCTTAGAAGTAACCCATATCCTTGATAAAGGCATCAGAACTCACCTGGGAAACACCAGCCAGGGGCAGGTGAAGGACCAGTGCTTAAACTTAATATATTATTTGTGGTGTCGTGTTTTAGGCCTTAGGGTTACACTGCGTGTTCTTGGGCACCCCCTCGTATTGTCTACCTGTGAAATAGGCAGCACACTCATGAACCTGTAGGTGAAATTGTCTCCTTGATTCAATATGCAAAAGAGATCTTTGTCTTTGCTGTGTTCTGTAAATTTGTGTGCAAAGGGCTTTGACAATGAAGTGCTGTGATGAAACTGCTATTTAGAGAGCAATGTGACACTGCAGGTTGGCCGTCTCGCTGTGCATTAAGCTTTATGGTAACAGTAATGACACTGAAGCTGGTACTTTGAGCCCTTACTTCTTATTCTGCCTGAGTTTGGGACTAGTAGTGACTTCAGGTTTGCTTTGCTGCTGCTGCTCTGCTAAGGTTACCTTCTTTAGTAAGAGATTTTTCTTTACTGTGGTAATCGAAGTGAACAAAATCAGCTGAAAGGAGTCTGAGATGTTGCAAAAGATACTTCAAAAAAAGATGGGAAAGCACTTGGTAAGCATCCATATGTTGATAGAAATAGTGCAAATCCCTCTTTTTAGTTGCAAGGATCCTTTTGGACAGACAAAAGGATAAGCAAAACTGTATTTACAGTTAATCTGTAATTACAGAGTCGCAGACATTTCCTTTCCATTGTTTGCTTCATGTAAATGAGCAGTGTAAATTCACTGAGGTAAGTGCAGTTTTACTGTGTTTAGATTTTGATTGCTTATAAATCTATAGCTACTATATTTTTTTAATGATTTTAAGAAGTGTGTGCAGGATACTCGGACATACGCACCAAAGGCCCAATCTTGCCACATTTATCTGAAAAGAGTCCCCATTCAGGTGGGTGGCTATTTTATTTGTGTAGGGCCTGCAGAAACAGGCCCAGACCTTTCTGTGAAGGTGTACATAGGTGTACAGTTAGACATAAGGAGTGATTTGCAAGCCAGAAAGATAATTAATGAAATATATATAGAATTGTCCTTGAGATGAAACACTTCGCAACATGTTCACTTTCTGATTCATTTTTCACGTGTTGCTCAGAAAATGATTGCAAAACTATGGCATTTATCAGAAATGCCATATGCAGAAGGGCTTTTGCAGAAAGAAGGACCCTCCTTGTTTTCTGCCATCATTCTTTTGTATGCTGAGCATAAGAAAATACTCTTTTGGCATCAGTCAGTTGTCTGAGTTTGAGGCTGTTTTGTTTTCCCTTCCTCCATGCAATCAAAGCTCCAAATATTCAATCTTAACCTTTGAACAATGGGATATTTGAGCGATAAGAAGTGACTTTCAGGTGTGTTTGCTGCAAGGAAAGGACGTGTGTAGCACGTTGTGCTTTCCCAGAGAAAAAGGATTCAGGCCCCAGAGAAATGAACTCCCCAAAAATCTGATCTGTTCATGAAGAAAGGCTGTCAGCTGTCTGGTACCACATCCTGAGCTCGAGCTGTAATCCCAGCTCTGCTGCTGAGGATATGAAGCCTGAGACAGGCAGAGAGAAAATGCTGTGGTTTAATCCTCAGCTCCTCATATTATTTAGGAGAATTCCTTAAGAAGTTCCTGAGATCTGCATACACTGGCAATGCAAGTTCAGTTGGAAAAATGTAACTAGGATTGCTTTGACTTTATTGTCAGGTCAATGGAGGAGGCTTATGAATCTGCCAGTGCTTTCATCAAAGGGAAGGAAGTATTTAGCTGGCATAGTTTAGCTGATTGCTTTTGCTTTATGAAATCCAACTTTGCTGTTGGACAGAATGGCTTCAATGGCGATAGGGCCATTATAATATTTTAGCATATTTCCTGTGATTGCGACAGAGCTGTCAAAGCCAGCTCATGAATTGCAAAAGGGAGAGCCACCCTGTGACAGCTCCTCCTGCTGCTATCTCGGGGAGGAGAGGCACCGTGCTGAGCAGTTCTGTGGCCTCCTGGAAAAACAGTGTGAAGGGAATATAGGAGATTGCAGGCACAAGGCTGGTCCAGAGCCTTTAGTGCAGTGGAATAACATGGCAGAGACAACAGATGAAGCCTCACAGCTTGCAGCAATCAGGGGCAGCTCCTCCAGCCCTGGAAAAAGCTGCCCCCATGCAGGCTGGGCTGATGATGAGTTAAAGGTGATGCTCACTCGGGATGGCCAGATGTAGTAGATGGAATAAAGCAGCTCCAAGAATAGTCCACTCTGTGGGTGTTGGGTGAATCAGTGGAAGTGTTTCTCAGACCTTGGAGGCAGAAACACTGGTGGTGACGCAGCTGTGTGGGTTGGCTGCCCCTGCTCAGCCTTCCCTGGCAGCCAGGAGCAATCTCTGCTCTGCCTGTGAGGGAAACTGAGGTGGGGAAGACACTGAGACCTGGAGCAGTGGGGAATCTGTCCTTTTGGACCTTCTGAGGCTTGTGCACTTGTCCCCGTGGGTAGTGAATGTGCAGGGCTCTGAAAGGGGCCTTTCCCCTTTCCTGTTTGAGTCTGCAGAGAGCTTTGGAGCTTTTACAAGTATGGGAAGAAGGAAACAGGAAAATTCAGCAGTCCCTAAAGGGCCAAGTTCCCTGGGAAATTCTGGAGTGAGCTGAGGTTTCAGGAATAAAGAAGTCAGTATTTATGCTTGGCCCCTTTCCAGAATCCAGTGAGGTGTGTAGAAATTTTGGTGTGCTCCAGAAATTGTCCCTAATCACGGGCAAGAAGAGCAGCCTCTTGTTTCCCACTCATTTCAGATACAATTTTTAATATGCTTTAGACAGAGTGCAGTAGCAATACCATGTTTTTAATGGTGTGAGTAAAAAAAAAAGAAACAAAACCCAGGCTTCTCTGGAAGCAGAAGTGTTGTGACTGTCACCCTCCCTTTCAGATTTCATCAATCCATCTTTTCGAACTCATCTATGCAAAACATTTCATCATGATAGTGTAAATCATACATGAGCCCTCTGTACCTGACTGTATGTATGTGAACCACAGGCCTCAGGAAAAGAGGGTTTTTTTCTGCTTGCTTTAAAATACCAGCATGGAATTTGTCAGTGATATGAATGTGTTCAAGGCAGGGTGCAGCCCACTAAATTTGAAGCCACCACATCATTCACATTTGGGTTCTGTAGAAAGAGAATTCAGGTCTTATATCAGCGCTTGTGAGCCAAGCCAATAATCTGCATCCCCCAAAAAACCCTCCCAGATTATTATAATTTTGTGTCTTGTTATCATCCTGTCCAATGTGTGTGAGGCTGCTGGGCATCCCTGTGTTGTCTGCATGGTATTCAAAATTTAAAAAAAAAAAAAATAAAAATAAAGAAAAAAATTCTATTCAAAATTGTACTTAAGTGCTTTTCAAAATAAACTTAAGGGAAATACAAGTGTACAAGAGGCGTTAGGTTGAGGGAGCCTGGGGTGCCAGGCTGTCAGCACCTCCAATGCTCCCCAAAGCCCTGAGCATTCAAGAAACATCAGAAGTGATGGACTGGGCCATAGTGGGAAGCTTAAAGGAAGACAAATCTGCCCCAGCGCTTCAAGGATTGAAAGATGTAAATATGTTACCAACGTGTCTGACTTTCTATTTAGAAGCCATAAGTGTTCTCAGTGTTTGATCTTTGGGTAAGCTGATGTACATTTGTAACTGTACTAATCACTGTAAAATGTGCTAGCATGTCAGTGACAAATTAAGCCAGAAAAACAAGATACTATGCTGGTTGGTTCTCAAGATGTTTGTTGTACCTAAAACTGTCTGATGGACCAAGACACTGAAGTATCTCCAGTGCTCCACACAGCTTGTGAAGACTCTGGTTTTTGCCTTTTTAGCAGTGTGGAACAGGCAAAATTAATCCCTGTTTGTTAACCTTGTATTGGCCAGGTGATACAGACTTCTGTGTGCATTAGAGCCTGTCCCCTTTGAGATGAGGAAAGGAGGAAAAGTCCCTTCTGTGTCTGGGACAAGACAAAAATCTGGTGATTTTTGCTTCATTTCTGGGCCCTCCTTGTTGTCAACCAGGAGGTCACTGATGAAACCTCTGCATTCAGCCCATATGAATTGTATTGAACAGCAGCTTCCTATTGAAAATGTCCCTGGTTTTCACCTGGTGGGGAACAAATGCTCAGTTTGGGAATACTGGAGTAAAACTCTGTGTCTTCATTGTAAGGGAGCTTGGGCTGTGACAAATAAAAAAGCTGTTTTATGTTTGTTGTTTGTGTAAAGCAGTGACACTGGGGGTGTAGAAATCCATGCAGAGTCATGTTGGTTGTATGATGATGTTAATCTCTCGTGTCTTTTGAGTGACCTTTCTTTTGTCGACCTTACACCCTGTAATTTTGGCTTATTATTGTTTCTGTAGCTGTACTATGGTTGTGATAGAAAGCCTATCAATTGCTGTAAGCCATAACTAGAACAGTAATCAGGGTAATTTTTTTTTTTTTTGCTCTGTGTCTCTGTGTTTGAAAGATGATTTAAGTCTATTGAATAAACAAACCACTTTAACAGTTTTCTGGGAAAGGCAATCTGTGGGCCACTTATTGTGTCTTCAAACTGATTTTATATTTTCTGCTGTTCTGTGTCTCTGAACAAGGGGAATTGGAAGCTCAGCTGGTAGAAATTGGTTCACAAAACTAGAGAATGCTGCTGTGGAATTATATGATGATATAGCATAATTTATAGATATATGAAAGTATATTTAGGGTTATGCAACCATACAAATTGAGAATTTGGTATTTTGATCACTGAATATGCAGTGTATGTTCTGGATTGTTGTCTATAAAATATCTAGGCACAGTAAGGTAATTTATTACTGGAAGTAGCAATCTGTGCACAGACAGACTTTGAAAAGCCTCTGCAATCCCTGGGATTTGCCTACTTACACCTTCCTAACAACTCTGTCCTTTACTGTCTTCATCCTTCATATAAAATAATCTTTGGATCTGTCTTATTCAGCCTGTCTTACAAGCTTACACTTCCATCAATATTCTCAGAGAATTAAAACATAGATGTAAAAATATTTGTGGTAATATGGGATAGCAGATGAAACAACCATCTATTTTTTGAAACTGGGTATTTTCCCAATTGCCATTCTATTGTTCCTAGATTATGAACCGAAATAGCAGTAGGTAACAGAAATAATACAATCTGGATATTAGTGCTGGTATAAGGAAAATGTAAATGACTTTGAAGATGCAGAGCTGTGGTGAATGCTGGAGGAATCAGCCCTCATTCTTGCTGACATTAAAACTGATGGATGTACTTCCTTCCCCCAGATGCTTGTGATTATTGTTAGTGATTATTCAATCAAGGAGAGGAAGCATGTGGAGAGGGAAAAATGAATAGACAAATTGACATTGGATGATATAATTTCTGTCTATCACACTGCAAATTGCTCGGCTAAGCAAGCAATCAAAGAATGGTTAATTTCCTAAAGCCTGCAGCATCCGTCATTTTCCTCAGTGGCATTTGCAGCCTTGGCTCCAAGAAAGTCTCCATAAAAAGCCACAGTGAATTACAGATATGTTTCACCACAGTCTGACAGTGCCCAGAAGTGGGCACTTAGGGAAAGAGCAAAAGAAATAGAGGAAATAATAAATGGGCCTTCTGCTGGTATTCCCTCACACTGGTATTGACAGCTTGTATTTTTGGCCTCAGCAATGCTGGGTGGAGCTGAGTGTCAGATTTTAGCTCTGTTTTCATGATGAAATGGCTCCTTCTGCATTTTTGAGCTCCCAAGGGCGCCCAGAAAGATGTCTTTGGGCTGTGGGCCCTGCCAGATGGAGCCAGGGCAGGGATTGACCTCCCAGCTCCCAGCACACCCATTGCACAGAGCACCTCTTGGAATGAAGATTTTATCAACCTCTATCTTCTGCTTTCCTCTTTTATTTTTCCTAGCACTGCTAACCCAAATCTACTCCTGGGTTCTGAAATGCTGGAAGTCAGGTAATTTTATCACTTAGTTGTTTTCTCGCTCTGCATCTTCAGTCATCTTTTAGTCATCCCAATGGGTCTGGCCAAAGGAATATAAATCCAAATCCATAGGAACTATTGTCCATCACAGAGGGGTAAAATATTACATTGTGCATAACTGCTGCCACAGGCACCTTTTTTAGGTGGAGAAGATTTTACAAGGATGTCAAAGCTAAAGCTGCCTGTGGGGAGGATTTCAGATCACTTTTTTCTCAACCTGAAAACTTTTGGTTTAGCAAGCTCAGGTTTTAGTCCAGAGCTGAGAGCATGAGTACTTGGTTGAAGGTGAGTACAGAGCTCTGTAGACTTCAGAGACAATAATAGACACTCTGGGTTGTATGGAGGTCCTTGCTGTTGGGGTAGCTGGTCCTGCAGGGAAAGGACAAGGGGGTCTTGGAATTCCCCTGAATTCCTGGGATTCAATTCTGCATTTTGAGACCCCCAGATATGCTGATACACTGCAGGCCTTCCAGATACAAGGTGTGCTGCCAGGCCTGAGAGAGAGTGACTAAATTCATCAACAAAAATCTTTCTGTGGATGTTATTGCATCTTTAGAAATAATAAGGGCTAAAATCCACTGTTTTCCCTTCACAGAGCATCTTTTATTTATTTTTGCAAGGAATAGGTTTTGTCAGCTGCGCTAACAGGCAGGACTGCCACACTGTCATTTTTAGCAGTCTTGCTGCCTTGCTAGGCTAAGAGTCAGATTTTGGAGAGTGAAGTTCTTCCTTCCCCAGATGAGGTGAGTGAATTTCCATTGAGGTGTCTGAACTGATGTCTGGAGCTTCACAGGAGCAATTTTATTTTCTCAGTGGCACTTGGCAAAACTGTGGGCTGCACTCAGGTCAGGCAGGCGAGGTCTTCTCAGGCAGTGGAAGTTAATCTTGGTTACATCCGTGTTTCTAAGCACGTTATTTCCTTTGAGAAGTGCTGACACACTGAGGGAGCCTGATAATTTTGCAAATAATTTGCCATCTTTGCTGCTCAACACAAGCAGCACCAGGCGATAAAATGAAATTCTTGAGTCCCTAATGCCCTGCTCTTTGCAGGTTTCCATGGGCATGTGGGGCAGATGATAAATGTCAACTATGTGTCCTTTCCACCTGAAAAGATTAATGAAATTTTTTACTTCCTATATAGGTGTTTCATGAAGTACTGTGTATTCAGAATGGTTTGTTTTTTTTTTTTGTTTTAGGTCTGTCTCCTCAATCACATCTTTAATAAATCTCTCACAAACTTTCCTTCGTTTGGCCACACTGGGGAAAGATTTGTAATAGTAACAAATTTCAGTTTCTCCTTCTGTGGAAACTGATTGAATAGGCTCTTTGGATGGTGGTGGGAATGAGAATTAACTACCCTCAGATATTTCTCTTTGTCCTCTATGGAGAATCAGTTTCTTGTGCAGAACCAGTGAGTCCAGGTGGTTTGACATGTATGTGCTGCTCTCTATCCTGCTGAGATTTGGATGTGCAACCACAACCCCTTGAAGGGAATATAGGATTCCCTTAATGATTCAGGTTGGAAAAGACCTTTAAGATCATCAATTCCTGCCATCAACTAAGCACCACCACCACTAACCTTGTCCTCCAGTGTCACACGCACACAATTTTAGAAAACTTCCAGGCATGGCAACTCCACCACTTCCCTGAATTCTCTGTTCTCATGCTTTACAAACCTTGTAACGAAATTTTTTTTTTATAGTACCTAATCTAAACATCTAAATATCTTAGTGCATGTTGCTATATTCACCAGCTCCTTTCTCCTGTTTGAGTGGGATGAGTCTCACTGTTCCTCCTTCCTTTTTCTGGGAATCTTGTTTGCATTGTCTAGAAGGCAGTAGGGATGTGGTTCTGCCAGAGCACATCACTCCAGAAATGCTTTGGTCCACAGCAACCTCCAGGCTGCTCCCAGTTTATGGCCTGGGAGAATCTTTCTGCTTCGTTTTCTTCCCAGGAGCAGAAAGGATACAGGGGGATTGGACAGAGGTTCTGCACATCACTCTGCACCACCCTCAGACCAGCCCCAGGATGAGACTTGTCTGACTTTCTGCAGAAGATGCATTTTTTCATGTATTTCTCTTTCTCTTTAGCACTCACAGTTTCGTGGCTCTTTGGGCTTTCTTGCCTTGCAGCCTAATGCAATCAGTTTTATGCAGCAATGCAAGTGTTGGGAACAGAGGGGTATCCCTGGCTTTTCCATTCTCTCGGGAGCAGAGGAGCCCTGATGCCTCCCCAGTGCCTCAGGGTGGGCTGTGGCAACAGTGCTTGAGCCAGTGCTATATTTGGTGGTAAATATCAGAACCATGGAATAGGTTGGGTTGGAAGGAGCCTAAAGATCATCCAGTCACACCTCTGCCATGGGCAGGGACACCTTCCACTATCCCAGGCTGCTCCAAACCCCAGTGTCCAGCCTGGCCTTGGACACTTCCAGGGATCCAGGGGCAGCCACAGCTTCTCTGGGCACCCTGTGCCAGGGCCTCACCACCCTCACAGCCAGCAATTCCTTCCCAATATCCCACCAAACCCTGCCCTCTGTCAGTTTAAGTCTTGCTCTCTGCCTTGGCTGAAACTCAGCACAAGCTTTGGAAGGTGCAAGGGCAGGACTGACAGACCCTGGCAGGGCAACTACACAGCATGTTCTGTAAGAAATCACCTCAGTAGGCACCATTTACTCCAAACATTAAGCCCAAAAATTTGCAGACATTTTACCAGGCTGATGCTAAACTTTGTCACAGAGAAGAGGCTGATAAGACACGTAGAAATGCAGCTCCATGATTCTCCTGGAAAAGTGGCATGCATTTGCATCTTTATAAGCTCTTATCATTAAATGTTTTGGGTGAGTTTTCAACCAGCTCACCAGATGCTGACTGTCCTCAGCAGGGTCTTAATGCACTGAGCTCTCACCAGCTGTGTGTCTTTATGCCACAGCTCATTTCCATCTCCTGTGCTGAGTATTTTTGGCCACCCCTAGTGCAAAGTTTTGCTAAGTGTTGCTAAGCTGTTGCTTGAAAAATGTATTTTTATGATTAGAAAACTTTGTAGCTGCGAGAGCTAAAGATTTGATTTCTGGGGATTTAATTAACCTTTATCTTAACAGCTTTTCATCTATTAGCCTTTTGATTTTTAATTCTGTACCCACAACCAGCAGGAAAAACAAACAAGATGCACTCACTGAGCAATCAAATATGACATTAGAATAATTTGGCCCTGCTTCCTTATCCTAAACAAGATTATTTTTAATAAAAACTATTGTTTTCTGTTACATAATTTTATAGCATGATCATGGCTATTTAAAGGAGGTTGCTGTGAAGGACAGCTATTTGTAATTCATCCATAAAACGACAGACTTGGATGGGTCTGGTTGAGTTGTTAGCCTTGACTGTCTCTTTTTAGGCCTAATCATACTCTTTGCACAAGAAACCAAATGTGGCTCATCTCAGAGTGTTACATTTCATCATTTTTGAATGAAAAATGAACTTTCTGCCAAGTGGAGAGCTCAGCCTGGCTTTCTCTAAGGCTGATGTCATGATCTTGCTTGCTGAACATTTGAGGCACAACCCCAACAGGAGAAGATGGTGACAAATCCAGGGCTGAGAATTTGTCCCTTTGGCCATTGATGTCCCACAGCCTGAGGAGCACTGATGACCCAGCTGAGGGCTGTGCACATTCTCCATTTACAGATGGAAAAGCAGAGACAGGGAGGAGCTGAGTCTGTGCTTCCTGCAAATTCAAAGAGACAATTCTTAGTGTGAAACTACTTTCTCCTAATTTCAGGCATGTCCAGTGTAGAGCCAACGTGTGAGCTTCTTGCCAAGGCTCTGTTTAGTGGGAATAAACCCAGGATTTACCATTTTAGGCCAGGTGTTGGTTTTGTTCCCTACAAAAGGCATCAGCCTGATTGCAGTTTTCCTGATCACCATCCTGCCTTTGTTGTCCCTCCTCTGCACCAGCCTGGAGGCACCAGAGCTAAATGGAGATGTCATCCCACACCTTTCCAGGGCCAAAGCTGGGCTTTGCTCTCCCTGAAAGATAAACTCATGTCCTTGAAGAGATCTGCTTGAAAAAAATAAATTAAAATCGGGCTGACCTTAAGCTTGGAGCTGCCTGCTGATTTGCATAACTCCAGGAAGAGTGAACACCCAGCTGTAATTTAGGAAGGGCATTCATCCCCACAGAGCCAGCTTGTGTTGCAGAGAGGTTTGTGCTCATGATATGGGCTCTGATATTGGGACTTAATTGCTTTTCTAATATCCATGTATTATTTACACCATGCTACTGTTGCAAACTCCTTCCAACTCCAGGTCTGTGGTTGCTGCAATGTATTTATTGGAGCAATGCAAGGTCAGGCTAACCTCCACTGCTTGTCTGTAAGTGACCCAGCAGAAACCAATAGCTTTAGTGCTGGAACACCAATGTAAGTGAGACACAAATCAGGACCCTGGAGTATTAATTTACTTTATTGCCATATCTTTATAGATGGTTATTAAGTGCTTAACTATTAACTATTAATGTTGCTGCTTTATTTATTACACAGAGATATGTCTTAAGTGTTTCCTAGGTATTTTTTCAGGAGAAGGACTTCAAGGGAAAACAGATCAAGTCATGCACATCAAAGATGATTGGATCAACAATGAGTAAGATGTTAGTCTTCAAACAATGACTTAGTTTTCAAACAAAGACTAACAATGTTAGTCTTCAAACTCTAGCTAGAGTTGGTTAATGCCTTTGCAAACCACAGTCCAGAAACCCAAGTATATATAAACATGACCTTGAAGAAAATGTTTCAGATTACTCTAATTTTCTTCAAAGTGAAGTTACAGACTAAAATGGGCTGAGGAGAATGTGAGGGCTTTGCTGGCTTAAAATCTGACTCAAAACATCACTGTACTCAGCTCTGGCATACAAAGTGCCATGCAGACACATTCCCAGACACCCTTTATAATTTGCCCTATTCGCATCTGAGGTGATAAAGTCCCTGCTCACCATCTACACATTTCTTTCCTCACTCTGAGCGTGTTGTCCCTGCCTTGTCTTCCCAAGGACACATCCTTCACTGTTCCACATCACCGGTGCCAATCGTGGAGCCCTAATGCACCCAGGAACAATCACCCCCATCACCATCTGAGTGTCTGATTGTGGCTTGAGCTCACTGGTGCTCCTGTGGGAAGGCAGAGGCTCAAACACCCCCCAGTTCTGGCTGTATGAGACAGTCTGGGATGCCAGATCCCTCCCACAGCATTTGTGTGCCCACTGGTGTGGTGCTGGGCCACCCATCCTGCTTATGCAGGCAGACAGCCTGGCTCTCCCTGCTCATTCCCTCACAACCATGCAGGAAGTCTGGCTTTAATAGCAAAATATCTCAGATATTGTCCCCCTGAGCCACTCAGCTCACTGGGTTCTGTGTAAATGAGGCACAATTGCTTTGCTCTTTGCTGAATTCCGCAGCTCAAGTTGGCAATGGCCTCACTGCTTCTGTGATGGAACATCCTCTTCACCCCACCAATACCTCTGCCTGGTTTGGCCAAGGGTAGCCTGTGTATTTTCCCACCTTTCTGGTTTTTTGGGGAGTTTTCTTTGATGTTGAATATATATTCAGGAGATGTAACTGCTGCCAGATCAAAGGGATGCCAAATGAACCACATGAAAAAATGTAACACTTTCACAAGCACAAATTTTATTATTTAATGAGAATATTAATGCAGCACCTGAATAACAGATTTTCCTCTCATTATCACAGTCAATAAGACTGATATGAAAAACACTTTAAAAAGCAAAACAACCCAACCCAAACCAATGGTCAGGTGCCAGAGAGGAAATCCAGGATGAGAAGGATGGGATGGGCAGGCTGGCACTGGGAGCTGGAGCTCATGTGCTTGGAGCATCTCCATATGCCCAGAGCATATTTGCATCTAAAGGCATGAAAAGACCTCTTCCTTCATATTGATTATTCGTGTGTTTTGTTCTTTTAAATTAGGTCCACATCTTTGATACATGCTGGGTTTCCATTTGATAAGCTCTGCCTCATTTATTCACCTTTCAGCAAACCCCTTTGTCTCCTCTTCCCTGCCCAACACTTGAATCAGCCCACACCTTCTTTAGCTGATTAAGTTACTTTCCATTTCCATAGCAGACTGACTTGCAAATATATGAGAGCTGGCACATTTTTGTTTATTTAAAAATTAGTTCGTAATCAGAGAAAGAATTTTTGTTAGCTCTCTCTGTTTACAAAATCCATGTTGCAATGTGTCTTATTTATTAACTCCAAAGTCTGACTCAGACTGACTGTTTCAGTACTTCTCCCACCACCCTGTTGAAACACTATTTATATTGGAAATAATAAGCTTTGAACTTCTGGCACAAAAAGTCTCCAACACTTTGTTCCTTTTGCTCTTTGAAGCAGCTGAGTTCACTACCCAGCTCCATTATTTGTTTCAAAGTTTGTCCTTTTGAATTTGCAAAAGCCAATAAAGCAAAGACTGCTTCAATATGTGCTCTCCTAAACACAGGCTCAGAGAACTGGGGCAGGTAAACTGAAATGGGGTCTAAATTCAGGTATTTCTCAGAAGTTTGGTGTGCTGCAGGGTGAACATGCATGGCTGCACTGTGGGCTGGCAGTGCCACCCCAGATGGGGCTTGAGCACCTTGAGACCCTCCTAGCACACCCTGTGACAGGGCTGGTCAGTTTAATGCCTCCAAAATTCAATACTAAGGCTTAAAGGTTGCTCTTGCAAAGAGATTCAGTGCAATATCCCTGTGTTTGTGGCCAGATCTCCACCAAACCAGCCCTGTAATTATGTAGTGTTTTAATTACAGCGAAAACTGTTTGCTTTACAATGGCAAGTGCAGCTGGTGAGTGGTGACCTGAGGAAGAACAGCAGATGGTGTCCTCCACACAGGGTTTCTGCATCACATTTTCCTAAGAATTCCTGCACTGACCTGATTTTCTTCCTATTGCAAAGCAGCAGTGACCTGCCCTTTGGTCAAGTGCAGACCAAGCTGGCCATCATGTACAGCTCTCCCCAGGTGTCCTTTGATCCTTTTCCCAAGCAGAAAATGCTTGGGAAAGAAGGAGAATCTCTGCTGGGGTCTGAATGCCGAGAAGCACAAAAAATATAGTAAGATCCATTTATCTTCAGGAATGAATATCTTCAGTTACATAGGATAGACTTCATCAAACAAACCTGGTCTGTGCCTTGAGAAGGGGATTTGACTGTTCTTTGATGTTGGAAGTCGGAAACTGCAGGTTTTTTCCTGCTTTGTACAAAAGGATAAAATGGATCTACTCTGTATTGTATGGAGGAAGTCTAACTGAGTTAAATGGGAGAAAGGAATTTCTGGGTGAACCTGAAATGGCTGAAAATCTGATTAATGGACAATTAATATTATATTTGTTATCATTATTATCATTAATATCATCATCATTAATAATAATAATGATAATAATAGTAATAATAATAACGATTTTGATGATGATAATAATAAAAATGTTCTTATCATCTCCTCACCATCTCTCAAAGGTCAATAGGTCTTTGCTGGCTTCATATTTTTTTAAAGCCCTCATTAACTCCATCAGGGCTCTCAGCTGACTGACTTTGGCACGTAAATACCCTGTTTCCCCTCCTGGCTGATTTCCTCTGCTGAGGGCACCTGAGACCCCGGGAAGAGCTCTCTCCTCCCTCAGGTGGCTTCATTTAGGAATCTGCACCCAGGAGCTGAAGGAGAGAATTGGCTCAGCACTTCCAGAGCAACAGTGGGCACCATGTGGTTGGGGAAGAGGCTCCAGTCTGCTGCTGGGTCTGCTGGTAGGGTAGTGGTTTTCACTTTTCTGTCTTTAATACCCCGAATTCTATATGTACACAGATCCCTCTTTCCCTCCAGAAAATCAGCTGAAACAATATTGAGTTATAATCAGAAGTTATAATGTGATTTTTTTCCCTCTTGCTGTAATCAGAGAGAAAAAAATTACCTTCAGAATATTTTATCTCTGTAAGGAGAAAGTAGTTAAAATATGCAGAGAAAAAGCCTTCAGGGTGAAGGGATGCAGCAAAATGCCACAAAGCTTCTGTTTACCTGGAGTCTGATAGTGATATTTTGTAGACAGGTAAAAAAGCTACACTGGCACCAATTTCTTTTTCTTTTCCAAAGTCTCATCATATTATCCTCTGCAGGTGAAGACAGATGACATCAAAAATGAGTGCTGCTGTTCTTTAGCACAGGTGGAAGGTGCCTGTAAAAATATGCATAAATTGGGGTTAAGAGCAATGGAGTGCCCTGTTCACTCCCTGCCACAGCTTCACTCTCAAAGGAGCAGAATTTACATAAGTTAATAATGAGGAACTAAAAACTTAAATGATGTCTTGGTAGCTTATGATTATAATGAGCTTCTCCAAATCCATATGATTGGGGGGTGCATAGGTTAGACTGCTGCAGCATGAGACAGGAGGTTTATTAATATTTTAAATTAAATAATGCAGACTTGAAGATTTGGGGGGGTTGGAACCAGATTAACTTTAAAGGTCTTTTCCAACCCAAACCATTCTATGCTCTGGCCCTGGCAATGAGGGCTGAGCTGTGTTGAAAATCTTGATGGCAAAATGGTAAATGGTGAGGAGCTTTTCCTGCTTTATTTCTCTTTATTTGCACATGAAGTGTGCTAGTAAATCTTGTCAAAAAACCAAGAGTAGTTACACCTTCACAGGCTCTTTATTAACAATATATTTTAATTATTCTATTTTGTAGCATCACATGAAAAAAATGAGTGTCTCTGAAATATATTTGTGGTTTCTCCTTTGTATGCTGGAGACCATGCACAGCTGAATTTTGGAGCAGTTCCCTGTTCTTCCAGCAGCTTGAGCATCACCACAGAAATCCTTGGTTTGGACCCTGGGGTCTGAGGCTTAATTTTAAGCCCATCTTGGTAGTGCTGCTGGGCTGAACCCAAGCAGGGGATGGAGGATGCCCAGTGATGCATGGTCCTAATTACTGATCTCCAAGGCAGGGATTTTTTGGGTGGGTTTCAAATGCTGCTCCCTGTTGTGATAAGGGATGATGAGGGGGAGGTTTGTCCTTATCTCTGCCCAGAGCCCCCCAGGACTGCACAGGCTGCTCTTCTAGTGGCACTGGGAGTCACTGGTGGCCTCTGCCCAAGGAAAGAATCAGCCAAAGGATGTCTGCAAAGTTTTCTAGAAAATTTATTTAGGTGCACTTATTTAGCCCTGGTGAAAACTGCACAAAATGTATCTCAGTGCAGGACAGCAAGAGCTGTAAAATTCAGCCGTGGGCAGTTTCTTTGTGAAGGGAATAAAAGAAATTTCACAAATGCTTTCTCTGCAGAGATCTGAATGGGACTTGGTGCTCAAGTACTCCTGGATTGTAGACACACAGTAATAACATTTCACTCTGTGTGTGCTCTTGTAAAGGTGCCTTTTATATATGGGGGTTGGTTTGTTTGTTTTGTTTGGGTTTTTTGTTTGTTTTGGGGGGATGTTTGGGCTTGTTTGTTTCTTTTTTTATTTGTTTGGTTTCTTTTGTGGCAGGTTATTTCATCTGCTCAATATTGTGTGTCTGCTGTGATATTTCATGTCTGTCCTTTATGTGCTGTGGCCTATTGCAAAGACAATGTTGGTTGGGCTGGATTACTTTTCTCCTTTCTATTTGTCCTGGTGCTTCAGATACTTGTTTACCCTCTGTGTGTGCATATATATATGCACATTATACCAGCTCTCTCAGCTTCTGTCATGCTGTCCTTTTCCCTTAGCAAATGGAAGTGACTCTCATTCTCCTCTTTGTTTTGGAGTTAAGCTGTGTAGAATCACAGGGATCATTTAGGTGGATATCGAGGGTTAGTCTTAAAGCAGTAACTTCAGAAATCTAATTTTAAAACCAACAGCATGGAAAAAGTCACCTGTTTGCCTCTTGGTGGCTGTGTCCTGCTGCACAGAGCAGTGGGGAAGTGTCTGCTCTGGAGGACAGAGGGTTGAGGGGTCACTTGTCACTTGTCACAACTCCCTGATGACAGGAGAGGGCAGCCAGGTGGGGGTCAGGCTCTGCTCCAGGGAACAAGGGACAGGGTAACAGGAAAAGGCCTCAAATAGCACCAGTGAAGGTTTAGATTGGATATCAGAATAAATCTCTCCACAGAAAGGGTTGTCGAGTACTGGAAGAGACTGACCAGGCCAGTGGTGGAGTCCCCATCCCTGGAGGGATTTAAAAGCCATGTGGATGTGGCACTTGGGGACATGGGTTAGTGGTGGCCTTGGCAGTGCTGGGGATGGTTGGACTCGATGGCTTTGGAGGGCTTTTCAAGCCTCAGTGATTCCATGATTTCTGCACATGTGGGCAAATTATTCCAGGGCTGGTGCAAATCCATCTCTTCTGTGTGTGTTTGGGTCTGAGTTAGGTGCTTTTGGCTCTTGATCTGTATTTTACAAAATGAAAATATTCCTCTGCTGTTCTGTCAGTCCACAGAGTGACATAAAGCAGGGCCACAAGTGTGAAAGCAAGCTAACCACAAACTCCTACAGCAGTGGGAAGCATGCCTGTGGAAATAGAGTTCGAAGAAGAGTAGTGAAAAGCCTGGATATTGTCTAAAAGCAGAAAAGTCAAACACCTTGGTTTACCTCAGCATGGTCTCAGTGTGCCAGTGCCTGCCTGGGCACCCAAAGCCAGTCTTGCTTAATTTGGCTCATGCCAATAGAAAAGTTGTTGAGAACAGACGTGGCAGACAGTGGAACTTTATTGTGACTATGCTGAATTCTCCAGTATTGAAAGCTTTGTTTCCAAAACCCCCAACATTTATCTACAGGTATCAATGCTGCCATCCAGCCTCACCTCTCTCAAGGTGGTGCTGGACCTGGAATAACCAGACTGAAATCCAGCTGTTTACCATGGGAAGTGTAAGGGAAAGCAGGTGTTAGACTTGGTTTGCCCTTCACCTGGGCTGCAATAGAATTTATTGGTGGTTTTGCAGGAGAGGATCAGGCAGGTTTTGCCTTGAAGTGACGGAACACTGGCACAGAATGCCCAGAGAAGCTGTGGCTGCCCCTGGAAGTGTCCAAGGCCAGGCTGGACAGGGCTTGGAGCAGCCTGGGATAGTGGAAAGTGTCTCTGCCCGTGGCATGGGTGGAACTGGATGAGCTAGAAGGTCTTTCCAACCCAAACCACCCAGTGATTTTTGCTGAGTGTTTGCTTCTTGCCCACTGTCACAGAAGGGAGAGCTGTGCAGCTGTGCTGGAGTCACCCTCAGACAAAAACCAGAGAGAGGGCTTGGGAAAGGAGCTGAGGAGGGAACTGGTGAGGTGCATTTTGGGGAGGTTTATTTGCATGCGTGGAGCTACTTACAGCAGTATTCAGATAAGGCATAGGAAGCAGTGAGTCCTGCTGGAAATAACTAGATCAAGTCTGTCAGCCTGAGAGTAAATCCATGGCACAGACAGATAAGGGGTATTGCTATTTCTTGGGTTGGGTCCGGATCCCTGTAACTCTGACAGCTTTTCTATTTTTTATGTCAGCTTAATAGAAAGTTTTATATTTATTTGCTGTTATCTGAGCAAGTTCAGCTGCAATTATTTTACTTTTATCCTTTCCCAGACACACGTACATGCACTTGCACTCTTGTTTCTTGGCAGCTTGTAACAACGTCTCTAATCCTCTTTGGCAGAAATCATTTAAATTAATTCTCTTAGCAAAAAAAAAAAAAGGGGAAAAAATTTTTAAAAGGGTGGTGATAATTTTATGGCTGATACAAGAATAGAGGTGAAAAAATATCTGAAAGAAGAAAGTTTGGCCAGAAGTTGAGGCCTTTCAGTACCTCTTTAGAGTAGTTTCTGTGCTGTAAAGCCCTAATACTTCTTCAAGATAAGGAGCATTGGGTGGATGAGGATGGTATTATGAAAGATAGACAATGCTACCAGGGTGATTCAGAGATTTGGGGTGAATAAAAAGAGAAATAAACCCATTCAGCCTGTGTGTGTTTAAGCAGTCTCACAGATACCACTCGAAATCCCATATCAGAATTTGGATAGGGCTTGTAGGACTCATAATATTTCCAGTCTGTAAAAGAACTACAGCAGGGGTTTTTTTTTGTTTGTTTGGGGTTTTTTTTTTGTTTCCTTCGTAATATCAGGTCCTGGAAATTCTGCCTTTTTGTAAGCTTCCTGGGAATTATTAATGTCTGAAAGGGTGAAAAGATTAGGAGAACACAACGTTTGTATAGGTTTGCAAAAATAAAACTTTGGATTTTTGTTTGTTTGGGGTTTTTTTGTGTGTGTGATTTTTGTTGTTGTGGACTTTTGGGTTGTTTATTTTTATTTTTTATATTTTTTATTTTAAAATAAAACTCCAGAAGGTCTGTGTCTGTTCTCAGCTCTCCATCCTCTCTGATATTTGATACATAAGATTTTCAGCTGTTGTTCATCAATGGCTTGATGAACTCAAAAAAAACCCCAAAACTTTGGGGTTTTAGTGCATCAGGTTGTTGCTGGTGACTCAGTGGTTACTGGAGCAGGACAGGTGATGGAGTCAGGAGGTGTCCCCGGCTTGGCTGTGGTGACCTGGTGGCCAAGCTCTGCCCTTTTCCTGTCAGTTCTGTGTCCCTCCTGCCTGCAGAGATCCTGTGGGGTGAGGACTTTCCCTCTTGATGTGGTTTCTGCAGTGTGCAGCACAGCAGGGACCCAGTCCCAGCTGAGAACACCAATGTCACTGCAGAGCAGCCACGAAATTACCAATAAAGACAATTTTCTCCCTATTATCTGGGAAGAGTGGCTTTTCTGGTCAAGGCTGAATTGCTAACGGCAAACTTAAAATCTAAGACAACATTTGCAGCACGGAAGGCATTTGAGGTGTAGATCACAGGTGTGTCTGGGCACTGCTGACAGGAAATTTCTGTCCCCTGATGTGCAGAAGTCCTGCTGGATCATGCAGCTGCTCCCTCCCCTGGGACAGGAGTGCCAGGGGCAGCCCAGGGAGGCTGAGCAACCTTTGGCAGGTTTTGAGGAGGCTGTGGGAGCATGGGAGAGGAAATCAATAACTGTTTCAGAGGTAATTTGGCAGCATCTGAAGAGCTGAGTGTTTGAGCCCTTCTGGGGTTATTGAATCAGATCCTTCTCTTTAAGCAAGCAGGGCAAAGTTACAGGATTGGGACATTTCCTGCGAATTTCCATGGATTAAACAGCACACTGGGGACCACAGGCCTTAATCACTGCTGCTCCTCTGGTCTCCAACATGTGGATCTGATAGAGGAATTGGAGAAGTTGTGCCCAGAGAAGCTGTGGCTGCCCCTGGAAGTGTCCAAGGCCAGGCTGGACAGGGCTTGGAGCAGCCTGGGATAGGGGAAGGTGTCCCTGCCATGGCAGGGGTGGCACTGGATGGGCCTTAAAGTCCCTTCCAACCCAAACCATTCCAGATTCTATGAAATCTCTTGACAGTTGAACTCCATAGAAGTTGGAGGACATGCACAGGGTTTGCATATTTACTGTCATTACATCAATTATGAACTCTGAAAGCACTTTTTCCTGCTGTCCAATGCCAGCAGTGGCAGTGGCTTTGCTGGCAGCACTAAATTCTCATAGAGATCACACAATGTAATGGCTGCACTCAATGATTTTGGAGGCTTTTCCAAACTTAATGACTCTGTGATTCCATGTTTGCATTAAATATTAAGTGTGCTTGGATTCAGTAGACTGTGCATAGGTTAAAAAAAAAACCAAAATTAAATGGTGTTTTTTAGTTGTGTAACTTTTAAGAGAGCTGTAGAAACATCTGCTAGCTTTGATTTTAATTTAATGTATATTAGCTTACATCATAATAAATGATGGCGTGTGATTTGGATGTAATTTTGAATTTGTCAGGAAGCTCGCAGCCAAATTGTTGAAGTTAATAGTAGTTCTGCAATCAGCTTCACTGTGTGTCAAATCAGAGGAGCCATTATTGAATTTTAAAAGGCTAAATTACTGTGTTGTTTGTATTAAATCTTAATGCCATTTTGGATAACAGGAACACTTTCCCTCAGAGATACAGGCTGGATAGAGAAATCAAACATGGTTTCAGTGAAATTGCTTGAATTCCAATTTTAAAGGGTTTAGGTATATCCAAAAGTAATTTCCAACCTGTCCTAAAGGAAAGAATGTATTCCCCAGGTTGGATATAGTGTTGTAGTACAGCCCTTTTTATGAATTAGGAGAACTTAGTGATGCACTGTAATGATGGTAATTACAGAAATTAATGTACAGAGGTGGCATATCATTCAGAGGTGGGAAAAGAATATATTTACATTTCTTTAGGGATGGAAAAGGAAGGGGAACTGCCCTGTACTGGCTTGCTTTGAGGCAGTCTTGCCTCCACTGACCACTGCTGGGACCCTGCAAAGGAAAGGCTGTCAGCCCAAGGTGCAAATGGTCAACACTCGTGCCAAGGAAGGGGCTGAGATGGGACTCATTCATTCATATTTCTATCCCTGCCTTGCTAAATCAGCTTGGGCAAGTTGCTGTAATAAATCCATTATCTCCACCCACCTCAGGCCCAAAATTACCTATTCCAAGGGTGGCAAAGCTTTTGGCCTTGGCTACTTTCTGTAAGGATTGGTTTGTCTTTAAGTTCTCTGAGAGGTTTGAGGGAAACCACAGCTCTTCTAGAGCTTTCTCTTCTCCAGGCTGAGCACATTTCTGTCTCCAGGACAGTCGTGCTCCAGCCCTTGGGGCATTTTTGTGGCTTCCTCTGGATTTGCTCCAATAGGTCCATGTCCTTCCCATGTGGAGGAAACCCACAGCTGGATGCACTACTCATGTGAGGAAATACTCATTTCCCATAGCAAATTGCTACCTGGTAGGTTTTTCTTTTTTCCTTCTCTAATTTTTGTCTATCTGTGTGGTCTCCAGCCCAGCAAAGCTCCCTACATGCAGGAAAGCACTGGTCCATGGCATCCCTGCTCTGCTGGGAGAGCTTTGCCATCTCCCTCAGGCAGTGCATGACAGCAATAGCTATAATGGACTCATTTGGATAATTTAGTACTTGCTTAGCGTATCTGGTTTCTCTGGTGACACTCTGACGTTCATGCTTGACTTCCCCACCTCTCAGATAATAAATGAAAGAGGTTTCACCTTGTTGGCAGTGCTGGCGTTGGGCCCATTATCTTTCCTGACGTTGTGTACTTGAGAAATTAAATTACCTGGTTTCCTGGCTACCTCCCTAATGAATGCCATTAATTAATATGCTTTTCAAAGGAGGAGGTGTATTTATTCTTAATCCAAGGGAGAATCTCTCTCCTGGCCTGCCTGTGAGCAGAGTGCTCAGCTGGGAGCAGGTCAGTCAATTTGCTGGAGACTTTCCCACTTGGGTGCTCCCTAAACACGCCCTTTGGCTCATAACTTGTTTTATTGTGCTTTCTTTTCTGTGGAAAGATGTAGTCCCAGGAGCATCCAGGTTAATGAAAAGGATGATTAACTCTGCAGGTGGTGGATCAGTGTACCAAAGATGTGCTGCTGATGATGCAGTGAGGAGATTGATGGAAATGCAGCCTGGTCCATTGGTGGGAATTAGCAGGAAAGTGCAGATCTGACACCATCCCTCCCTTTTTTTTTCCCTTTAAATCATCTCTCCCCATTAAGTGGCAACCATGCATATGGATGGATATGGCACTGTCAGCCCACGCTGGGCAGAGGTGTGTAAAACACACACCTTGGAGTTCAGGAGTGGCTTTGATCCTTCTGGATGGAGCAAAATGCACTCAACGAGGGAGGAAGAAGATCATTGCTGGGGCAGTGGGTGTTGTAATGTCCATCTGTATTTGCTAAAGATGGCACTGGAGTGAGAAGGGGCAAGCTGGGGGATGTTGGGCTGGGATGGTGCCTGGTCTCCACCACAGAGAGCAGGTTTGACAGGGTGGTAGGTAATTAATTCATATGGCAGCAAATTCCTCCTTCCGAGCTGTCCCAGTTCTTTGGCAAGGGATAAGCCAGGAAAGACCTGTTTCCTTGGGCTGTGGAGGGTGGAAGCTGTGCAGGAGCAGGCAGAGCAATGCCAGGCACTGCAGGAAGGAGCAGACCCTGAGTGCAGGCAGCAGTGACACCCTGGGACAGGAGCAAAGCCCTCAGCATTGCTCAGCCTGCTCTGATCCATGTGGTACTTCAGCATTGATTCATCCGTGATGTCAGTGTTTCAATTCATGCTTTAAATCTCAATACCTGGCAAAACAGAGCTCTTAGGGTTCTCTTCCCCTGCTGCAGTGCCTGGAGATAGCTGCTTTTCTCCTGACATCCCTGCCCCTTCTGCTGCTGCCTCTCGTTGTGGTCTGTGGTGTTCATTGTGGGGAAAGAGCAGAGTGAAACACCTTTGATGATGTCTTTGAAACACCTAAAGATGATGTCAGTCACATTCTTCTTAGGAAACACTGGATTTTGTAGTCTTCTGGAAGAACAGCCACATCAGAAAGTTTTAGCAGGCAAAGAGATAGGTTGATCCTTCAGGGGGGAAATTTAAAATAACCCTGCACAAGATGATGGAGGCTCATGGGTGGGATGCTCAAGTGCTGGGTACAGAAGGTGCTCGGAATAACTCTTCCCATGCTTGGTGGCTGGGCTAATCCATATTATGATCAGATGAATTGCAATCTTGGGGCTCAGTCTCTTATTCTCTTGGAATAAGCATGACTTGAACTATTAGCCTTTAAGGAAAAAGTCTCTTCAGTAGGAAGTCAGGTGCAATACCACTAATTGTAGCTAATGCTTTAGCTAGAGCTGCCTGCACAGCTGGTTTAAATAGAAATAATGTTCTTTAAGCTGTTTAGCTGATACTTTAGTCCTTCATGGACTGCAGTTATACCTGTGTACACTTGAAATTCCTGATCTTCTTATCACTTACTTTCTTATCACTTTGCTAAAAGGCAGTTGGAGAAGCAGTTGAAAATGTAATAAGTGCCTTTACCATTTTCTCATGTTGCTAAACTCCCTTGAGGAGAGTTTGGATCACATTCTTCCCAACCCTCTGTTCCACTGCTCCTTTGGTGATAGAGTTTGACTCTGCTTCAAGACCCCTCTGTTTAAGCACAAAGCTGCAAATAGAGATATTTTTTGAGCTTGTATTGGCTGAGCACATGCACACTCAGCTTGACTTCTTAAGGACACATAATCATAGCCATAATCACAGTTCAATCTGTTTTTAATTGTTGTTAATTAATTCTTAGCAGTGTTACAATCCTGTGAATTAAATTGTTAAAAAAAAAAAAGGTTTCTCTCACCAGACTTGTGCACTTGTTCTTCTAAGGGTTTGTTTTTATACTAACAGCATTAAAATGCTTTTTCCCAGACTTGTCGCTTCTAAAATAACTCATGGTTGTGAATAAGCCTTAATGGATTACTGCAAGTTTAACTTGCCAGCTGTAGGCATCAGGAGCAGATCCTGCATTTCTGGATGGAGCCTTCAAACTGAAGACACAGCAGCTCCAGGGAAAAGCAGCTCCTTATTTCTATTGAAGTCTCATTGGAGAAAAGACCTCTGGGAAATCATAGAATCACAGAATGGTTTGGGTGGGAGGGATCATCCCTTAAAGACCATCCCATCCCACCCCCTGCCCTGGGCAGGACACTTTCCACTATCCCAGGTTCATCCAGCCTGGCCTGGAACTCTGCCAGGGATCCAGGGGCAGCCACAGTAAGGAATTTCTTCCTAATACGCAATCTAAATCCAGTCTAAATCTACCCTTTTTCAGTTTGTTTAGCCTCCATTGTGCTCCTAGAGCTCCTCTGGCATCCAAAGGTGGACAGGTAGCCTTTCCTGCCTGTGTGCCCTGGGAGGTGCAGGTGAACTCCAGGGGCTGCCAGAGGTGCCAGTGGGGTCTGTGTTGTGATCCCTGTTTGTTCAGGCAGTGGGAAAGACTTCATTCTGTGCTGTGGAAAAGTCACCCAAATACCTATGGTGACATGGATTTAGGATCCTAACTTCAATCACCTGTTCTGGAAAGATATGGCATGTACATATATGTATATTTCTCTTTTTTAATGCAAAATCTGCTAAGAGCCCTCTTGCTTTATTCCTGTTTTCAAGACCTTTGTCTCCCAATCTTGAGCGAAGCAGTTTCCCTAATCCTGGGGGTGACCATGGTAGCTGCTGGCTTGAGGCTTTTGAGGACTGTGTGTGTTTAAGCATTTCCCTGCTGATGGATGCCTGCTGTTCCAGGGACCAGGGGCTGCTGCTCCTCTCTGTGGGACGCTTAACATCCCGCTGTGTTCTGCCAGGAAATATTTCTCTCGGCTAAACCCCTTTTTGCCAGCAGAGGCCGATATGCCCATGTGCTTGGAAGCAGAGAGCTCACACCGAAACCCACGGATATACCGAAATCTTTCCAGCCTGCCTGAGATGGTCTCTGCACCCCAGCATCCCCAAAATGCCTCTCCATGGGCTGTTGGGCTGATGGGATTGCCATGCAGATTTTGTTATTTAAATGGAGAAAAAAAAATAGAATTTTTTCTTCCAGCTGGGGTGGAAGAAAAAGCCAAGCTGACGGCAGGCACTGTGAAGTTTGATTAAACCTGCCATGACTGTGCTGCAACACCAGCCAGCAGCTCCCCCAGCACCTCCTCTGCCCAGCCTGGGGTAATCCTGACCATCACTCATGTGCCCAGCAGAGAAATTGAATGTCTCAGCTAAAGGAATCCTTTGGTATTTACTTTTGTGGCAGTAAATAAATTTATTTTCCGAAGGAGATGGACTCTGTGAGTATACACATAATAAGTATGTGCCGTGCTGGGCAGCAGGAAGTACTTACAAGAAGCTATCCAGAGATGGGGGTAGAACCTGCTTTAATGCCAAGAATATGCACAGGAAAAGAAATGAAATCTGAGGCTGTGTGACTGGTGTTTCAGATGCCCTGGGGAGAGCATCATGTGCTTCAAACTCACCCAAAGCTCTGGTAACTGCAGGTCAAAGTTGCCCTTTTTTTTAACATTATACCTCAACCTGAACCACCCACTGGAGCCACACGGGGGGCAAACTAAAACAACTGGCTCATAAAAGATCAGGGAAAGTGCTTTGCCTCTGTCTGACCGATGTCTTTCTGTCTGTCCCTTGCAGCTACTTTCTTTGCCTTCATCTCCATGGGCTGTGTTGGTCACCAAGAGACCACTTAAGCACAGAGCAGGCATGCAGCCACCAACTTATTTTATTTATTTATTTTTTAAATTGCCCCCAGAGTGCGCAAGAAAAATGAAAAAATAATCTTCTCTAACCATAAGTGCAGAGCAGCGTGTATTGAAAAATAACTTCTGAAACAGGAGGCTTTCCTGCATCTGCCTTGGGAAGGAGACTGGAACAAATGTTCCTAGTGTTTCTTTGGGATGTGTCAGCTGTGCTGCATGGCACATGGGTATGGACATCTGGATTTTATGGTGATCAGTGCAAAATGGGAACAACAGAGAAGGGAATGAACTAAAGAAAAGGTGTGTTCATGCATTGCCTAATATTTAGGTTGTAATTTTTGTTATTAATCTTATCATAAGCTAATAATGGGTAGTTCCAGGTTAAGCACTGTAAAAGTTTCAGCACCTTAGCAAAAAAGGTTACAGGTGAGTCAGGACCTCAAAAAGCCAAATTTTGATCTCTTGTCAAATTTTGACTCCACCAAATCTGTTATAACTCAAGAAGTCTCCCTGGAACATGATGCTCTGCTGGGTTCTGGCCTGAGTCTTTTTGGGAGGGAGGACTTGGGGGAATCTCTTGCTGAATGCAGGGTTAGAGTATAAACCCATATAAATACTGTTGACAGTTGTAACTAATGGTTCTCACCGATAGCCTGGTTGCTTTCCTGGTAGTTCTTTATGCACCAATGAATCCTATTGTTCTTTTCCCAGCTGTTGCTCACAAAAAGAACAAAAGCGAGATGGAGCGTTCTTGGCACATTTCTTTTTAATTAAAATAAGACAACAGACGAAGGAAGCTTGTGGAGCAAAGTTTGAGCAAAACATGGTAAATGTCTCTTCTCCCTCATCACTTCAGCCTGCTTGATAGAGAGGATTGATTTCTGGCTTTTACCTGAAGTCCTGCTCTGCTGCACCGAGAGAAAATGAAGTGCAAGGCTGAGTTATCTCAGAGGAATACTTCTCCCTGGGCCAACCATCTTGGTGTTCTAGGGTGCTTTTAATGCCTCAGATCATTCTTAATGACACATGAGGCATTAATTGCAGTATTTCTACAAAGTAGCTGTGTCTTGGCCCTTCCTGGGGCTGCACCAGCCTGAGGCTGCTCCCAGAGGTGCAGTGAGCATCCTAAAGCTGAATTTCCCAGTGCAGGAGAAAAAGGCACTTCTTTTACTACAACAGCTCTGCTGTCAAAAGCAGATTTTTTTTTTTTTTTTCTCAGTGAGGTTGATTTAACACTGGCACAGGTTTCCCAGAGAAGCTGTGGCTGCCCCCGGATCCCTGGCAGTGTCCAAGACCAGGTTGGACAGAGCTTGGAGCAACCTGGGATAGTGGAAGGTGTTCCTTCCCATGGCAGGGGGGGAACAGGATGAGCTTGAAGGTTCCTTCCCACCCAAACCATTCTGTGACACTCTGCTATCAGCATTTTGCTGCAGAGCTGGAGCAGTTCAGAGCAGCAGCTCTCAGGGACTCGATGTGATGAAGTGTTTACCTTGTGAAAGCATAACAAAGATATGAGCTTTGCTTTTCTCAGGGATTCAATGGCTTTTATTTTTCTGAAGGCACGTTTTTATTCTGTGCTGTGGAATTTATTTATTATCTTTTCTTGCTGGAGAGGGCTGGCTTTTCTGCAGCCAAAACCTAAATCCATCTCCTGAATTTAAGCTGAAATATTTACGCCTGCAATTTCTGCTGTGTGCTGATGGCTGTCCCAGAGAGGGGAAAGGTAGCAGTTAGGAATATACTGAGCTGCAAAGCATCTGTCTGGGGAAATGTGCTGCATCATCAAATATCCCTACAGGATCCCTGGGATCCTTGGGACTGGCAGCATCCACGTGCCTGGATGGTGCCTTTGGAGCAGCGTGCCCTTGGTGCCTGCTGAGACACTCATTCCATGCCTGCTCTCAGAAGTGACATGCAGAGATGCACTACCTGCCTTTCTGCTGCTTTTCAGAGCATAAGGACCTGAAAATAATCAGGGTATTTCAGGCACGATGTAGCTCCTGTGGTGCTAACATCCTGGGAGTTTGGCAAGTGGGAGCTGTATCATAAGGGAGAGAACAGTGATTATTTTATTTTCTTTATGATTCTAAGAGCCTGGAAAAGCCATTTTTGTGTTTAATCCCAAACCTGTGCTTTAACCTACTTGGAAGCTCTCCCTGAATAATCCACTTTATGATTCTTAATAGAGAGAATTTTATTCAGCAAACAGAGACCATTAAAAACATAGTGCTTTCTAAAATATTTTCCACATTAAATTGTTGGACACTGGTGCCAAAAAACTGCTCAGGAGGGGGGGACAGACCCACATCTACCCTGGAGCCTCTGGTGCTCTCCACCCACTTCTTGCCCAGGCAGTGCCACTGCCATCCTGGGTGGGCTGCACATCCTGCCATCAAATCATCTGTTCCCTGATAACCCAACACTCCTGCCATCCCCTCCTTCAGGATGGGTCATGGAAGCCCCCAGTTTTATCTAAGAAGAGTTTTAAATCATGTACATGAAAGACCTATCATGGATGAAACCTCTGACTTGCTGATAGTATATCATTAACCTGGGCAGCACACCATCAAGCAAATCACATTTAATTTATCACTTGAGTAAGCTGTGGGCTGAGTTATCCCACAGACAGAGTGGGTGGTGGCAGGAGGTTCTGCATCATCATCTTACAGCCCTGCCATAAATTCAGCTCTTCCATTATTGGGATTTAATGCCAGGCTGACTGCCCTGCTTGCTTTATGTACACTCAATCTCCACTGGAGAAATTCAGTGTGGTTTTCTATACCATAGCTTTTTATTAAACTTAATTTTCTCTTATAAAGCTCATAACAGCACCTTTGAAGGAAAAAAAGATATTATTTTTCTTCTTTTCTGTTCTCATTCTGTCAGACTTTAAATCATCAGCTCCTGACTGCAGCTGAGATTGATCCAATCTCGTGGTGTTTGTCCTTCCCTTATCTTCCATGAGAGCCTGCTGGAACCCAGGGCACAAGTGGGGTGCTGGGCACAGTTTATGCTGCAGTGTCCTTCCAACTGTGCTGTTATATCATTTATTTTTCCCATCTCCCTACTATCTCTCCTCAATATTTGCCCCTGGAAGCTGTCAGATGGGCATATTTGTGCTTGTACTCTGTTATTAATATGAGTTTTGTTTCTATTTGGTTGGTCAGCACACTGTTATCAGGGCACCTTCTATCCAACACTCTCAGTGGCTACTTCTGAATGTATTTATTTTTTTATTATCAGCATTTGGAAGTTCTGGTGGTGGATACAGCACAGTAATGGGCTGGAGGAACTGGGTGCAGCAGTGCATGGCTAATGCCACAACATCTCCAGGCAGAGGTCCTGGGGCTGTTTGTCTTCTCTGGCCACTGGCCTGGCTGGTCAAAAGGGAAAAAAAAAAAAACCAAACATGTAAAGTTGAGACCACTGTTATCAGTAAGGTGATCCTGACACCATGAATAATGGAGAGGAAATGCAGACCAGTGAGATATGGTTGCTTGGTGGGTCTCCTTTTTCACCTGCCCATCTGTCTTGTAACCACATGACTGGGCAGCACTAAGTAATTTTTCATGAGGTTTCTGAAGCTGGTACATGCTATGAGGAGGAGAAATGCCTTTGTTTTCCCCTGTCCTGGGCTGGCATGTGAAGGACAAGAAGCAATTGACCACGTGCCCCCATCTGACCAATTTTCCAGGGAGTTACAACCTTGATTGGCACATCCTGATACCCTAGACCCAGATTGTCAACTGACCCTGGGTGGAGGCTGAGGCAGCTCTGAAAAAAGAGGAGAAAGTTCTCAGAGCACACCAATGAATAAATAATAATAAGGAAATGGAGAGAAACCCCAAAGACAAGGAGGGGCAGAAAAGAGAGGAAGGTGCCTCAGGCAAGGAGGTGAAGGAAGGCAGGAAGAGGCAGAAAGAGTGGGGTTAGGAAGGACAAGGGATTCCAGGACATATCTATGCTGAGCCAGTGGGGAGGAAGGACATTGTGAAAAAGGGGCAGCCCAGCCCCAGGCAGGGAGAGGAGGAGTAAAGGATTTTGGCAACTGGAAAGGTGGCAGAAGTTTAAGGCTATCCCAGAGTGCTGTTAAAAGGGCAGGGGTGCAAAACAATGACATGAAAGAAAAGACTGAAAAGAACAAAACAGAAGAGGAGGAAGTGGAGGAGGAAGAGGAAGAGGAGGTAGTGGAAGAGGTAGCTGAGGAAGATGGGGAAGATGAAAGCCAGGAGAAAAAAAGCAAAAAGAAATCAAAGCCTGAGGACTCAGAAGTTGATGGGGAAGTGAAGAAAAAGAAAAAGAAAAAAAGCAAGCGAAGAGACTACAGCAGTGAGGATGAAGATGACTATGAGCACAGAAAGAAAAAGAAGAAAAAAGGCAAAAAAAGCAAAGACAAGAAGAAGAAGAAAGGTGACAAGTCTAAGAAAGGAAAGATAGATGATAACTTTTTGGAGATGTATGAACAGGAGCTTCGGGACTACCATTCGGATGCCTCCAATACCACAGAAGATGAGTACAACAAAAAAAAAGGTCAGCTCCATCTTTCCCCATCTCCCCTCTTGCTCAGGCACTGTTGGCCCTGAAAATGCCCCTGCTGGGATCCTTCCTGGGGTGCAGACACTAGTTATTCCTGCGTGGGGGATATTTTTAGTTAAATAAGTATTTTAACTGTTTGAGGTGTCACTGACAGTTTGCGTCTGTATGAGCTTTTCTGTTTACAAAGCCTCTTTGCTGTGTGTGTGGTACTGCTGTAATTACATTCTCCTAATTAATATTTGCATTGTGGGGCTGTGCAGAAGCTGCAATCAGCAGACTCCCCCTGTGTGAGGATCCACAGCAGAGGTGCACAGCCCTGCTGAAGCAGGAGCAGGTTGCTGGGGATTTCAGCAACCAGTGGGACACTTAGGGCTGCTGTAGAAGCAGGAGGTTCAGCACACTGAACTTCAGGCTGTTTTAAAGCAACCAAATAGGCTGGGGGAAATAGCAGTAATAGCCTCTAAACCTTAATATTGTGTTGCTACAATAAATAGTTCACTTGTTTCACACGCTGACGGTACTTGGTTAAATGCAGGGTGAGCTGTGCCTCAAGTTGCTCCAGAGGAGGTTTGGATTGGATATTAGGAAAAATTCCTCTCAGAAAGGCTTGTGAAGCCCTGGCCAGGCTGCCAAGGGCAGTGGTCATGTTGCCATCCCTGGACGGGTTTAAAAGCCATGTGGATGTGGCACCTGTGGACATGGGTTAGTGGTGACCTTGGCAGTGCTGGGGGAATGGTTGGACTAGATGGTCTTGGAGAGTTTTCCAAGCTAAAAGATTCTGTGATTCTGTGACTTAAGGTTTCAGATGATTCACTCCATTTCATTAGAAGAACACAGTGTGGCCCCATAATTAAAACAAAAGGCAGAGGAATGCTCCCAAGCACAGCGAGGTTATCTCCTTGTCAGGGGGTGGGCAGAAAAGAGGTGATGGATGCTCAGGGGTTGTTCCAGCAACCAGCAACTGGATCTGGGCATGACTGGGACAAAACACTCAGCCTCTCATCACTGTGGGTTCCCCATCAGTTAATTGGAGTCATGTGTGGCAACTGGGAGACCTGAGCATGCCTAAGGAATGGTGTCAAGCAGTCCACACTCGTGGTGTGGCTCGAGGTTAACTACATCTGATGGTTTCTGTAGTGCTGACGAATTGCTGGAAAAGAAAAATGGTTCAGTTCCTCTGAAGTGAGCAAAGAAGTGAGTCCCTCACACACACTCTGTGTTCAGGCTGTGCACAAAATCTGCTTCATTTGTGATGGTCCTTGATGGGGGGGAGGTTGTCCTGCTTCATACTGCATTTTTTATATAGTTGAGGAATAATAATTTGCACTTTCCAAAGACAGAAGCCACAGCAAATGTTTATAATAATCTCTCCATGGTCTTCTGATATTAGATATTAGGAAGGAATTCCTGGCTGTGAGGGTGGTGAGGCTCTGGCACAGGGTACCCAGAGAAGCTGTGGCTGCCCCTGGATCCCTGGGAGTGTCCAAGGCCAGGTTGGACAGGGTTTCAGCTTTTCCCTTTACCTTGCATCATGCTGCTCTTACTATTTTGAGTCAAAAAGCAGATTTTTTTGTGTGACTTATTTGGAGGCTGCTCCTGCTTTTGTCCCAAAGGACCACTGAGTGAAATGACTGTTGTTGATCAGGCTTTGGAGAATTGTGTGACCTCTGCAAAAGCCTCCCAGAAGCTTTGGGGATGTCAGCTGCCTTTGGAGCTGGTGAATATTCAGTAGAGATATATTTCAGTCCACAAGCTGTGATTCCTTTTGCTGTAAAAAAGAAAAGAGAGATGTTATAAATGTTTTATAAGCAGGGAGTCAATGGTGCCTGTGTCATCTGATGTCCTCTTTATCTTATTGTATTAGCAAACAGGAGAAGGGATCTCCCCATCACGTTCAATCGATGACTGAAGAACAAGGCAAATCCAGCTCCTGGGGACAGGAAAACAAAAGATATCAAGTGACTGGGTGATAGTGTGTCTGAGAAAATTAAAGCAGAGATAGCAGGCATTTTTAACTAAATTGCAGCTGTTGTTCATTCCTGTGATCGTGGTGTTAATTAGATCAGTTATTTATTAATAAGTGTTTGCAAAGGCTTTTCTACAGTAGAGTAAGGAAAGCTACAGAGAGACTTTATTGTGGCGTTTCAGTATTTACAGGGGACTAAAAAGAAAGATGTAGAGAGGCTTTTACCATGTAGTGACATGATGAAGGGGAACAGCTTTAAACTTAGAGGGTAGGTTTGATTGAACATAAGGAAGAAATTGTTCCCTGTGAGGGTGGTGAGGCTCTGGCACAGAGTACCCAGAGAAGCTGTGGCTGCCCCTGGATCCCTGGCAGTGTCCAAGGCCAGGCTGGACAGGGCTTGGAGCAACCTGGGATAGTGGAAGGTGTCCCTGGCCAGGACAGGGGTGGCACTGGATGAGCTTGAAGGTCCCTTCCAAACCAAACAATTCTACAGCCTTGAGCTTCCAATAATAGCACAAATGGTGTGTTGTGTAACAAACATTTAATCAGTGGAATGAATGGCTTTGATGGGCAGGAGGTATCCAGAGAGGGTTCACATAGCAACCTGGCTGCCCACACCACCATAAATCTTCTACAGGTGGCAGATGCCTGAGGTTCAGATCCCTTTCAGAGACCAACTCTTTGGAGGAATTTACCTCTTTCTTTTTCCATACCTTTCTCTTGATATCTCAAGTCTTCTCTGTGACAAGGAGGAGTGAGACTGGCATGATTATTTATCCTCCCACTCAAGTTTGTGGTCACAGAATCATGAAGGATGTGACCAAATGTCACTGTTCTCCAGGTGACTCCTGCCAAAGCCATGGATAACTCTGTTGGTAGGAAGAAAGAAAATGCTTCCCTTTCCAAACCTGCTTTCATGTCTGAATTGGTAGCTGCCACCTTGATGAGTCCAGGCCCAGACATGCACAGGCTGTGACAGATGGTGAAAAGCTTCTTCCTGTCCCATGTCACAGCAAAATGCTGATGACTCAGGAGACTTTCAAGCTTCCCTCTTTGATATGCCTCACCATGAGGCATAACTCATTCAGAGGACAACAATCCATTTTTAGAGGTCCCGTTGATGGTAAAGTTATCTTTTTTCACCCTTCTTTTTCTGTTTTTCCTATGAAATTTCAGGTATAATGGATATTATTATGCATACTATCAGTAAGTGGTGGAATCATCACCCCTTGAAGTGTTCAAAAAACCACATAGATGTGGCCCATAGATTACTGGTGGGCTTTGCAGTGTTGGGGAATGGTTGGACTTGATGATCTTAGAGGACTTTTCTAACCTCAAGGATTCTGTAATTCTCTGCAGCCCTGCTGGTTTGTCCCTTCTGCACAATGGGTGAAGCTGTACTTCAGTGATCTTAGCACTATAATACTCATATCATGAACAAAGCTACTCAAGAAATGCATATTTTTGTTAATACATTGTCTCAAATGGTGACAGAAGGGGGAAGCAGCCACTGTTGATTTGTAAATCGATAAACAAGATGCTTATCATTTCCTGTGACGTGTGCCATTTGATTTATTGTGTTGTATTTATCACACTATGGTCATATCATGTTCCTTCAGCAACTGCATCAAGGGGTTACACGGGAAAAGCATCCAGGACTCTCTGAGTTCACTGCTAAATTCTGTTTAATGCAATTTAGCAGTGGAGTGGAGGAGAGCAAGTGCTGTAGTGGCCAGCTCTGTCCCTGTGCTCTGCACAGAACTGCACTGAGGTCTCTCATGCTTTTATGATAGACAATCATCAGTTGCAAAATCACCTCATGTGCACCCTGTGCCCACTGATCTTCTCCAGCTGAGGCTTTCATTAATATTCTGAGTCAGGGTGAGCAAGGACTCCTCTTTGGAAGACAGATACTATTTTTTCTCCACTGAAATGAGCTTGGGTTTTAGGCATAAAACACTGGGAGCAGAGCTTTGTGCCAGTGGCAGCTTTTTGTCTCGTGATCCAGTGGGAGATGCAAACCATGCTAGTGAGAGAAGGTGGTGCTGAGCCCTCCTTGGAGTTATGGATCTCCCAGCATTTTCCATGGGTGCAGATGGCCACGGGAAATATGAATTTTGAAAAGTTTAGATCATTTTAAAGGTATAGTACATTCCTGGAATAGAGAAGTCTTTGGGATGACGAGTCTCCCAGTTCCTGAAGGGAGCTCACAAGAAGGGTGGAGAGGGACTGCTTTCAAGGGCCTGCAATGAAGGACAATGGGGAATGACTTCATACTGAGAGAGGGTGGGTTTAGAGCAGATGTTAGGAAGAAATTCTTCTCTATGAAGATGGTGAAACACAAGTTTTCCCATCCCTGGCAGTGTCCAAGGCCAGGCTGGACAGGGCTTGGAGCAACCTGGGACAGTGGGAGCTTGTTGTCTTTCAGGTGGTTGTTGTCTTTCAGGTCCTTTCCAACTCAGGCTATCCTATGATTCTTTGAACTATCACACTGTGTGGCAGAACAAGTCAATGCCAAATCAGTTGTGATTCTGAAGTGTTGATTAGTTTCAGGAGCACTTGACAATAATTTTTGTGTAGGTGCTAAAAAATCTTTGTGCCCATCTTAGACACCCCTGCTACACACCTGTGTATTCCCTCTGGAGAACTGAAGTTGCCTGGAGGAGTCATGCTGAAAGAGGATCTTACAACTTGGAAATGAGTGACTAAAATGCTGGGAGAGGGCTTTGCAAGGAATCACAGCAGCTCTTCATAGTCCATGATGAGCCATCAGCTTAGAGTAGGGATGTCACTAGTCACTGATATGGAAAGTCAGAGTCATAAAGCAGATGAATGCAAATAAACCTTTTGGAGCAAGCTCTTGCTGGTGTCTGGAGGTTTGCAGATGTCACCTCTCCTTTGCAGGCGTGTGTTTGGCCAAGTGCAAGCACAGGGCTGGGGGGAGTGAGCATTTGTGCACCCCCACCTCTCCCTCTGCCAGGGCAGGACCCCAAACATATGCAGAATTCATTCTTGTTAGGCACACATGATCCATTTGGGATGGCTCAGTCCAGCTGGCAGCACCAAAAACAGCATCAAGGAGCAGCTGTGGGTGCCAGGCTGCCAAAGGCACGGCACAGCTGATGTGAAACCCACACCCAGAGCAGGAGCTGCAGCTTCCCAGCACTGCTGCTCTCCTCACACCCAAAACAATCAGATCTGAATGGAGTGGCGAATTCAGTTTTACAGAGCTCAGTTTTATATCCTTAATTGCCTGTGGGTACCTTTCAGATTGAGTGTTTGGGTTTGGACTTGAATAGAAAATACCCTAGAGTTCCTGGAGAGGAACTGAAGGAGTTTACACTGAGAATTAGGTGTTAAATGCAGATCAGTTTGTTCAATCCTGGATGTTCTCCCCAGTCCATGTGTCCCATTGGTCTAGATTCAATTATCTGTGGCATCCAAGGAGCCCTCTCTGAGGAAGGTGACCTTTAGAGGACACAGGAATAGAACTTGATCACATTGGTACAATTCAAGGATATTTGGGGTTTGTTTTCTTTCCCTTTTTCCTTGCATCCCTCCTCCCTTTCCTCTTTCCTCCGTTAAGAAACTAACCGAGATTCCTATGCCTTTAAAACATCCAATCTTTGCCTGGGTAGTTTTTCATTCTCTGGTTGCAGAAAGAGAACTGAGGAGATGCTTTTGCTCACAGGTACAGCAGTTCCTCTGCTGGTACATCAAATTCCCAGTTTCAGGACTGCATTGATATTTTAAGGATCATTAGTTTTGTTCCCATTTATACTTTGTTAAATATATGTCTTCTAGGCCCTCTGTGAAGCTGTTTATCATCCTGTCCCTGGGAATTTGGACTAATATCTGAATACTGTTCCATTAAAACAGCAGAACTGCCTTGATCTGTAAGGAAAGTGTGGGCAAAAAATAGTACTGAGCTACAAGTGGCTAAGCACAGAGAGGGGATCAGGGCAAACCAGGGTTTTATTCCAGCACAGGTCAATCCTACAGCCTCAGGTGAGGTGGTTTATCTATCTGAGCCCCAGCAAAGCAGAGACCTGTGGTGGGTTTGGTGTCAAGAGCCTCTGGTCACTGCTGGGATGTGGTAATTTACTGGGGATTTCTGTTTCTGCTGTCAAAGTGGCAACCAGGATGTAACTTCCAGATTCACAACATGTTTTTGTCTGATTAAGGACTCGACTGACTATTGCTGCTCCAAGAAATATCTATTTATTGTCAGTGCCTTGTGGGTGCAGCTATTTCTCCAGGCATTGTCAGAAGGGTTTTTCTTCCTCGCAACATAATGACACAAATACCTGAGTGGCAACAATTAAAGAAAGCCTGATAATAATAATTGTGCTTTTTGTTGATGGATTTAAGTGTACTACAAGACAGGCTGGACACATATCACTGAGTATTTGTACATTGTTGCTGTAAATGAGTGTGGTTCTTGGAAATTAGGTCTCTTTGGCACTTTGTCCTTTGATGTTCAGATCTCTTGTATTTTTCAGCATCACTTTGGAGTCCTCCATTTTATAGACATCTCTATTGGAGTAGTATCTCAATCTTTCTCTGTGAATTGTGTTAACTAGGACATATTTGTAAAGAAGGAAGAGGTAGGAGGTAGGAAGGTTTTATCAACATTTTTTTATTTTTAATTCTTTTTGGGGTGCTATTTGAATAGTAGTAACTCTATGTCATGAATACTTAAATTGGGGAGTTATGCTTTATTCCTAGAAACACAGAATCCTGGAGTGGTTTGGGTTGGAAGGGACCTTCCAAGATCACATAGTTCCAATGTCTTGCCATGGGCAGGGACACCTTCCACCAGACCAGTTTGCTCCAAAGCCCACCCAACCCAATTCATAACCACATCTAACAATACTCACGTAAATATAGGTAATACAAAAAACCTTGTATTTATAACGAGCTTCTGTCAGGTGTCATTCCCTGCTTAGGCCAAGCATCAGCCTGAGACACAACTAAAAATCAGCTGCCAGGAGCAAAATGTGCTGGCTTCCCACCCAAGAGCTGCCAGGGGTGCAGTGTGTCTGCTGTGAGGTGGCTGTCCCTGCTGACAGTGTCACCCAGACCTCACCTGCTGGTGGCTTTGCCAGCTGTTGACTCAGTGGCTTTGCCAGCTGTTGACTTGTGGCTTTGCCAGCTGCTCCCTCCTGAACACATTCCTGTTGGATTCAGTGCCTCAGGCCAAGCAGTTTTGAAACGTGTTATTGTGGGTGTGTTTTTCTCTGTGAAAACAGCTCAGCCGTTCCCTGGAAAAAAAGCTGTGAGGAGTGTCTTGCCTTGCTTATGTCAGGGAGCACCCAGCAGCCAACACCTGCAATGCCTCCAGGCCAGAGGTGCTGGGCAGGACTGGGCAAAAAAGGAATCTTTGGTGAAATTGCTCTGCCTCCTACCTGGGTATTGGGGTCGGGGCTGGCAGCAAGGAGAGCATCTTTCCTTGATCTTGGTTCTTCTGCTGCCTGGATGACCAGAAGAAACTGGGGGTCTTGTTACAGTCTGGTGACCCAGAATCATAAAGCCATAGAATGGTTTGGGTTGGAAGGGACCTAAAATCCTACCTTGTTCCACCCCCTGCCATGGGCAGGGACACCTTCCACTACCCCAGGTTGCTCCAAGCCCTGTCCAGCCTGGCCTTGGACACTGCCAGGGATCCAGGGGCAGCCACAGCTTCTCTGGGCACCCTGTGCCAGGGCCTCACCACCCTCACAGCCAGGAATTCCTTCCCAATATCTCATCCATCCCTGTCCTCTGGCACTGGGAAGCCATTCCCTGTGTCCTGTCAATCCAGGCTCTTGTCCGACATCCCTCCCTGCAAGCACTGGAAGGCTACTAGGAGGCCACCCCAGAGCCTTCTCTTCTCCTGGATGAACAATCCCAATTCCTTCAGCCTTTCCTCACAGGAGAGATGCTCCATTCCTCCCATCACAGATATGACAGACAGCAGGGAATTACCTCCAGCTGCATTCTGCCAACATGTCGCTCTACCACAGACTTTGTTCAGTGCTGCAGATAAAATCGATTTCATATTTTACCCAGGCTGTGTTATACACTTCCCATTGGACAGAAATGTCTTATGTTCTTGTCAATAGGGGTGACTCAGAGACACCCCATGTCCTGGCAGGTCCTTCTTGCCTCCAAGAGATGATGAAAGAAATGGAACAGGTTTCTGTTGACAGTGTGTCTCTCCCCTGAGGCACGGTGTTTTCCTCCAACACAATTTAAACTTGGATAACAAAGATGTTGATTGCTAAGCTAATTCTACTTTACTGTTCCAGCAAAGAACTGAGGTGGCTTTTCCTGGTAGTGCTCAGGCAAAAATACTATTTAAGTGATAGCTGGAGCACCAGATGAATCGAGTTTGGCTTCCTACAGTGCATGAGAATGAAATGTTGATTTTTGCAATGGCTGATGAAATAAAACACACTCCAAACCATGACTACTCTGCCTGTGGGAACAGGCAGGACAGTGTTCAGCTTTGGATTTATATTTTAAGAGATAAATGATATTTCAGAGCTCAAGATAATGATACTTGTGTGCAAGAGCACTAAGCTTGCTTAGAAGAAAACCTCCCTAATTCATGTCCGTGACAAGTCTCAAAATGCAAGACGCTATTAATTCTGCAATTCCTTATATAAACTATGAATAGCAAAATGTGTAACAGTGTGCAACCAATCCAAATATTTGTGGAAAAAAATCCCTCTCATTTGCTTTGAATAATTAATTTGGCATCCATGCCAGACTCAAAAGCTGCTTTCCATGAAGCATATAAAGAGCAGGCAAACTCTCACAGAGTGTGAGGCCCAAATCTGCTCACAGTTTTGAGGTATGAATCCAAAGCCATTGTGCTCAAGTCAATGGAGTTAGTCAGGATTTGCTTCAGAGTGAATGAGAGGAGAATTTGACTCAGTTTGTGTATGACAAGAGATTATTGCACAAATTGTGGCTCGCTAAAAACAAACAGGCTCTGGTTTAAAAGGCCTGTCTTTGTGGTGGGTAAAGGATGGTCCTGATCAAACTGTAACCATAAAAAGTATTTAACTGATGTGTTCACATGCACAGAGCATCATTTTGTCAAACATAACCTGTAGCAGTCAGCACAGACCCTTAAAAACTTCCAAGTATTTTGCATAAATGTCAAGGTACTCTTCAGGTGCTCCAAGACAAACACACTCTGAAGTGCTTCAGCAGAAGCCAGAGTGATTGGTGCTTTGCTTGAATCAACATGAAGTGAATATTGAGAATAATCAGTGAATTCCCAGCTGGAAGTGCAGTGAAGTGCAAACAGCCATTAGTGCTGCTGAGGTAAATGCATCCTGCAGAACAGATGCAGAGCCATAGCTTCAAAGCAGTTGGTGTTGATTTGGGTTTATACTCAGGATGAATCACAGAATCCCAGAATGGGTCAGACTGGAAGGGATCACAGTGGGTGCTTTTGTTCCACCTCCCTGCTCCAGCAGGGCCATCCCAGAGCACAGGGCACAGGATTGTGTCCAGATGGTTCTGGAATATTCCCAGTAAGGGAGACTCTACAGCCTTTCTGGTTTCAGTCCTCAGTCACTGCACAGGGAAGAAGTTCTTCCTCATGTTCAGATGGAACTTCCCTGCATCAGCTCCTCCTTTCCTCTTGTTCAATTGCCCTGCATCACTGAGAGGAGCCTGGCTCATCCTCTGACACATCCCTTCAGAAATCTCTGGTTTCTGCTTTCCCTCTGCCTTCCCCAAGGTACACACTATCTTTTCTGTCTTATTTCATCTGCTTAATCATTCTTGTGGCACAGCTTTAATTTTTTTTTCTACCAAGGACCAGTCTTGCTAGGCAGAAATCAGGCACCAGCTAAGATCTCCATATTCACCGCATGAGAACGTGACCTGACAAGACCTGCAGTCACTGCCATAATTGATGCAGAGCAGTTCCGTGCTGGAGGAGTCAGAAAAACCTGAATTTATCAGCCAAAGCACTCTTCTGTCCTGGAAATATTCATTTCTTGAGCAGCTAAGGGAAGTTTCCATGCTCTTGGCTAAACTGTCCCAGTCTGCACTTCTCAGTGTTTACAGTTTTACAATAATTTTAGGAGTAATTTTGAAGCAAGTGTTCCTCTACTCTCATCATTGAATGGAGGGATTTATATTAGCCCACTTTGTATTTATCATCTCCTTCTGCAAGGCAGGGAAAGGGATGTGAGTGTATCCAGCAGCGATGCAATGTAACTTGATACCGATTTTATGCTGTCTATATGCTGCACTTGAAATGACCATTCCTGAATGCTTATTTTCAACAAAGAAAGTACTGTCTGTAATTTCCTTTATTGAACTTGTACATGCCTGAGAAAAGCAGTAATGGATTTGCAACTCATAGCAAATCAGCCCTGTTTAGCTTGCTGGAACTTTCTCTAGCTTCTGAAGGCTTCGTGCTGGAAAGCTGCACAGTGGAGTCAGCTGGGGATTCAATATCTACCAGAGGAGATAAGTGAACTAAATTCCACTTGATTGAGATAATATTTGGAACAAAAGAGCCTGTATCAGTAAGTGTAGTAAAGCTTTGCATTGACTCTGCCCTGCCCACTGGGAGAAAAGCACGATTTGGAGACTGGGCTGAAAGTCAAGTATTTCCATACTAACACTTTGGATTTCTGTAACTTGGTCCTGATCTGAGCACTCAGAATAGACTTACCTGGACCTTGGGGTGGGGTTGTTTGCTATCTAAAAGCACCTGGATGTAGGCATCTTCCTGTGAGCAGAATGATGATCACACTGGGGTACAGTACTCCCTCTCTTGCTTTAATTGTCTCTTTCTGGGGCTCCTCTACCCAGAGGATGGAATAAACTCAGCCAATACTGCTAGGAAAAGCATTAAGGAGTACCACAGAGTGATTTGGGTTGGAAGGGACCTCTAAAACAATTTAAATCCAAGCCTCTGTCATGGGCAGGGAAACCCTGCACTACACCAGGTTGCTCCAAACCCCATGCCAGGAGCACCTGAGTGCTACCTTCATAACCTGAGCACACAAAAGACCTTTGGGCATCCTGTCCATGTCTGAAGTGGGGTGAATGAACTGCGAAAATATTTGGAGACATGAGAATGTCATGGTTTACCCCTTGTGATTGACCAAGAAGGAAGTAGGGGCATTGTGGGCACAAAGCCATCCATCCATGGAGAGGCTAAGAGACTTCTGCAAAAGTACATCTCAGTATGTAAGAACAGCAGGAACATGCACAGGGAGCTGTTTTTTACCTCACAGGAGCCAAAAGTTATTGCAAAGCTCTGCAGAAAGTTTCAAGTGCGGTGGTCTAAGATGGGAAAACCATAAACTCTTGAGGTATGCAGCTGGGAAAAGACTGCATTGTCTGCTTGTGACTCAGGGGTCTCAGCTGAGCCTGTGGAGATGTCAAAGGGATTGAACCAGCCCCCCCAAACTCCACTTTGAGAGCAGATTTTTTGAGGAGCCAAAAGTTTCCCTGCTATAACACTCAATAATGTCAGAGAACTAAATGCAAAGCCACTACATGTTGATGTCTCATCAGTTAGTAAGGGATATTGTGGATGAACTTGGAAACTTTAAGATCACCATAAAATTCCTGTGGTTGCTCTCTTTATTTGACTCAGTGGTTGCTTCCATTGAGGAGGAATCTGAAGAGTAGGACGCAGCCAAACGTAGAGAGTTAAACCAAAACCTTTTTCTTGCCTGAAAGCTTTCCTATAATTTTTCTTTAGCTGTTGGACTGAGCACTCTGGTCTAGTGTAAGGTGTCCCTGTTCATGGCAGGGAGGTTGGAAATAGATGATCTGTAAGATCTCTCCCAACCCAAATTCTGTGGTTCTATGGAATCTTAAACTGGCTATGTATATCAGTGTCAGAGGGTGGAAAAATGGAAACCTTTGCATTTTTTAAATTTGTGAAGAAATATTGCAATTTTGCTGTGGGTTAGTTGTTTTGTTTTTTGGGGTTTTTTTAACCCTTCCATTGGACAGTATAAACAGGATAAATTATTTTGTTTTAACTTTCCCTGCTAGTAAGCACATCTTTTATATGACACTGTTGCAGATGGAAGAGAAGTGAATAAACATGTGGCCAAACTTATTTACATAGTGCCTCTACTAGAAATGAATTGGGATATTCTTGAGAATTTGGGTGGATATTTTCCATCAGTGGAGGCATTTTGAGGGCTGGCCTCTGGGCACCATGGAAGAGAATCTTTGGTGAACATTAATGCCCATGATCTAGAAAATAATCATGGGGGTGGAAACCCCCCATGGGAACTCAGATCTTTTGAGTGATGAAGAAAAACAGGGACTCAAAATAGGGAGAGTAGAAATACAATGAGGTCATCCAAAAAGGAAGTAAGGAACTTGGTGGGAAGGGAAGACATATGAAATTTACATGATACTTGAGATGTTTAGAGTCTGTATTTTCTGATGTTCCCTTTCAAAATTGGAGCATTCAAATAGTAAATTTAATCCTTCTAACCTAGATGCCAGCCTTGGTTAGATGAATTCAACAGATATCCCATTTCGAGCTCTTCAGTTAATTCAGTTTTATCGTCCTAAATTGCAAAGTACAAGATGTTTATGCTTGGGATTTGCTAGCACTGGACATGTTCTCTCAAAGCCAGAATATCCAATTATTCAGGAACAAACTTGAGGGTGGTTATGAAATGTCACTAACTTATTACAGTTCTTGTTGACCTATTTCATGGATGCTGTTCCCAGTGAAGGGGCTGGGGTACAAAATGCTGATCTCCTCCCAGATATGACACCCATTAGCTGTCAGGGGATAATAAAAAAATTAAAGAAAAAAAAATGCAAAGAAAGGAAGCAATCCTGAATCTATTCTGCTGAACATTCCCATTTTTGAAGGAAGTGGCTAAATAATCTCCATTTGTCTCCTGCCTTATTCAGAAAGAGTTAGCATCAATACTAGTATTAAACTTTAATTTTCTTCCTGCAAAGGAAATTATTGGCCCTGCATCCATGACATCACCGGAAAGCTGCGACATCATTTATTTGCACAGCTGGACATCCAGCTGTAGTGCTGGAGAAGGGCTGGCAGGGCTCCTTCCCCCTTCCAGCAGTGCACTGTGACATGTGACAAATGCAGTGATGTGCTGATGCTACCAGCCCAGACCTTCCTTTTGTCCCCCAGTGCAAAGTTAATTAAAATGGTGTTAACTGCAGCACATCCCCCGTGATGATGTGCTAACCCCCAGTGATGGCATGTGCTAATCAGGCAGGGCTTAGCACATCTGTCCTGGCAAAAACTGCACATCTGCGTGCTGCCTGCCCACTGCTGTGTATGGAGGCTGAATTTGGGGTAGTGAACATAAAGTGCCAATTTGTATGTACTCAAGAGTTGTCGTTTTTTGCAATTGCGACACTCCTGCTGCAGAAATCAGATGAGGGGTTTGATTTTTATGGGGGGAAAATTGTGGCTTGTGGGTGGTTTTTTCTCAGACAATGTCCTTGTACCCCATCACCTCACTTGCTAGGGATTGAAAAGTGGGAGCAGATCAGTCCAGTTTATAAATTCTGTGAGGAAATTAAGATTAGATGTACAGATCAGGTGATGTCAATACCTGCACAGGTGCAGCAGACCAGCTCAAGAATGGCTTTCACTTGATGGGCAGGTTTAGCATGGCAGACTCTGCCACATGTAACCTATAAATACTAGCACTTCTCTACTGGTAAAGAGACTAGTAGAAAACCCGCCTAAGCTATTGAATAGTCTCTGGGAAATTACAGATTGTTGTCATGGCTATTTTTATTCTCTTTTCCAATGAAAAACGCCTACACACCAGCACAAAGTTGAGCACAACTTGACCTCACCCTTGGAAACTGTAACAGGGTCAAATTTTGCTGAGCCTCTGCCGGAAAAGAGGAGACGAGGCCTAAAGGTTCTTTTCCCTAAAAAAGCTTAGAATCATGGAATCGTTAAGGCAGGAAAATATCTCCAAGATCATCGAGTCCACCCTTTGACCAAACACGATGTTCTCAAGTAGACCAGACCCCATCCAGAGGGATGCTGAGCTGTAGCTGCCACTTTGTCAGCACCTGTCGGAAGCTCTGACAGTGACAAATACCTCCACCACGGCACAGATAAGTCATAATGCTCTTTGAGATGATCAGGCATGAAAGGCTGCTCTGAATGAGCACAGCAATACCGTAACGCAAGCGGCTGCAGCCGAAAACCCTGGAGCGATGGGCGCTGACTCACCGGGGCAGGCAGGATTACAAATCTCCCTCCTGCTAATGGCTAATGCAAACACGGCGTCTGTCTCTCCCTGCTATGCCAAACATCTCCCGTTGGCATGTGGGAATGCTAACAGGAGGAAGGTGAAATGAAAACACTGCTCATACATATTACTCATGAGCAAGCTGTGGATTCCATAGTCTTTCCGGGGTTTTTTTGGGTTTTTTTTGCAAATAAATCTCCTCTTCCTTTGAGCCCTTAAATGAAATACACCAAGGCAAAGGATTCTTAAAATGCCAAGTAGAGATCACAACTTACTGTACTTATTACAATAACGTCCCCTTTCTGTCCTATTTACATTCATGGAAGGGTGAGATTAGGAAAATATTGCACTATTTTTTTTTAAAGCAGTAGAGCTGATGGAAATAAAGAATACTTTTTAATCAGTTTTACATGAGCGCCCTTCATTTTGCTCTTTTGGTTGGAATGGTGATTAAATTTCTTTTTGGTGGTGTTTTGAGGAAGGAGTGTTATTGTGGAAAAAAACATTTGATGCTCAGAGCAGAGTTACAATACATTTTTTGAATATATATAGAATAGAATCTTTCAAATATATATAGAATAGAATAGAATAGAATAGAATAGAATAGATATGTGAATAGATATGATTTGTGATGTAGCGAGGGAAAGATGGATACTAACAAAATATGTAATATTTCTGATGCACCCATGAAGAGGGATATTTTTATAGCATTAGTTGTGAGAAATCTCATACTTAGCAGTCAGTCTGTGCAGGATGAAATGATGAAAGTTTAGTCTTTCCTGCATCTTGTAGGTCTGAGGTCGAAAAGCCATCATTAGATAATGAACATCATGTTGTCTAAAGCCAAAAATGGCTATCAGGGTGCTTGGTTTGGCCACAGGCAAAGTTTTGTAATTTCTTCCAGTTCTGTCTGTATTGAGCCAACCAAGTCATGTCCTTCAGTAAAGTAACCTGTTTTCAAGCCTCGAGTCTTGTTCCAGCATCACTCATCATCCTAAGAAATGTGTGTCTGACTATTATTTGAATCTAACTCTGCCTTTTGGCTACTGGATCTTGTCATGACACTTGAGTAAAAGGTACTTTTTAACTTGTGTGTTCCCCAAGAAGATATATGTGTGTGTAAATAAAGTTGTCACTCAGTCTACTACTTGGAAAGATAAATAGATAGAGTTTTGAGACTCTAATTTTATTGTCAGGGGGGTTTAGGTTGGATATCAGGGAAAGGTTTTTCCCCCAGAGGGTGCTGGGCTCTCCAGGAGCATTTGGTCAATGCTGTCAGGGATGCACAGGGTGGGACTGTTGGGGTGTCTGTGCAGGGCTGAGAGTTGGACTCAATGATCCTTGTGGTCCTGTGAGAGACTGGAAAGATTGATGTCTTGTTGAGCAAACTTTTTTTGGCCCTTCCAGGTCCCTTCCAGTTCAGGGCATTTTGTGATTCTCCTCATGATTTACCATCTTGTCTCTGGTAAAATCTCCAGAACAACCAAAATGCAAAATTCCTGGCTGTAGTGATGTCTCAGCTTCCATACAAGCACCTTATCAGAGCAAACAGGAAAGTGTCCATTGCATTGACATGTGCATAAATGAAGAGTGCCTCAACAGCTTTAACACTTCATATAAATTCATCAGCTGTATGTAACACATGCACATGCATTACGTTAGGGGAGGCAGCATCTTCACAGAAAAGTGTTTTATTTGCAGCAAAATCCATCCTAACCCAATCCCTCCCTGCCCATGTAAAGTGTCTCCAGCAGTTACAGTTTGATGTGATGATTTTTGACAGCTGAGTTGCCTGGGCCATGTCCAAGAGGTGGGTTTGTTTGGGTGGTGGGTGCATAGATCCACCCATGTGGTCTGTCTGTCAGCTCAGGTTTGGTGATGAATTGGATATATGAAGTATAGGGTGAGGGCTTTCTCCTGTTGTCCTGATGGGTTTTTTTTCTCCTTCCACAGTTTACGAGGTGGTGACAGTGACAGGAGATGTCCGGGGAGCAGGAACTGATGCCAACGTCTTTGTCACTCTCTTTGGAGAGCATGGGATCACTCCCAAGACTCATCTCACCAGCAAGTAAGTGTCTGGAAGGAAATCTGTATCTTTGAGGCCTGTCCTTCAGGGGCTGTTAAAGCATTTTGATGAAACATAATATCATGCTGATGGATGCGGAGGGAATAAATCTATAAGGTATTTTAAGATCACCAGGGAAATCTGAATTTTTGCCATTGCGTATTTCTTACCCAATCCGTTGCAAACCTGCATTCCCTTCTGTAGGTGGAAATCCATGTTATATAAGGCTCATACTTGCAAGGTGTGGAGATATTTGCTTTTCTTAAAGCTTAATTTAGGAGCTCCCAATTTAGGAGCTGAGAATATTCATTGCCTGTTGGAGTGGGCATGATGGGCTACATTCCCATGCCTAGATCCCACAGAGGTCTCCATGCTAGTCAGGTACAGACAGAAGTGTCCTTGAATGATTCTGAGGAGTAACTCAGTGGGTTTGAAGTGATGTTGGTAGATAACCACCTACAACCAGCCATAGGAAATCTGAGGCAAGCAGAAATGGAAGAATATAAGCTGATTCCCAATTTAGACTGCTTACATCCTAGCTGCTGTGTGCCTTGCTGCACATCACTGTAGTTGCACATCACTCTGGTGGCCCTGTTCTATTTTCCTTGAGCTGGTGTCAACATCAGCCTATGGATGCAACTTCTCATTTCTTATCAGTATGTTGAACTTAGTGGAAGCCATATTTTATAATTTAAGAACCTATTAAGAGGCTTTTGACTCTCTAAATAGCTTTCTTTCTTTTTTTTTTCTTTTTTTCTTTTCTTTTTTTTTTTTTTAATTTAAAAGATGAGCATAGGGGCCAGCAGGTGCTCATTTCCCATGAAAGCAGGATGACTTTTAACAAAGTACCAGCTCTGCATGTACTGATTTCCCTTTAGCCAGGCAATTGCACTAAGATAATGCAGAAATCCCTTCTCCGGAGGGTCTAGGAGAGGCTGTGTGTCTCTGTTTTTTTGGTGTTCTTATTGTTTTGGTTTTCTTGAAATTGTGTTTCAGAATTATTAATCCTGTGCTAATGTCACACGGTAACTTCACATTTTCTCCATTTCTACAGCACTGACAAGAGGTACCTGCAGCTATTTTAAATTTTACCCTCAAAAGAGCTTCTCTTCCCAGTGAAACAACTCAAACATGAGAGTCTGTAAAGAAAATGATATGGGAATGGTAAAGAAAATACATGAAATTTCAGCCCTGTTTGCCATATTTGAAATTCAGAAACCAGAGCTAGGCAAAGGAGTTCTATTATTGCAGCATCCCTAGAAACACCAGGAAGAGCTTCCTGATTGTCTGTTATATGTTGATATGAAATGCTTTGTTTCTGTTGTGTGATTTTCATCCAGACAACCCAACAAACTGACAAAGCGGAATGCCACTTTCCTTGATTTAACAGAGAAGGAAACTGAGGCAAGGAGGTAAAAGAGGACATGGTTCCATTGCAGGTCAGTGACAGAGCTGGGAGCAGCAGCAGCAGCAGCTCTGCTGGGCAAAGAGTTTCTGGCCTCCAAACCTGCCTTGTAATATTTGGCAAAGCCATCAAAGCAACATCTGCTTTCCAGGGAGTTGTCTTGTGGTCAGCATTTACATAAATAGCCATTTCACTGGGAAAGCAGTCATCTGCTTGTGGCTATGGAAAGAATCCAAATATCACCCCAAAAAATTAATAAACATACTCTATGCCCTCTAGAGAAGAAGTCAAGAGATCTCCATAACAGATATCTCGGTCAGCTGTGGCATTAAACAAGCTACTGGTTGTGCAGGTGGTCTTTGCAAGCAGTTTGGTTAATGCCTGCTCTTCCCTCCTGCTCTTCCCACTTTCATTTTTTGAAAGGAAAAAGAAAGGACACACAGAGATTATTTTAGGTTGCAGCAGCAGCACTCTGAGCTTGTTCAGACCTGAGTTAGCATTTTGGGCTTGGTCCCTGTTGCTGCGGAGAGCAGATGGCTGAGGTGCAGTAAGCAAGGATGAAAGGCTCAGGAAGCCAACCTTCTGCAGTTCAGGGCTCTTGAAACTGGTCCCGTAGGAGGTGACCGCTAGAACTGCAACTACAGCTTTCCACTGGGGGTTTCCCAAACATCAGCAAAATTTCTGTGTCTCTAAGCAAAGTCTGGCGCGTTACAGTGCTCCATCGAGGAACTGCGAGAACAAATCTAGTCCAGATGTAAGAATGCCTGCAGACCTGCTTAATTGATAGTCTTGCCTCCTAAATATGAAGTAAACCATGAAACAGTCAGTTTGCCACCCCCCGCCACCCCAAATTTGTTATGCAGCTTCGTGAATATGGCAAAAGGATGGAATCTCATGCATCTTTCAACTAAATGTTTACACGAGTTCACTTATGACTGCAAATGCATGACATTTTATAGGTGTTTACATTTCCCCATGTAGGACAGACAGCTAAAATATCATGCATTGCCTAAAGATGGTACTACCATTTCAGCTTCTGGTTAGAATGGGTTTTTCCTGTTTCTTTCCTGACTGTGTGCTGGTAGTGAAAGTCATGACATTTCAGGTCTTTTTGTCGTGCGTGGTAAGGGGAAGACATGGCAAGCTGATGAAATATCGTGTGCTTTTAACATTGGCCAACAATAAGGTAACTCTGAAAGACACAAATCTTTGTTGTGACTGGTCAGGAGGGAAACCAGTGCTGGAAGTGGCAGCACTCAAAATCTGAGCCTAGAGAAGGGTTCCAAAAGGGAGGCTGCAAGAAAGGACATGGAGTGACAGGACAAGGGGCAACTGCTTAAAATTGTCAGAGGGCAGGGTTAGATGGGGTATTAGAATGAAATTATTGGCTATGAGCATAGTGAGGCCCTGGCACAGGTTGCCCAGAGAAGTTGCCCCTGGATCCCTGCAGTGTCCAAGGCCAGGCTGGACAGGGCTTGGAGCAGCCTGGGATAGTGGAAGGTGTCCCTGCCCATGGCAGGGGATTTGGAATGAAATGATCTTTAAGATCCCTTCCAGGACAAATCATTCTATGATTCTGTGATTTATTTAGGAAAGGAGCTTTAGTCAAGCAGTGTTTAGGAGCTGGAAGGGGCTGGAATGGCTCCTCCTTTGAAGTCACTGTTGGTCAGTTTGGGGGTACAGCATCACTGCTGCTGGACATGGTGGGTGGGTGCTGGCAAATTGCTGCTTGAGCCCAACAGCTCTTGGCAAAATCCTGCTTCAAAACTCAGCTCACACAACTCTTCAGTTCCCCATCTGCCACGCTGCACCAGATAGAGCTCAGCCAGAAGCTAAAAGCACTACCACAAATGAGTTTCTTTCCACATCTCCATCACAGACACGGTGAACACCAAGGCTTTGCCTGGTGGCATTTTGACAGCTGTCAAGGCCTTTCCCACAGGTGTGAATTGATCCTCTGTGGTCCAACACTGACCAAAGAGTGCTGATTCACCACAGAATTTTATTTCTCCATGTTCATGTGCTTTCCACCAGGCTGAGGCTGGGGAAAAAGTACAGCACTCGGCTGGGAGTGCCAGCTCGTTCACAGTTTTTAGTCCAAATCTCTGTATTTCTTGATAGTGTAACTTTACAGTGTCAGGCTTATTTGGTCCAGGTGGGGACAACTGCAAATAGTATTCATGGAGAGACTTTTCCTTTGAGGAAAAAATAGAGGAAAGAGTTAAGAGAAGATTTAGCAGCTATGGCAGTTCGGAAGATGAAATAATTGGTGACAGCAGGCCTCTTAGTGAAGGATTTTTTATTTTTTTAAATTTCTGATGCTGAAGACAATTAATTGGCAGTCACTTCTACCTGCTCTTGAGTGACTATACAGCTTTTCCTGTTCCTTATGCCAGCAAATACATATGAATGGCAGAGTGTCTACAGCATAGTCTTTAGAGGATGGTAATGTTTGCAGTTCTAATACAGTTAAGCCAAGCCCAGTGGCGGAAGATCTGATTTTGTTGTTTAACCTCTCTGGAATAAACAGATATTTAGCTGCTCCAACTGCTGGTATACATCAGTGGCAGGAAAGAGAGCTTATTTACTCTGGGCATTTAATATAATAATTTAGGAAGGGTTATATATTTGGTGCAGAAAGGGCTGCTCATGTTAGGAAACCCCAAGTGCAGAAGGGGAAGGATTCTCCCATTGTTGCTGAGGTGCTGCTTCAGACATGAGCTGTGATCCTTTTCCTTTAATGCCACGGGGTGTTTCCCATTTTACAGCTGTTTATGTATCTAACTGTGCTCTGATTTATATCTGTACAAATCTGCAGCACTTTCAGTGCACTCTGAAGACTTAATGGTCTGGGACGGCGTTAAGTAACAGCACATTTTGGAGTTCATATTCACTTTCAAAAAAGACTCTACATGGGAATTTTTTTCCTCTGTCTTGTTCAGCCTTATTAGCCAGCCTAGGTCTGGTACTTCAGGAACAAAATACCTGAGAGGGTGCTTAGACCGAGGTGTTGAACAGCCTAAATGTAAGAGTGGGTAGAATTGGTGTATGTATAAATTATAACCCACCGGCAGCTACACATGTAGCAGCTGGTGGCACAACTACAAGGAAGGTCAAGCTTTAGAGAGAAAAACAAGATTTTGCTTAAAATAGCCAGACTTTTAAGGGAATTCAGCTGCTATACCCAGGTCCCTGCTGATCAAGTGTCAGCTGCATTTTTCAGACTGTAAAACCTGGCCAGTTTTCCCCTTGGGATGAGAGTAAGGTGTCTTCCTGTAACAAACTCAACCATTCTGCCTTGCTCAAAATCCTGCCCCTATCCCAACTCATTAATGTCAGTCTTAAAAATGTCTGAGCTCATTCTCATCAAAAATTTAAAAATATTTCTCCACAGGAAGCAGATGAAAATTTCCAACAGAATAAAATTTACCTCCAAATCTGGCAAAGTTAATGTAATCAAAAATGTAATTTAATACTGGGAAATACTGAGCAACCTTTGCACTGCTATTGATGGCACTGTTTGCTTTGTATACATTTTCTCTAAAAAATAACAGCCAAACTGCAGGTAACAAAGACATCCTCAGCCATGGCAGTAGGGTTGGAAAGAAATTATCTTTAAAGTAGTTTCCAAACCAGGACATTCTATGATTCAATGATTTTATGATAAAGCATAGCTAAGATTTTTTAAATTAAACACCACTACTTTATTTTGTTTATGCAAATCACACCACCAAAGATGAAAAACTGATATTAAGATGATGCTGCTCCATGCAGTACAAAGTAAAGGAGCACTTACTCAACGTCTGTAATTAAGGCTGTCTGAATCTGTACCTGAAATGCTTATAGATAAGGCAGAGTCTGTTCCAATGTGTCCTGTGACACTTTGTAAAGTTTTGGGGTAAATTCAGGCTCCCACAGTTTTGAGCTGGTGCTTGGCTCCTGGGTGTCATCATGCTGCCACAGCCCTCAGCAATTCATCTCATCCAATTAAACCCTTTCAAGGGGGTCTGCTTTTTCCACCAGTTTTACTGTGCCTGTCTAAGCAGGATTCATTCAGCTGGTCGATAATGTCCTTGGTACAGAGACATTGACAGTGGCTGTGCTTTTCTGCTGGTTTCTTTTCCATCTGGAGTGGTTTTGGACGTATGCTGCCTCACGTGGTATTCCTAGCCGCCCGCTGACTGATGCTGTCAGCTTCATGACAGCAGTCTTGGCTAAATATTTGCAGACCAAACTCCCTGGAGCATGTGTTGCTCGAAGGAGGAGGTTAATGATGCTGCTATTGGAGCTCTGTGCTAAGAGTAAGTACGGTTTGAACATATGGGGGGCTTTTTTGTAGTTAGGCTGTTAGTTTGTACAGGACAGTGTCCTCTCTCCAGGAGGGATCAATAGTGAATGTGTAGGAAGGGACAGAGGGATAAGGCCAACACATTGTCAGCATTTTTCCGACTTTTGCATCTTCTGGCAAAGTGCCATCTTAGCCACAGGCCTGATAATACAGATTCACACAGCCTAAAATGTACTGGCCAACCTGAGGATGAGAAAAGCTGCCTGTGCTGTCAAGCCATCAAAACAACAGGCATAGACCAGTGCTCATCCCTGCCACCTTTCCATGCCTCCTTTTGCAGATGATGCCGGCTGAGGGGTGGAAGTGGAAATCCTACATGAAAACAGGATGTGGAGAGAGCACATTCCAGCAATTGCAAATATATTGGGAGAGAGCAGGCTTTGTTGTGTGTTTTAGGGAAGAAATTTCCTTTCTGTTCCTCTCAATTGAGCTCTGTCACACTTTGAATTTTGGGGGATGTTTTGGGCCCCTCAGGACAAGAGAGACACTGAGTGGCTGCAGAGTGTCCAGGGAAGGGAACGGAGCTGGGAAGGGTCTGGAGCACCAGGAGAGGCTGAGGGAGCTGGGAAAGGAGCTCAGCCTGGAGCAAAGGAGGCTCAGGGGGACCTTGTGGCTCTGCACAACTGCTGACAGGAGGGGACAACCAGGGGGTCAGGCTGTGCTCCAGGGAACAGGGACAGGAGGAGGGGAAATGGCCTCAGGCTGGGCCAGGGGAGGTTTAGATCGGATATTAGGGAAATTTTCTTCACCAAAAGGGTTGTCCAGCCCTGGCACAGCTGCCCAGGGCAGTGGTGGAGTCGCCATCTCTGGGAGGGTTGAAAAGCCATGTGGATGTGGCACTTGGGGACATGGGTCAGTGGTGGCCTTGGCAGTGCTGGGGATGGTTGGACTCGATGTCCTTTGAGGGCTTTTCCAACCCCAATGATTGTGTGATTCTATGATATTCTACACTGCCCACCTGCAGTGCATGTTGACCTAGCAGATGAACCAAGCAGGATTTCTTTTTTCCTAGAGAGTGTCAGGTTTTCGGATGGTTTGTTCTGTATGACCTTCCAAAATCATCCCCAATACCCAGCTCCTCCAACTGCTGCTAAACATCAGTGGCAGGAGCAGGCAGACCTGTGGGCAGTGTTTCAGGGAGATGCAACCAAGAACTGACTCCTTCTAATGGTTTAATGGAGCATATTTAAAATTTTGTTTGAACTGACATCCAGAATAACACTTTGTGCTTCTGTGCAGCCCTTAATCCATGGCAGTTTTGCTGTGCACAAAGCATTTGCAGGTGAAACACCTAATGGAAAGGCAATTTAAATGATTTTTAAGCAGGGATTCAGAGCTAAATTGGTTTAAGTTACTCCATCACTGCTGAAGGTCATTATTTTTATGCCTCTGTTGTGATCTGTATCCTGGTTTTCTGTCTCTTCCTAAGCACTCAGCTGTTACAAGGTTGCTGTTAGTTGATCAAAAGTGAAGACTGTTCTCTACAAACATTCAGAATTTCCACTTCAAATGTGACTTTTATTTAGGTGGTGGGATCAACTCTTTTGAATTCACCTTCATTAAAAATATATATATATTTACTAGTACAAATGTTTATTTTATGTGCTTTTGCATGTAAACCTGCATCACTGAGGCTTTCTTGTTTTCAACATACCAAGAAGGAGCAAAACACTCATGGCACTGGCTCTGCTGTCTGTGCCCATGGCCTGCAGATGAGATGAATGCAGGGATTTCTAAATGCTGCACTCAAATATGTACCAGTCCTTGCCGAGACTTTTAGCAGCCAGCCACTTACCCAACCAGGGGACAAAGTGTTCTGAATGATTGTACATTTGCAGCACCGCAAGCAGTGCAGCCTGCAGGCAATTACTCAACTGAAAGAATCTGAAAACAGCTTCAGATTAAAAAAAAAAAAAAAAGTAAGAATTTCATATACTAGTCTTTGATGAACGTCCTTGGATGTTTCTTACAAAGCAATTGGGAAAAATGCTGTAATAGAATATGGAGAAAACACAGCTGCTGAAGCCAATCAAATATGTCAAATTAAAAAATAAATCCAACTGAAACATATTTCTGGGGTAGCCCTGGTCTGTTATTTCAGATTAATGAGAGAGCTCTAGTGAAATTCAGTAGATCTTTAGACTAAGCTTATGGCCCAAGGTCCCTGGGTTTGAACCCAGTCAAGCCCAAATGTTGGAAATTTAGTGCTGCAATTTCCAAGTCATATTTTTCCTGCTTTATTTGTCACCAGGGCTGTGCAAGCCAGTGTGCTTCATTGTTTGATGTAACAAGTTCCTTATGGTAATCTGGCTGTGAATGTTTTACCCTAGTCCTAGCCTGAACCAGACTCTGACACGGCCCAGCTGTAATTTCTCTTTTTCTTTCACTCTTTCTATTTTTTAGGCTATATTTCAGCGTAGCCATTCACTGGGGATATTCCCACACTCACTCTCCCCCCACACAATTGGCAGTGCTAGAGGGAAGGACAGGATTTTTCTTTCCCCATGCTGTTGATGCTGAAGATCCATCTCAAGGGAAGAGACTTGTCAAAACTCTTCCTACCTTTCAACAGCAGGAGTTCCCAGGGGTTTGACTCCTGGACTGTCACGTTTTCCAACACTCCCCCAAGCTATTTCAGGATGCACTAAGCATCTGCTCAGGGGACACTTTCAGATGCCCTATAGAAGGAGGTTTGCTCCCCAGCATCCATCCCAGCAGCAGTCTGTGGGACTGCCACAAGCCAGCAGCCAGTGGGACTGGTGCACCGAGAGCTTTGGGCTGATTATTCTCACTTAATACTTTCATGCCATCTCCGTAGCAGTCTGCAGCAGTGCATCGATCTCCGAGCCAATGCGGGGAGAAGCTGCTGTCATTACGATGCTCATTCAAGCCTGACAGACTAATTGCCTTGCTGCTTTCTCTCCAGCAGCCAGGTTGGGGGAGGCTGAGCTGGGTTTAATTGTCTCTTGTCTTCACGGCAAGGTTAACCATTTTAGCCTTTTCCTACACTGGTGCTGCTCCCGGCGCGGGGTGTGAAACAGCAGAATGGACGAGAGGAGGAGGAGGAGGTTGGGCAAGGGTTTATCAGAACACAAAATGACCTGTAAGCCAGGCACATGCAGGTCCTTCACTGACATGAAGAAGAGCAGTGAGCAAAGCCGAACCCCCTTGCTGGGATTATTAATATTCATTAACTTCCTGCGCGCAAGCCACTTGTCACTGTGGCTTTATGCTGCTCAAGTGCTGTGGTTTCTTGTTCATTTTAATATGACTTCTGGATTTTGCTGTGTTTAATCATCCGTAGCCATGCTTAGCAGCCACGGGGAAATGGGGGTCCATCAGGGAGGGCAGGTGGGAGAGGTTGAGTCTTCAGTGTTTTGCCTTGATGTTATTCATAGTGTTTTTGTGGAAAATACGAGCTTGGAGAAGGATGGAGGTGCTTGCCAAGGATCACACCGCAGGCTAGAGGCAGAACAGGGAATTAAATTCTACATCCCCTGACCTGGGCCAATAGACTTTTTATTACTTTTGCACTTGCACCTGTGAAGTACAAACTGCACACTTAACACTTCACCAAAAAAGTCAAACTACTTCCTTCCTACAGTTGTTTTACTTGGAATGAGATTCAAAACACAGGAGAAAGCATCAAAGCAAGTTTCAGTAGTTGTTTAAAAAAGTGATGGGAGATGGGCCTGGAAAGTTGGATGTGGTTGGATGCTTTTTTCTCTGGCTGAGCTCTGGGCAGGTCTGTGGCCACACAGGGAACTTGCTGGGCTGTGGATCCCCTTTGATGCATGGAGGCTTGGATGACAGGAGAGGACAAGTCTGGGAGTGGGACTCTGAGACAAAAAACATATTGCATTTCCCCCAAAGCTCCCACCTCAGCTTCTCAAAGAACTCTTAGAGTCTGAGAAAGGAAAAAGTCTGCCAAATGTCAGTGCTTAGAGCATCCAAAACTTGTCAGGGGTAGAGGGCATTGAAAACTAGGTCTTTCCAGCATTAGGAATGACACTTCTTTATCTTAAACGTTAACACTTGCGTGCTTGCTGTCAAGGCTGCTGGTTTCTCACACTACCTATTGATGCATGTGCATTTCAGGAGCAGCACAGCCTTTGAGAGGAGCAAAACAGATGTGTTCCGAGTGAAAACCAATAACGTTGGACAAATAAAGAAAATAAGGTACCTGCACAACGCTGCTACCGCAGCACCTGCTCCGTGAGGTGCTAATCGGATGACAGGCTGCAGAGGTTTAAGCATTGCCATGTTTTATTCATTATTTCTTAACGTGCTCCCATCAAGGTGAAGTTAAGGGGTGGTAAAAGCTTGTTTACTGCCGAAGATTTGAACTGAAGTGTGAAATCACCTATGGTATTGCTTATAAGTATCAGCGCTCCCCACCAAGAATTGTATTTCTGTCATATGCAATCATGGGGAAAGATGTTTAGGACTGTTTTTATGTCCCAATGGAGGTAAATGGGGTTTGCTATCCGCTTTTGCTAACTTAGTGTAATGTAAATGATAATTATTATGTTTAACCACCATCTGACTGACTGATATAAAATTTAAAATTAGCAAGTAGTACAAAGAAAGCTGGGAAGAGGTGGTTAAAACAATGTAAGAGGAGAATAGAGAAGGAGGGGTACTGGGTGGGAAGAGTCCCTTATGTTTCAGATATGCAGTATAAGGTGAATGAATGCATATGTTGAATGAACGTGGAGGTGTGTGTATGTTTGTGTGCATCTCCTTGCAGATAAAAGATTCAGAGATTCACCTCTGCTCTCTGCCCATATGGAAGGCTGTTATTTTTAACATACCCTATAAAAGCCCGTAAGATCTTTGAAACTCTTTGCATTGACAGCCATAAGCAGCCTTTTTGTGTATAGTTGCTCTAGCCTCGCCTTGTATATAATATAACACAAAATTATGGTGCTTTGTGGCCAGTCTTAGCCAGAGCACCAAACCAGGGCTGTTCTTCCTCCAGGATTGAGCATGATAACACTGGACTGAACGCTGGATGGTTCCTGGACCGTGTGATCGTGACCGACATGAACAGACCTCACCTCAGATTTTACTTCCCCTGCAACAACTGGCTGAGCAAGGAGGATGGGGATGGACTGTATGTCAGAGACCTCATTGGCAGCCTGAACCCCATGGATGTGCCCAAAAGTAAGGGTTTTCAAAAAAAAAAATACAAAACATCTTGGCTTTCCGGTGCCTTGTAAGAGAAGACAGGGTTGCTTTGAGATGATTTCATCACATAAAAAGTAATTGTGTAGTCTAAACTGATTTAAGTTTTCTTTATAGTCAGTGGAGAGAGATATAGGAAGATGCAAGATGTCTCCAGAGGGTAATTTCTTCTTCCAGTGTTAGATCTGACATCTTAGGATGGGATAAATCACTGTTTGGAGAAGCTCCACTTGCTTGTGGAGTACTGAGGGATCCATGATGACAACATTAAATTAGATTGAATGGCTCCATGTAGATGAGAGGCCTCCTACTCTGAAAGACGTAGCTGCTGTCCCTGTGTGCTACCCAAAGAGGCAGCACAGATGCAGTCCTGTGCATAAAGTTAAATGTTTCCAGGCTCTGGTGGTGTCCTGCAGGATATTTCCATTAAGAGTTCAACCTTCTCGCTGTAACTCCACACTGGTTTTGCTGTGTGTGTGTCTGATACCCACATTGAGCTGGTGCCTGTTTTTTCAGCATGGTTTTAAGCTAATGATGTTGAAACGAAGCCAGCACAGCTTGCACACCAGACATGTACTCTCAAATTGGTACCAGCGTGCAGGCCAGGCAGTGATGTGTGGTGCATGTAACATGAGTGGGAAGGAGATGGAGATGGGAAAGAGGAGCCAGCAAACCAGCCTCAGGTGGGATGTCAGCACTCCATCTGCAAGTGCTAACAAGGAAACAGAGCTGTGTTTTCCTGACAGGCTCACCAGGGCACTGCTCCTTTCTGGGAGCTGAATTTTGGGCATGGAAGTGAAGGCCACCAGCCACAGGTCTGCGAGAAAAGAAAGCTGTATAGCTTGGTGCTAAAAAGACTTTTTAAAAAGATTTTTTTAAAAAAGATTTTTTTGATGCTAAAGACTCTCACTTGCCTGAATCTTGCTGGCCTTTCCCTGGTGGTCTGCATCCCTGCAGGTGGGACACCAAGGCTGTGTCTTTCTCCATCCCTGCATGCAATGGGTACAGATTTTTTATCACCTGGTTGGCAATCAGGGAGCCCTGAGGGTTGGTCATCAGGTGGGTTGCAGAGTTTCTCAAGACCTAATACACAAAACTTGTGCTTTTGCTAGTATTGAATCTTAGTGAGAATAATTAGTAGATGCCTTGCAATGATGTTGCTGACACTACCACTTAGGAGCAATTTTTTGGTAAAACCAATTTATTGCCAGCCTTAAGCAGTGCTGTGAGCATTGACAGATGCTCTAGAATGGCAAAGTATTGTTATTTTCATTGAGGTCATGTTAACAGTGAAAGAATACTCTAAACTGACCCAGAATTGTTGAGTAATTTTGCACTATTGAGATGCAACCTTCCATAAGAGTGTTGGTATGTTGAAGATGTAAGGATTAAAGGATACTGTGTGTGAGCTAACATGCACAAATAATATCCATTGACAAGAAATGTATATTGGAGCATTTTAAAAATGCAGACATCCCCAGGGTGGCTGTCACACGGGAATGAGATAACGTCTGGAGAATTTATCTGCCAAAAACCCACCCAGTTACTACTGGGGCTGTGTGTGCTGTAGTATGTTGCTGCTTTTTTAATCCAAATTGATTTGTGAAATGGAGAATCTAAGGACCCTCGAGAGGCAGGAGGGCTCTGGAGAAGGCAGTGCATGAGTCAAAGCAATGTACAATTAAGGAGAGGTTCCCTTGAGGAGGAATTCAACCATTCAATCTTAATAGATCTTTAAATGACACAACACCTTATCTGAATTTATTATTGCCCCTGCCTGGGAGAGATGATTCAAGGGAACATGTGTGATTTCCTCCATCCTGTTCAACACCTGTCTCACAGCAGGAAAGGACTCGTGGGCTAAACCACTGGTACAGGAGAGTGCAGCTCCAGTGAAATTGCTGGAGCTACTTTGCATTTCACGAGCAGAACATCCAGTCCTGAGCACTCACTCTTCTGCTGAAGTGGCTCTGGGTTATGGATGAACTGCTCTCCACGTGTTTGGCCCAGGGTAAATATGAGTAAGATCATCTCCCGAGCGTGAAAGAGGAGATTTAGTCAGGCGTTTGTCAGAAACGCATCAGCTCTCACCACCTTTATCAGGGATAAACCCCAGCCTCCAGTGGCACAGGCTGGGCTCTGCACGGAGGCAGGAGCTGGGCTGAGGCCAGAGGCATGGGTGAAGGGTTGGATGCCTTCCAGGTGGCAGGTCTGAATCTGTAAGAGGAGAGGGTTAGCTCAGATATCTCAGGTTGCAGTTCCCCTTGAACCATAATTAATGAAAGATAAACATCCCCAGACTGCTGTGGTGAACTGTCAGCTGCAAATGTAAATGTATCTGAATTAATTTGCCTCCCTCTGGATATGTAAAGGTCTGAAATGAGTTTGTGATATGATTTTTTTTGTGCATACAAGTCATTTGCCCTGAATTTGGTTGGGTTTTAGGGTATTTTGGTTTTTCTTTCCAGTGGATTAAATAGTAGTGTTTACTCTTTGAGTATTAATATTTTCTAGGCCCCTAGATAATGAAAAATTATGTAAGTTTATGTAAGGAAAGATTAGTAATTGCCTCCTAAGTCTGTGTTCCTATTAGCAGTGTTCAGTGCCATATTCTTCTCCTTTCTGATTATGTCTCTTCAATCACATCTTCAATCCATTTATTTCTTTAGCTTTTCTTTATAAACCACTCAGACACTGCTGTTGCCAAACTTAGCTTTGTGCTTTGCTTTCATGCTCCATTTGCTGTCACAGTCAGGAATGTTTTTGGAGGTAATCAAACAAGTTTCCTCCATGTTCCCTCTCCTGCAGCACCTTCAGCTTTTGATCTTCTCCCAGAGAGCTTTCCCATCTTTGTTATGAGAATTTTACCTTCCTCTTTTGAACTGGAGGTCACTGCCAGGACCTTCTCTGTGCTTTGTGTGGGATGGATGAGGACTTGAAAAAAATGAAGTCTTTTTCTTTGTCATATTGTTGCTTCATTGAAGAGGCATCTGAAACCTGTTTGAAGGGGGCTGTTGGTGCTTATACAAAATGACTAAGCCTGGGGCAGACTCAGCCTCTCTCTTGGTGAGGAGCACAGGCCAGACACAGAATTCCTGTAGATTGTGAGTTTTGAAGAGGTTAATTTAAAGGTGGGGGGGGGGAGAAGAAGGAATTATTAAAAATGCAAGAGTGTGTGGCAAAAACCAGTCAACATATAGTGGAAAAAATGGACACACACTCAAAAAACAAACGTAGAGTACTTTTCAGGATCCAGATAGAACTACCAAGGATAGCAGCAGCACTTAGCAATTGCAGACACCTGAGTGATTGCGTTTACTTATGAAGTAGAAGGAGCATAAAATGCCTCCTGTCAGGTTCCCTGTAGAATGCCAAGCATTTCTCAAGGAGAGCAGGTAACGTTTTAAGTGTTCCTGCTTGAATAATCCTCTATTCCCTGTATTCACATCCATGGCATCACATACCCATGGGCCTTTGACAGGGATAGTGTCACAGATTCTTATTTACCCAGCAGCTTCTATTGGCAGGCTGGATTAATTTACACTACAGGTATTAATTACAAGGGAGGGCTATTGTTCAGCTTTCTGCCGCTTCACTTGAGTTTATGAAGAGTTGGGATTGTATGACTGTGGCTGAGCCTTTGTGCAAGGGACCAGCTCAAAACTGAAGCCAGGTGCTGGTTTTCCTTTGAGTGTTGCCAGTTTTGGATCACTCTGAGGGTGTCTGGTGTCCTGCCAAAATGGTGGGGGAGGAGAATGTTCACAACAGCTTGCAGCTGCACTGCAAGATCTACTGGCCGAATGGAGGTGTAAAAGGATATGAAATTCAGGAGTCAGTTCACAGAATCACAGAATTGTTCACGTTGGAAAAGCCCTCCAAGACCACTGAGTCCCCAGCACTGCTCAGCCCACACTAACCCATGTCCCCAAGTGCCACAAGGCTTTTAAACCCCTCCAGGATGGAGACTCCACCACTGCCCTGCACAGCTTATTCCAGAAACTGGATTTCCCAGCCCATTTTTTGACACTTCCGAGTGGTCATGCATTATTTATGTCACTCAGTGGACAGACCCTCATGTCCCCCACGCCATGGTCACTCTCACTTGCCTGGGCCTTGCTGGCCTTTCCCTGGAGGTGTGCATCCCTGCAGGTGGGACACCACACTGTGTCTTTCTCCATCCTTGCATATGATGGGCACAGTTTTTTATCACAATCAGGGAGCCCCTGAGGGTTGGTCATCAGGTGGATTGCAGAGTTTCTCGAGACATAATACCAAAATACATTTGCAAGGCTAAGATTCATAAAAGAAGCTGTGGTTAGGTTGGGTTACATGATATGTTGTTTATCCAACAATAAACATCTTTTCCCTGGGGTGACCACAGTGAAGGCTGTTCAGCTGGCTCAGGTCAGTGTGAGCTCTGTGCAGGGTAACCTCCAGTTATGTTCAGAGCAAGGGAAACACATATTGGCTGTTCTTGATTTCCCTTGAAACCTCCTGCTAATCAAACAATTCTCTGAACATGCTTTTACTCTGAGAAAGCAGAATCATTCATTTGCAAAGGAGATGTTCACTCACGTGGTCCTTAAAATCATGTTCAAGAGCACAGAGAGCTGGAATTTAATTCAGTCTCCTTTGCAATTTTCTCTTATGCTAACCTGTCAAATTTTAGTCAAGGCTTTGCAACCTGCCTGTTGCAAATGAGGTTCAGGGCCAAGGGTTGATTTCCATCTGGTTTTCTGGCCATCAGCACCCTGAAATTATTTAGGATTGGACATGATGGGTTATAAATGTGCATGGCACAGCAACTCATGTCATACTCTTTCAAGGCTGCATATTCCCAGTAGGACAGAACTGCATGTGTGACATCAGACTGAAGAACTGGTTTTCTCTCTACTTTTTCTGGGTAAAGTTTAGTCTTATTTGGTCTACTAATAATGAATGTGAGGGGCACATTGGTGTGGCACACCTCAGCCTTGAGGATGGGAGAGTCCAATACAGTTGCATTGTGTTTAATTTTTCCATACTTAAATGTGTTGGAAATTGGTCGCCTATTGCTTTTCTTCATTATTATTATTGCTGTTATTTTTAAAAGGATAGCAAGATGAGATCAGATATAGCTGTTCTTTATCTAGGGGTGACTCTTTTGCAGTCAGACATTAAATTCTGCTTTGCTGAGACAAGAACCAGTTTTGAATGGGAAAGCTGTTGGTTGTGTCAATTCTGGCTTGATTTAGGGCTGATAGATGGAGCATTTGAGAGTTTATATATGGGAATGTCCTAAGGCTAATGGCTGTAAAGTCACAATGAGCAGCTGGGAACTGGATCCCAATAAAGCCAGATGAGTGCTGAGATGTCCCTCTGCGTTTGTGTAGGCAGAGGGAAGTCTCGCCTTTAAAAACATTAGAAAAGCATTTATTATCAAAGCATCAACATACTCTAGGTATTCTCTGAGGGTTTTAGATCCACCATGACCCAAAACTCATGTTTTTGAGCTGTGAATGTGAGTTTATTTCTTTCCTCTTTGAAGAAGGCTTGTGCTAAGCCTTCACAGTTCATTGTGCAGAGTTTTATTGTTGGCTCTTGGCTGACTTGAACACGTATGAGCATTGACCTGGCTGTGGTTTGAGGAGACACCTGGAGCAGCAGGTATTGGTGCACATGATTCACTTTGAGTCAGAAGCTAAATCCTTCCTTCCACTGATGCCTGAATTAGCCCACCTGAAAACAGAGGCCAAAACAATTAGGTGTATAAAAAGCAGACAGATTTACTCAAGGCCTTCAAGATACACTTGGGCAAGCAAAGTCTCCCTTGGGGACTACACCGAAAATGGACACAGGGTCATGAGCTCTTTACCTTTTATAAGTTTTGTCTCATTAGCATATTGGTCCCTAATTCTCTAATCACACCTTCAGGTAATGATACTGACAGCCCCAGGCCCTGCTTCCCCTGTCCACCATTGTTTACATATTTTTGGGCCCTAGGGCAACAAATATGTCCTTGAATCTCTATCCAGAGAGCTTTGTTTTGGTTAATGTGTTGGTAACAGAGGTTTTCAGCATTCTGTAAGAACACAGAACTACACCAAGTTACAGATACATGAAGAGGAAAAAAACCCCCCAAAATTATTACGGCATCACCATCATGGGACATGCATGTTCTTAGGGGCTGGGCTGGATCAGAACTGAAGCTGTGGTCAGGATTTCTCAATATCCTACTCATGTTAGAAACTCAGGTAAGGAGCAGAATTTGGGATGTGAGGTGCCAGTTCATGACACCCTGCTGTCTTTGAAACCTCATTTTATAAAAGGTTGGTCTTGAGGAGCAGCACAGGTTCCTTGTGGATGAGTCCCCATCCCTGGGGGGATTTAAAAGCTGTGTGGATGTGGCACCTGGGGACATGGGTCAGTGGTGGCCTTGGCAGTGCTGGGGGAATGGTTGGACTCAATGATCTTGGAGAGCTTTTCACACCCAAGTGACCTTTGGATTCCCCTGGGCTGTTTTTCAAAATGAGGTCACACAATTTCACACTTTTGGAAACTTTCATGATTGGAAAAATAAAAAAAAGATTGCTTCTAAGGATGCAGAAGTTGAGGAAGAGGGAATGAAATATTAATACATGTTACCTTCTCATCAAAATTCATCTTTATTTACTCTGAAAGCTGGAAGTGTATAATCAGCATAGGAAAATGCAGATAAATATATTTATGAAATACATATGTGTTGTTTACTTCTGAGTAATCGTGGGTACCCTCTGTGTTCAGGATGAGGCCTTGCTGCATGCTGAAGCTTTCAATAAACAGGGTGTGTAGAAGAAGCAATATCTTTTGCCACCCCATTTATAACACTGAGAAAAAAATTATCATGTTATCTGACATACTGAGTACCCAGAAATGTTTTTTATTTTTGGTCAAAAATACTTCCTTTGGTCTAACAAGGACTTTACTCTCCCTGCAAACTTCGCCCAGCTTATGTCACTATATCCAAAATGAAGCAGCTATGGACATTTTACTTGTCATATATTTTTTTTTCCCTGTTGTTTTTTATCTAAAGATGGGTAAAAGGAACAAGAAATGGGAATGTAGAAAGAAAAGGAAACACTGGTGACTTGCAAACCACAAGGAACGCACAGAGCTCTGAAATGGGATAGACAAACAGAGTAGGAATTCACAGAGAGAGGAAAAAATTTTAGAGAGGCAAGAGTGTGTGGCTGATATCTAGATCTCTGTGTACCCAATACAAAACAGATAGTACAGTGTGTTTTTGAAGATGTGTGATAATTTTGACTAATTATGTCTATGTTTAGAAGTTAATTCAGCTATCAGTTTTGAAATAAAGTAACTTTTTTTAAAAAATAGATTTATTCAAAGCAAGACTCAAGTACACAGCTAACAATATGACTTTTAGCACTACTGTAAAAATTATTTCACTCTTATTTCTGAGCAAAAGTGTTTAACCCAAAAGGGTATTTTCAACAATTTTTTCAATTTTGATAATAGCAGATCTGGGAAAAGCAAAAAATGGATATTTCTTTTGTGAAATATCTGCCTCTCACTCTCTCTCTTTTTTTTTTTTTTTTTTAAATGGGACCCCACCCTACGGCTGAACTAATGAAAAATGATGATAAATCTTGGAGAATTAGATGAGCAAGGATTTCTGCACTGCTGTCACAAGGTGCATTGCCCTGTGCTAAGCTCCATCCTTCTGCGACTAAACCACTATTGTCTCCTGGGCAAGGTCGTTTAAAGCTCACTTCAAAAAGTCATCATCACTTTGAAGTCACAGTAGGAACATCAGTTTAGCATATCCTACAAGCAAAGCCTCCTGCATGTGGTAGATTGCCTCTCACAGGCCCTGCAGAGGGATGATCCAGGCTGAATCCTAATATATTAACTGTTTTGAGGCACGCTTTGGTTTCCTGTAGGAGTCACAGAAAATGGAGGTGAATCTTGTGGTCTCTGGCCTGGGTGGGGAGGTCATAACAGGGCATGAGACACTGGCTGAGGGTGATGAAATATTCAACAGAGCTCGTGGAGTCACAGAATATCTGAGTACAAATGGATCCCCAAGGAACATCGAGTCCAAACCCTGGCCCTGCACAGGACAACCACAGAAATCCCATCCTCTGGACACTCCTTGAATCCTTTCCTTTGCCCATGTGTTGGGCCTCCTTGGGTGACAGCAATGATATCTCTTTTTAGAGAGCTCTTGTGAGATTAAAGAATTGCTGAACCAGGGTAAAGCCAGCCTTGCATCTTTGGTGCTGCCTCCAGTGACAGGAACCCCAAAGCCATGCAGAGGCTCCTCAGCATTTCTCCCCTGCTAACACTGCTTTGGCAGAGGTGCTCACAGCCAAAAGCCGTGGGATCATGGAATGATTTGGGTTAGAAGGGCTTTTCAAGGTCACCCAGTCCACGTCCCTGTGATGAGAGGGACATTTTCAACCAGATCAAGTCGCTCAGTGCTCTGTCCAGTGCAAAACTCCATCTTCTCAAGCATTCCCATTCTCCAGGTGTGCTTGTCATCAGCATTTCCAGTTTGAACCCTTGGCTAAAGGAGCTGTTCCCCACCTCTGAAGGCATAGCTCTTTAATAAAGGTAGCTGTCAATTACCCTTGAAAGAGATGAATTATTTTTGAGCTCTAAACCAACCCTTTGAATTCAATGCTTTTCTGAATAGGGAAAAAAAATCTTCTTTATCAGTGTGCTATTGCTTTGTGCAAGGGCAGGACACAATTTTGAGACAGAACTGTCTGCTGGTGAGCTCAGCAGAGCCCCTTTGCTTTTACAGGGGTTGCTTTAGGCTCTAGTTATATTTTGCCCTGCATAGCTGTCTCTAGGATTCCTGCCAGTGTATCACAGAGAGATGTGATGGTTGGGCTGGGTGGGTTTTCACCTCAGCAGCATTTGCAGAGACTCAGATGCTGAATACTCAAGGGCAGCAGGACACCTCCAATCAGGTGTTGGAGAAGCTAATCTGGGAAGAGATGGTTTTACCCTGGTGGGATGAGCTCTCTACCAGGGCAAACAAGAACTAAATTCAAAAGTTTGCTGTGAATCAAGTGTGTTGTGAGGCCAGGTCCCAGCTTTGTGCCCTAGCTATTGGCTGTCTGACATTTTAAGGATGCTCTGACCAGGAACTCTGTCACTGAGGGACATCTGTCAGCAGTGGAGTAAAGGAGCTTCCACTTTGACATGTCAGTCCTTTCCATCAAGAAGAGGTTTTCTCAGACTGTTCCTAGTGGGCTGGAATGACTGACTCAATCTGACAGGCAGGAACCAAGGCATGTGGATATTAAAACACAGTCCTAGCTGTGGCAGACTCAGGTTGAAATTGTACCTTGTCACCAGGTCCAGCCCCTGCCACTCCCTCTAGCAACAATTCTTTTCACACTAACCACAAAAGTATTTCTTTTCCAGCATTAATTCACAGACAGTAGCAGTGCCTCAGGCCTACCCACCCATCAGCCCCTTCCCAAATCTGCCCTCTCACTGCCAAGCAGCCCGGGATGATCTCAAACACTGCCACTCTCGGGAGCACTGTGAAAACAGAAGTATAATTGCTAGGAGTTGCCTTATGAGAAGAATCCATCGCTGCCTACGGCTCAGTTCCTTGCTTTTAACCCCACGTGCTTTGCCTGTGAGGGCTGTGACATTTCTCAGATATTGGATGCTGCTGCCCTGCTCTGCAGTAGGTCAGGCACACAGGAAGCAGGCACGGCTAGGAATTCACTGCGCCCTGCAGGAGGTGATAACCCTAGGTAATGAAGCACAGTCAACTCTGTTTTCCTGCCCAAATCTCACGCTCCTACTGCTGGAAACTCAGCAGATTGTGCCTAAACGCACTGTCTAATGCCCCAAATAATAGTGGATACTAGATTTCTTTAGGCAGTTCCATCCTATGGGGCTTCAAGTGACCATGATATCATATTGCTAAATAAATGACATTAACAGATGAGTATCACACGGCTGGACAGTCAGCTGCAGCTTGCAGGTGGCAGGATTTGGCTGAGATGTGTCTGTGCATTTTCCGTGGCTGCAGGCAGGACAGAGGCTGCACAAGAACAGCACCCGGGGGTGTTGGGTCTGGATGAAAATATTCTGGGCACTGTGTGGGGCTAATGCTGCACCTGGGATGGAGATGGCAGTGGGGACAGCCTGGATGGGGAATACTGGGGTTAGGAGAGCAGCAGCCCCATGCCCTTCATCCCCCAGGAGCAGTGTCAGGAGTGCATCCGTTTCATAGACACAAACCTCTTGGCTCTCCACGGAGAGAACCTGACTCCAGCCCAGAGTGCAAAATTAACCTTTCCTCTTGGCTGTTGAAAGCCAAGGCTGAGTTAATCAGTAGCAGACAAGCTGATTGACTGTCACTCCTCTGCTAAATTAATGCAGTGGGGTCACATCAGTGCCACCCCACTGTTTCCCAGAGATGGCATCCTGGCAATATCTTCAAATGCAGACACACAACTGCAAAGAAAAGGAAGGTGCTGTAGCCACACAGGGCATTTACACTTGTGCGTTGCAATGTGAAAGTGGAAAGACAGGAGAAAATAGCTACTGCTCTTCCTACTGGTTTCTTGTTAGCTGTTCTGCTCTTGGCATCTTGCAGTACGTGCCTCTGAAGATGCTAATTTTGCTCCTAGGAAAGCTCCCCTCCCTGTGCCTGTGCTGCAGTGAGCCTGTGCACTGCTCGATGGAGGCACAGCTTTTACATTAGCATTTTGCATGTTCTCGGTGCTAGGAGAAGCATTCAGGGAAAAAAAAAAATATCCAGGCAACATCTTGATCTGTGTTTTACAGACGAAGTCAGAGCCATGTATTCAGATTAAAAAAAAAAAAGCCAAGTGGGTATTTTTTAAAAGCTGCCTCTGCCACGGGCTTAAAGAACAGGGAACAACATCCACCCATGATCAAAATGAAGAGTGCTTGACTTATGGCAGATCTCTTCCTGGCTGCAACGAGAGCTTTTTCTTGCATGCTTTTAGCAGCTGAATCCTCACTGTCTTTTTAAGAGGCAGCATCCCTTTCTATTTAAATTGCTCATCCACCATGTCACTCTGTAAGATGTGCTGATGTACGAGGCACAGAAGGACCCCTGAGCAGCATGAAGAGCTCCTCTCTTTGCTGCAGCTGAATGTCAAATTGCTTAGAGAGGGAGAAAGTGCTGGCAAAAATTCAACGTGGCTGAGGGTTTGCTTCCTGGAAATGGAGGAGCTGAAATTTTTCTGGATGTAAACCTGAGGGTCAGGTATGGGGACAAGTTTGAGAGCTCAGTTTCAGAGATGTTAAGGTGAAAAAAAATTAAAGAAAAGACCTGATGACCACAGTCTGGGCACACTCTGTGAAGCAGGAATGTGCTCTGACCTCAGCCAAGGACCTCTGATGCTCTTGGAAGTAGCTTTGCCTACAGAAATACAGAAACACATTAGCACGGAAAAGAGCCATGCCAGGACAAGCCATGCACCACAGCCTTGCTTATGTTTTAGGGGACAACACAAAACCCTCACAGCACAGTGCCCTGTGACTGTCACCAGCCCAAATTGATGAGCCATCCATGGGCTCAGGAGTCAGCTTTGCCACAGTCCCCTCGTGTTGACCCTGACAGCTCCTTGAGAGCCCTTGGGCCTGCTGAGTGCTCTGAGAAGGAGGCAAAGGATATCATCCTGGACCTGAGATTTGAAATACAGCCATGCTGAGAAAACCTTAAAGGTGTTTGACCTGGCTAATAACTTCACTAGCATTTTCCTTGCTGGCCAGATGTATTTCTGCAGAAGGTACAATAAGCATGCACCTTACTTTAACTTTAATTAAAAAAATATGTTAAAAGATGTGCCCAAACCAAGCTCTGTGGGCCATGGACAGAAGTGGATGGATTTTGACTTTCCTGGAGATTCCTGCCCTGTGTTTGTTCACTGCTCCTTATTGCTCTTCATGGACTTCTTCTCTGTATGTCTTTCTTGATGCTCTGCATGCTTTGAGACATCCTTCTGGTCTATATTTCAGAGACATAAGGCCTTATCCTGCAAGGGGAATCTAATTTCAGCCCCTGTAGCTTGTCCTTTTGAGGATCCCGTTATCCCATCAGGTTCTTCTGGCTCCCAAAAAGTGGAATAGAAAATTAATCACTGACATCAGATTAAATATTCTAAAGGAAGTGCAAGGAGCAAAGCTGCTTGAAGAATGTGGTCTGTAATTAAAGATTGCTAGGTGCAATGGGTCAATTTTAGTTAGAGCAGCACGGTGGCCAAGTGGGAGCTGTAAACTGCACTATCCCCATCCTTGGCTAATGTAAATGACCACTTTTGGTGTTGGTATAGCTCTAGCAGGTTGTTAGAGCTCCATGAACTGAAGCAAAAGAGTTAAAGAGAATCATTAAAGCATTTTCTGCCTTGTCTGAGCCCAGCTCTGTTCTCCTCTTTCTTGTTATTTAGTATTTATTGCAGTTTTATCATTATTATTTTATTTGCTGTGGCATGTTTTGCGATGGGACGCCAGGGATGTCAGCTCGATTTTTAGCCTTTTCCAAGCACATTCATTAAACTGTGGCAGGTGATTTTCCCTTCTGTTTGGGCTCTGCCCTTGTATGCCTCACCCTGGGAGCTGAGAGCATCGTTGTAATTCAGGGGATTACAGCTGCTCCTCATCCATTTGCTCTCATGTCCTCTGCCTCAGTGGGAACCTGTGCACCAAAGCATCTTCTGTCTTTTAGAATAACTTTTAATATGCACTGATTATGGTGGAGGAGGTGGGAGATCTGTTCTGGGAGTGGTAACCCAGTGCTGGTGAGGTTCCAGTGGCTCCTGAGGGAATCCATTCCTGGAGCTGGCTGGGAAGCCCAGGAAAGATTATCCCCCAACTTTGCACTTGCCAAAGGGGAAGAAAAGCTGCAAACCAAGGATCGTGGTTAGTGGTTGGACTTGATGATCTTTTTCAGCCTTAATGATTTTATGATTCTGTGGTGCAAGAGGTTTTCTTTTTGCCAAGGGTCTGTGTGTGAGGAGAGCTGTGCATTTCAGCCTTTCACCCTTTCACAGAAGCAGCGTGCCCAGGACTCAGAAACACAGAACTGACACAGCACAGAACTTTCAGTGTCAGCTACCCAGGGCTCAGTGACAGGAACTCTGTTGAGGGCTTGCATGACATCATGTACTGTTCAGTAGTAGATTTTGCCTTCATTTTCATCTATTCTGCTTTGTGTCTTGCTGCCTGCCTCCAGTACTTGTTTTTTGCAGGAGATACAGCATGAGGTGTCTTTCATGGCTGTTTGCTTGGAGGAACAAGGTAATCAGGTGACTTCAGTGGTAGATTTTGCAAGTTGTTCATATTTGGCCCAAATAAAGTCACACTGTAGGTCATGGAAGTTTTTTGTTGGTTTCAGAAGAAACTTTGCTCACTTTTGCTGTCCTTGGGAACCAAGTGAGTCCCACCCTGATCCATCAGAAGAACTTGCTTCTCAAACTCACTGACTGACATGACATGTGAAATGTCCATGGTGTTCCTCACTCATGGGGTTTTGGTGCCATAGATCATGTATCTTCACAGTGTCACAGCTCCTGGGCTTTGTTCCTGTTTCCTCATTAAATGAAAATGACTGGATTCATTGATTGATTGACTGATTGATTTTTAAGGATGGGTGGCTACTTTCACATTTTTATTTCATGCAGTGTGACTGACATTTCAGAGAACAAGAGAATGTTTTGGGTTCATCCAGTTCTGTTCCCTGTTGTTGGCAGGGACTCCTTCCCAAGGTGTTGGTTGCTCAAAGCTCCATCCAACCTGGCCTTTGACATGCCCAGGGGAGGGACGTCGACATCTCTGAGCACCCTGTGCCAGTCCCTTATCAGCCTCCCAGTAAATAATTTCTTCTGTATATATAATCTAAATTTCTCTATTTATTTTCAGTTTGAATCCATTACTCCTTGTTCTATCACTATGAAATTATTTCCTCAAAACACTTGCCCAGTATAAACTAAACTTCCAAAATAGCTCTAGGACAGAACTGGGATCAGAAGGGTCAGGCCCGAGCTTGGGCAGACTCTGTAACTCATCAGTGTTCAGAAAAAGCAAAGCTACTCCACAGGTCTGAGTTCATTTAATGCCTTTGTATCCACATCAAAATTTTCACTTTCTCTCCTCTTTCACTCTTCGGTGTCAGAGCCAGGAACTGAGTGATCTGTCCTCTTGCCCTGGGCAGTGAATACTCAGTTTCAGAATCCTGCCTACGGATTTTATTCCTCTTGAGCCAAAAGGAGGTCATCGTACCAAGAGCCATGGCTCAGACCAGGCTTTCATGATAGCATCAGCACAGCCTGAATTGGTCTGTAGTTCTATGTTTTGCATCAAACCATTGAGTTATTAATGTATTGGGATTTCTGCCTCCCTCCTTGCAGTCAACAAGTATGTGGTCCGGGTTTTTACTGGCGAAGTCAGCGGCAGTGGAACAGATGCGGATGTCTTCATTAATATCTTCGGTGAGAAAGGAGACACAGGTATTCAAATGCAAATCATCCCCTAAAATATTTCCTCCTGCTCTGCAGGCCTGTGATCTGAGCAGCACAAACAGGCAATCTGGCAAAGGCAGAATAGTTTGGCTGAGTGAAAGGCACAACAAATGGTGGCGTTAGCTCTGGGGGCTCCCACATCCACAGCCCCTGGATGATGTATCTGCAATGCAGCAGTTGTGGCTGGGTGTGGGCATGACTCAAGTCACCTGCCACTAAAAAAACCAAACTCTGGGGAAATGCAGCATAAACCACCAGCAGAAAGCAGTGGAGTAAGTGCCAGCCCCCTGAAGGGTCCAACACCAGTATTTATTAACAGTGAATGCAGTGGGAGTTGTGTGTCTCATTTTCTGGGTCCCTGGAAGGATAATGATGTCCCTTCTCTGTGACAAAGGTGGTGGCTGAACATCCTTGGTCACTTGTAAAAAATAATCTGAGCGAGGTTTATATTAGTTGGGTTTAAAAAACTTTTTTTAAGAATTATTGTAATTATTTTAAATGCAGATTGTGCTGCAACAGTGGTCTGGAGAATTTAACATAATTTAAACCAAAAAATGGAATAATATTAAAAGATGTGCACAAACCAAGCTCTGTGGGCCATGGACAGAAGTGGTGGACTTTGACTTTCCTGGAGATTCCTGGAACCAGGGAGCAAACATTCTCTTGATTCCACACTACACATATCCTGTGAAATTCAAGAAGTAATGATATGATGTCTGTCAAGTGTCCTTGAACGGATAATAAAACCCAGTGGATAGGACTCATCCTTGATTAATCCTCCAGAGTTTTACCAGGAGATTCATCTGATCTCACTGCAGACATCCCAAAGTGGGAGTCTGAGCCTTAGCTGGGTGTCCAGGCACTCTGTCACATCCACACAGAGAAATAACACCCCTAGAGAATGATTCATCCCCTCCCAGGCAAGAGGGATGAGTTGCCCGCTGACCTCTGTCTCTGCACTGGTGATGAAGCCTTGGGTGGGTTTCATCCCACGCACAGCATCACTCACAAGGGTTGCAACCAGGGGCACAACTTTAAGACTTTTCATAAGGACAAACCCCTGTGAGATCAGGGAAAAGCCAATAGCACTGGCAGGGTCTTAATATGAAAATAAATCCTTCTTCTCGGACACAGCGAGGAATTCTGTGTCCTGAAATGTCAGAATCTGCAGCTTGTGACCAAAGCCTTTCTTGAACAGTTTGGAGATTTTCAAAGACAGTAAAAATAAAAGGGAAATGTGGTGGTATAAAAAAAAATTAAAAAAATTTAAGAGCCATCTGGATATATATTTCTGAAAGCTCTGAGAGCTGTAAGTAACTGTGACATTAGAATGGAAATCCTGGTCTTTTGAGTGCTTGAGAAAAGGTACCTTTTTATTAGAATATAAAGTCCTCTGCCTTTGCCTTGAATCCTGGTTGCAGAGAGCTGATATGTAGGGAATATTTGATTCAGTCAGTGGTGACATTCCTAAATATTCCTTCATTTACAAACACACATGTGTTAGTAGCCCTTTCCTCCTTGGAGTCATTATTTATTATTTATTTGTTTATTAATTCTTATTTAATTTTTTTTACATTTTTCCCCACTTCAGGTGTGAGGAGACTGGACAATGACAAAGACAACTTTGAAAAAGGAGCAGAAGACAAGTTCACACTTGATGCTCCAAATCTGGGAAAATTAAGGAAAATTAATATAGGGCATAATAACAAGGGTGGCTCTGCTGGCTGGTTCCTTTCAAAGGTAAGTTACTCTGAGACATTCAACATAAGCATTCCATGGGCTCAAAATATTTCACCCTTTCATGCTGTGGTGCCAAGAGATGCAAGGATAATTGCTGGTGTTATAGGTTACTGAGGAGGACACAAATAATTTCATTCTGTTGACTTAGCTCGTTACCATGACCATAAAAATACCACAGTTCAAGAGTTATCTGTTGGGTCTGTTCACACTGAAAATTTGCAGACTCACAGCTTGCCCAAATTTAAGTGATTTATCACTGGCACATCAAAAGAGATATATCTGCCACGAAGACCCCTTTCTTCCACTTTCCTGCTCATTTTAGTCTCCTGCCATGGGGTGGGAAGCTATTACAGCTTTTAGTGTAATGGTTGAAGGAGTATTTTAAAAGGAGAAATCTCTTCCCTGGAGTCTCATTTTCTTTCTTCTGCTGATGTAGTTTCACATAGCTGGCTTTAATCCACAGGAGACCTAACCCCATATTTGTAAATCCTAGATAACAGGGTAGTTTGATGTTTTACAAATGCAAATATTAGCACATGTTTCTCCATCACCACCACCACCACACAACACAGGAGAAGTTATGAGGTTGGCTGTCCATGAAAAATGTGGAAATGAAAACAGAGTAGTTGTGCTCAATGTAAAAAATAGTGGTGGGGAAGAAAGCACAGAACCTCATTCTCACATCACAAGTGTAATGACAAGATTTTTGATGAGGTTGGTGAGGTTGCTCAAGTCCCAAAACCTGGAGAAGTGACTACTTGCAGCCAACACACCAACACTATATTCTGCCATGAGTCTCCAAGGTGCTTGGATTAAGTAAAAAGCAAATTTGGCCTTGCAAATTCAGATGGAAGGTTGGAGAACTGAGCTAAATAGTCTACTGGTTTTAGATGTCTTTCTGTAATTTGCTCCAAAACTTGGAGTGTTGGCACTGCAGGATGAACCTGTTCTCATGTTTTTCATGTTTTCAGCATGGCTTATACTCAGAGATGGTTTTCCACCTCTAAACATATAAAAAAACCCTTTAAAAGGAACCCAAAGAGCATCAGCTGGTAGAGAGGCATTGGAGTGTTGATATTTCTCCTGAACCTCTTCTATTTTAGTCTCTAGCACTCCAGCACAGCTCTGCTCTCTCACGCTGACAATCCCAGCCCTGGCAGACACTGCTGTCTCTGTCTGTGGAGGTACAACAGGATTCAGGAGTGCCACAGGCAACAGCATGGTGTGGGATGAGTGACAGGAGGGGAAGCTCTGTTTCCCAAAGAATGGTTTCATAAATTTATCAGAAAGGACAGATTTCAGACTCTCCCTCATTGTTGAGAAAAGCATCAAGGGCTCTCTATCCATAATAACAATTTTTTTTCTCCCCCTCTGAGACATAACCCACGTGGAGGAGGAGAGATTTTGATTTGTTTTTCCTCTGACCGAAATTCCTCAGTACTCTTCTCTGCTGATTTAAAATACTACAGTAACTCTATGGCAGGATTCAGGAGTGCAGCAGTGGATATTGGTAAGAAACACCTCAGCAGGAGGTGCAAAAAACTACAACCTAGTATTAAAGGGGAATATTGTTCCCCAGCTTGTTTCAGTAAAATATCACAGAGTCCTAGAAGAGTTTGGTTTGACAGGCACCTTAAAGACCCTCCTGTTCCACCCCCTGCCATGGCCAGGGACACCTTCCACTATCCCAGGTTGCTCCAAGCCCTGTCCAGCCTGGCCTTGGACACTGCCAGGGATCCAGGGGCAGCCACAGCTTCTCTGGGCACCCTGTGCCAGGGCCTCACCACCCTCACAGCCAGCAATTCCTTCCCAATATCCCATCTCTCCCTGCCCTCTGGCACTGGGAAGCCATTCCCTGTGTCCTGTCCCTCCATGCCTTGTCCCCAGTCCCTCTGCAGCTCTCCTGGAGCCCCTTTAGGCCCTGGCAGGAGCTCTGAGCTCTCCCTGGAGCTTCTCTTGTCCAGCTGAACACCCCCAGCTCTCCCAGCCTGGCTCCAGAGCAGAGTTGCTCCAGCCCTAGCAGCATCTCTGTGGCTCCTCTGGCCTGGCTGCAGCAGCTCCAGCTCCTTGTGCTGTTGTTCCCAGGGCTGGGGCAGCTCTGCAGGTGAGCTCTCACCTGAGCATAGGGCAGAGGGGCAGAATCCTCTCTTCCCTCCTGCCCACGCTGGGCTCAGCCCAGGGCACAGGAGGTTCAGGGCAGGAGCAGCTCTCACCCACAGCACCCCCAGCTCCTTCTCCAGGGCTGCTCTGTCCATTCTCTGTCCAGTCTGTCTTCATACTTTCGATTGCCCAAGTCCAAGATCTTGCACTTGGTCTTGCTAAACTTAATGATGTTTGGACAGCTTCACCTCTCTGGTGGTCCAAGAGCCAAATCCTTCCAAATTAGAAACTGTTTCCTTCCACAGGGTTTTAATGACTGCCTTTACAATGGTTCCACCTTGGAGTAACTGACTGGGGTAAAGTGTTACTACTGTGTCACACGAGCTCCTCTGACAGTGTGGATTTGCCCTGAAATTCCTAGGCATTATTTTAGAACAAGGCTGTGAAGCAGAGAGAGAGAACACAGCCTGTTCCCGAAGCAGAACAAAGAGCTGTCGTTCAGCTGATGGAGAAGAGTAGCCAGCAAACAGGCTCTGGAGAGAAGGAAGACAGGCCAGCCAGCTGGTCTTGATAGCAGAGACATCTGGTCTCCTACACCGCAAGAGATTCACTGGATAAAAAACAGAAAGAAAATAAAAAAGCTGGGCTTTTACTCACTGATTGTCTGAAATTCTATCAGTACTAATTAGGGAGTGGAGAGGGATCTGCTTGAGTACTGAATATGTTAAATACCAAGTGAAATTGTGTACATTAAACTTCTGCTCTTGTGCCACCCCTTGTATGAAACCTTTGCTTTTCCCATGTTATTTTTCAACGTGGTGCCTCTTTTCTCTCAGGTGATCATTGAGGACATTGGCAATAAATGTGTGTACCAGTTCCCTGTTGGACGCTGGTTTGCTTTAGATGAAGATGATGGGAAAATACAGAGGGACATTCTTGTTGGGGGCACTGAAGCCACAGGTAAAACCATGGTCTGAAGCCGTGGTGGGAAATGGGAAGTTAAGGCCATCAGCTGTGTTTTCTTTAGAAGATTGAATGCCTTATGCTCAGGGAGACCTGCAGTGAAGCATCTGCTGGTGACAGGCTGTTCTGTGTGAGCCTTCCTGAGCTGCCAACACATTTATTTCCCACCTCTGTGTCTCACCTGTGAAGCTGTGCAGGACCTACATGCTGGTTTATCACCTGCTGCACCTGTGTAGGGGGCTGATGGGCAGAGCATGAAAGATCTAGCCTGTGCTTCAGCAATCCTGCATTCAGAAAGTCGTTTTCTATTTCCAAAGTGAGCCACAAAGCAGTGAATTTTGTACTTCAGGTTCTTATCTGTGGAACTAAGCATCCTTTTACAAAACATGAAATGCAGTGCTGAGCCCTAAATCAGTCTTTTTTGTTATCCATCATGGTTAAAGCAAAGACAACCAAAGTTTATATCTGTGTTAAAAGAAACCTGGATGTAAAGTAAACCCTAAATCAGTCTTTTTTTGTTATCCATCATGGTTAAAGCAAAGATGACCAAAGTTCATGTCTGTGTTAAAAGAAACCTGCATGTACAGTCAATAAAAGTCTTTACCATGGCACACAAGATTATTTGGATAGTGTTCTGCCAGTATTTATTTATTTATTAGCATGAAGGCAAACACTTTGATGATGCATGTAAGAACTGTTCTTTGTCCTTGCATGGTCTTCAACTGCAGTCCTCATATTCCCCCCTGGATGTCCATGAGGAAACTGGTCTGGGTGCAGATCCCTGACTGCAGGAAAAATTAGATCCTGCTTGTTAGGAAAAAATTAGGGGAAGAAAACTGAAAGAAATGTAATTCAATCCCTAAAAGCTTCCTTTATCTTTCACCATTCATGACTGCGTGTTTTATTTTCCTGCTCTCTGGAGTTTTGTTGAAGATATATCCACAGTAAGGCGTGCTTGAGTACAATTTTAAATGTAAATTTCAAAGGGAGGATTATTTGTGATAGAGTGAGTTCTAATGTTTTGCTTCATTCCAAGTCCCTGTTGAAATTTCTGTCTGATTTAATAAAAAAACTTGGCTTAGGCCTTGAGTGTTTTCTGCATTCTCCCTAAAACACTGTTACAGTGTTTAGGTGTGTTTTTGATGCCATGAGACAGGTTTAAGATGTGCTTTTCTGTGAGGTAAGGCTTGTGGGAAGAAGTGTTTTCTTTCCTAGACCAACAGTTGGAGATAGGAAAAAAGAACCCCAAGGACACTTTTATGCAAATAAGCTTCTTTTCAAAAATATTTTTCTTTCTTCCAGCTGGGCTGATACCTCTCCCAAACCTTGTTTTGCTGAGATCTGTGAGTTCTCACAGTGATTGTGGATGTCCTGATGGCTTCAGAGGCCTTAAAGGCTAAAAAACAAATAAACCCAAAGTTTTCAGAGTTTTGCAATGCTGCAGGTCTTGCCACCACTGTTTAAAGTAACACATCTCCATCCTCTCAGCATTTTCTGTCATGTTTGGTGCATGGTGTCTCTCAAAATCAAACTACTTAGTTGCCAGTTCTAGTTTTTTTGCCTTTCTTCACCTAATCAGTGCCACACAGTGAATAAAATAGAAAACATGTTTTTTTCTGTTGGGCCATGGGACGAGGTGTTTGCCACCCCAAGCCTGTTTCTCTTAGACAGTCTGAAGGTGGATGAGTATTTCTCAGAATAATGTGTCGGACAAAAACAAATGAAGCATTGCACTGTGTGTAAGTCAGAAAACAAATAAACCAGTGGGAAATCAATAGAGTCCAACATAAATCCAGTCAAAGTCATAACTCTCAGACTCTTTTCCTCCTTTCTTTTCTCCCTAACCAAATTTCTGGTTCCTCCAGGCATCGTGTACAACGTGGCTGTAGTGACAGGAGATATCAGAGGAGCTGGAACCAACTCCAAGATCCACGTAATCCTCCACGGCTCCAAAGGCTTGAAGAACAGTGGGAAGATTTTCTTGGAAGGAGGTGAATTTGAGCGTGCCAGGACTGATCTGTTTAATGTGGAGATAGCTGCCCTTCTCAGCCCCCTCAGCAGAGTCACCATTGGGCATGATAACTGCGGCGTCAGCTCTGGCTGGTTTTGTGAGAAGGTGAGACTAAATTATCACAAACCCATGGAATCATTTAAGCTGGAAGAGACCTCAGAGGTCATGGAGTCCTACCACTGGACCAACACTGCCAGGATTTTTTTAGTCTGCAGACAGATGCCAGACCTGTTTGCCATTCACAGCCTGACCCCTGACAGCCCAGTAGGGTTCAAAAATAAATAAATAAATCTCCTTTTGTTTGGAAGGCAATATCCCCGGTTTAACAAGTCAATATTATACATCATGCACGGGAGCAGCTGATTGCCTCAAAGGCACGTTAGATGCATAAGTCAATCACTCGCTAATTGGGTTGATTGCCCCTCTGCAGTCACAAAGATAGAGATTATTGTTTGCTCAGCTCCAAAAGCACCTTCAGATGTTCGCCCAAGGGGCTGGACAGAAATGCAGCCTTGGATTGTGCTGAGTGTGTCAAAGTTATCATCTATGCTCAGACTTCCCTAAAGTTTCTAGATGCTGCACTGGAGGCTCAGAAATAAAATAAAATAAAATAAAATAAAATAAAAAAATCCCAAAACCCAAAGAAAGTGGCTGACCACAGCCATTACTGGAAGGCAGTGGAGAAATATGTGATGTTGTTACCCCACATCTTATATTTCTTTGAGAAGAATTCTGTGCAGCAGTGGGGGAAGATGTTGGAAAATTCTTCCAAGTTTAGCCCACAGTGTGTGATCCTTATATCCGTGGGTAATGTTTGGTTTAGTACCATGCAGTGCTTCACACACATGCCAGTGATTAATGTGGCCTTGTGTTAACTCCCTACATCTGTGACTAATAAGTTTTGTGCCAGCTAACGCTGCCTTGCTTGCTTCTACCAGTGATTAATATGTACCGGTAGATATCTTAGTTTTGAGAGCAGAGATGGAGTGCCAGAGCAAAGAATTATAAAGAGAGGTGCCTCATCCCCTGAACGCATATTTGAGATTCTCTCAAGGAAGGAACATTCACCAGAAGATCCAGGGCCATAAGAAGGAATTTTGAGGAATGGGATATTCCCAAATGACCACTAAAAACCCCCATAAGACCCCCACTCATATCCAAATAACTTCATGGAAATAGTAAGCATATATTCAGGAAGTGTAATGGGGCTTTTATAAAAATGTGACAAATATATATTAGTTTCATGGCTACACCCTGGTCTGTTTGGGTTGCTGCTCATGCTTTGAGGTGAAATTCCTATGCATCCAGCATTGTTAGTAAAGTAATTGCAGCTTTCCAACCCAGCAGATTGGTTGGAGAGTTTATTTCCTGGTTTTTGGTGACTACATTAGATCACACACAAGGTCAGCAGGAGGAAACAGGAGGGTGGGGAGGAAGGCAGATGCCTACCCTGAAGCTATGGGGAAATTCAGTTTTCCTGGCAAGCAAAACCAGCTTAGGATGGGTGTGTTTGAAGGCTTTCTGTGCCCTGTGTTTCCTGCAGGGCATGTGCTGCACTCTGACACAATGCTGACTGCTGCAACCACCCTGCCTGCCCCATTCCCTTCACCTCCTGCTGCTTCACCTCTTCTTGGTTGACCCATTGTGATGCACTGTTGCAAAAACGGAAATTAGAGGACAGATGGGTAATAGCTGTGCTGCAAACTGGGATTTGTGCAATCAGTCTGGTTCTTACTGGTCCACAACAGCTGATTTTGAGTGCAGAACCAAGATCTCCAGCTGTGTCTCTGCTCTGGTTGTTTCAATTTTCAGTGCCAAGGACCTGTGGGCTGTGAGTAGAAGGATATTCAAGCTCACTTTCTCCATCTCTTTCCCCAGGTGGTGGTTTACTGCCCGTTCACTGGCATTGAGCAAACCTTCCCGTGTGGGAAGTGGCTGGATGAAGATGAAGGGGATGGTCTGATCGAGAGAGAACTCTATGAAATGGTGTCCCTGCGCCAGAAAAGGCTGAAAAGTAGGTGCAAGTGTCCAGGAGCCTCCTGTGACTGTCACCCCTCCTCCCACAAGGAGCACCCCCTGAGTGTCATCTGAGTGACATGGGCAGACCCAGGGTCAAGGAGAGGTTCAAGGGGATTCAGTCACCAAATAACCAAATTGTTTGGATTGGCAGGGACATATAAAGGTCATCTAATTCCAACTCCCCTGCCATGGGCAGGGACACCTTCCACTATCCCAGGTTGCTCCAAGCCCTGTCCAGCCTGGCCTGGGACACTGCCAGGGATCCAGGGGCAGCCACAGCTTCTCTGGGCACCCTGTGCCAGAGCCTCACCACCCTCACAGCCAGCAATTCCTTCCCAAGATCCCATCTAAAACTGCCCTCTGGCACTGGGAAGCCATTCCCTGAGTCCTGTCTCTCCATGCCTTGTCCCCAGTCCCTCTGCAGCTCTCCTGGAGCCCCTTTAGGCCCTGGCAGGAGCTCTGAGCTCTCCCTGGAGCTTCTCTTGTCCAGCTGAACACCCCCAGCTCTCCCAGCCTGGCTCCAGAGCAGAGTTGCTCCAGCCCTGGCAGCATCTCCGTGGCTCCTCTGGCCTCCCTCTAGCAGATCGACATCCTTTGGATGTTGGGGCATGAGTTTCAGCTTTGAACATACTGCTTCAGGGGAGTATAAAATTAAACTCCTACAGTATTTTGAAGAATTATACTCATTTTCTGAAAGGAAGAAATTGGACCTGTCAGTCTTCCCAGGTTCACTGGGCTTAGGGCTGCCTCTATCATCATCTTACCTTTGCAGACAAGCCAGGCTTTCTTCTCACTACAGAAGCAAAGCTTTCTTCTTCTAGATGGAAACCTAAATATAAAACCTAAATATAATAAGGAGACAAGCCTGGTGACGGACAAAAAACTGGGGAGAAAACCAAAACTTCCTGCTGCCTTCACCTATTTTTCTTCCTGACCTTAGAGAAATGACAGATCTAGCCCTGTCCAGCTGCTAAACGCTGCTCTCAAGGCAGGAGTGTGCTGGAAGTGAAGCCTCTTCTCTAGAGGGAGGCACTGGCACACGTTTGCTGGGAGAAGCTGCTCTCATTCCCTGCCGTGTGGGAATGTTCATCCTTGCACACATTCTCCACACCAGCCTCGCTCCACTGCCTGCTGCTGCACCCAGCCAAACACATCGCTGCTGCCCGGTGCTGGTGTGTAAACACAGTATTTTAATTAGGATAATAGACACGGTTTAATCCTACAGTGCTTCGGGTGGGCTTCTGCTTAAACAGCAGTTCATTTAAATAAGCTTTATCTAAATGTTAGTCAGTGTTATAACCACATTGCTCCTCCACTGCGGCCTGTTTAGCTGAAGCATCTGCAACCTTTAACCCCCTATTATCAGCTCTGATTGTTATTGACAGGCTAATTCCCTCACCACTGCAGTGCAGGAGATAGACAGAGAGCATTAGCCTTGAGAAATCTGTGACCTTTAGCTGCCAGATTATACAAGTGTAGGACTCGGAGTTAGAAAAGACCTATTATGTCATCTTGCCTATCTCCCTGTGCATACAGGACTGTCCCTTTCTGTGGAGCTGATCAAAGCTGGGCTGAACCTCACTTGGGGTATCCATGGTGAAACGTCTCCCAATGCAGCATCCAGAAGCTGCTCCCGCAGCAGATTGCAGCTCCATATGTAGCTTGTATTTATTCTGTACTTTTTTTTTTTTTTTTTTAATTCCCTCCTCTCATTATCTCGAATGTTATCCTGGAAACTGTAGTGCCAGGTCTAGTCCTTCCTGGTGTTTGTGCCCTGGGGAATGTTTGCCCTGGTTCTGAGGATTTCCAAACTGCCTGGATGCCTTGGTGTGAAAGGATGGGAATCCAGGGGAATATTTGCCCTGGCAGCCCTGGGAGGATGATGATGGCTATCTGGGGATATGCCTGGCCTTCTCCTGCAGCTGCAGCCCCAGCTCACCCTCATCTATCCCTGTGTGGTTTCTCCCTTACAGCCCTCCCTCCCAGCATTTAATCCTGGTTCAAGGTCCCATTTCCCCCTCCATGCATGCTTCACTCCTCCTTCCCCTCAGCAAGAGGTCAGTGAGGCCAAACCAGACAGATGAGAGCAGTCTTTGGTGTCTGAATTGCACTTGCAGTTTTCCCCAGGGAGACCAGGCTGCTCCATCACATGCCATCCACTGACTTTTCTTCACTTCCTTTCTGCTTATCTAAAATATGCTGAGGCTTTTCAGAGAGGAGTGGTCGTGAACATTTTGTATATTATTAAAACAGGGGCAAAACTTTTTCTGACAGATCCCTCTTCCCCTCATTTTTTTTTCAGTAGCTCTTGCCTCTTTTTAATACAGTCAAACAGTGAGTAGATCAGTAAAAATCTAATTTATATGCATGTCATCATATTTTTATATTCCATTCTGGGCTCTGAAGGTCAAGCCGTGCTGGTGTGGGCTCGGGCATACCGAAAGGGTTAGCAGTTCTCTCATTAAGATTTGTTAATAATTCAGCTGATGTCTGAGTGAGGAAAGAACGCTGTTCCCTCTCCTGTAGGTGCTGCAAGGCCTGCAGGAGCGACACACATTATCATCAATAAAGAATGCAGATGAGGGGCTCTTTAGAAGAAATAATGTCACCTTTAGATGTGCAACAATATTCTGGTATGAAAACCAATGTAAAGTTGCTGCAGGTGGTCTGGACTTGCAATTAAAATATTGGATGAAGACTTGAGATAAAAATCTTGCAGATTGGCCACAATCTTAGGGTATGGCATGTAGTATAAAAAAAGGTGTTAACTGAAGGCATGTCAAGTTTAGGCATTTAAATAATTTTTAGAATTTTGGGAAATATCTTTACACTGCTTTGAGCATGTTTGTCCCACATGAACCAGCCTCACTAGGTGTGCAGGCCTGAGTGGGCTTTGAGACAGCCTCTTCTGCAAAAGGCATTTTTGGTACAATTAGTCCAGTCTCAGGAGGCTCATTAGCTCAGGACAAGGTGATAACATGTCTGTGTCTGTACTCCTCCTTGTTCCAGACACAGATCAGACAAGTTTTTAAGAGCTACCTGGAGCTGCATTGCACTGAGCACAAGTAACTGGAAACTCGTTCTTAATGACAGAAGGAAAGATGAGTATTTCCTTGACTTTATGGTCTTTGAAGCTTGAGTTGTAGATATTTGACAAGTGTACTGAAAATACAGGTTTGGATCACACCTCTGCACTACTCTGTTGGTAATGTAAAACAAGAGAATATGGTTCACCTGAAAAGTGGTAGTTCATGTGTTCCTCATTTCCTTTTACATGAAATCACAGAATTATACTTCCAGCCAATCTCATTCCTGTCTGTCATGGAGCAGCTAATTATGTTTGTGCAGAAAAGGATGAAAGGTCTTGGTCTTTCTTCCTCCTGCCTTTTCTACCTACCAGGGGAAACAATGAGAATTATGTTTTTCACCAGGTCACCCTAAAAAATTACCTTTTAAAGCAAGTATCTTGAATCTTTCTTTCTAGAAAACCCCTGGTCTCTGTGGATCTGGACAAGTGACATCAAAAATGCAGGAACAGATGCCACCATCTTCTTCCAGATTTATGGAGACAAGGGGAAGTCAGATGAGATGAAGCTGGACAATAATTCAGACAACTTTGAAACTGGGCAGACTGACAAATTCATGGTATGAGTCTTGTGCAATTGGTAGATTTGGCTTGGTTTTCCAGGGTTTTAGCTTCAGTCCTGGGCAGAAAATCATCAGTGTGAGATTTTTACTCCATTAGCTCTTTCTACAGTTGTCATGAAGTCACTCTGTTTGGTGGTGATGCAAATGATTTACGCACCTGTGGACATGGCTTGTCCTCACAAAACAGGGAATAGGTTTTGACTCCTCTCTGATGTAGCTCTTAAAAGACATCCAGAGGTGCCCTTTGCATGTGTGCTTTGCTGTCTTACAAAAATTGATATAGCACCTTTTTTCCCATTTACAGATCGAGCTTCCTGACCTCGGCAACTTTTATAAGCTTCGGATATGGCATGAGAAAAGAAATCCCTTTGCTGGCTGGCATCTGAACAAGGTGAGGGGACAGCAAGGGAAGGTAGGCCTGGAAAGCCAGGCTGGTGGCAGAGGTCTGCAGTGCCACTCCTGGGTCACTGTGCTCCCCAGATGGCAGCTGAGCTCGATGTGCAGTGCTCTGAGGTGCCTGACTTGTCAGATGACAAGATAAAATTGTGTAAAGTTGCACCAAGAGAGGTCTAGTTTGAATATTAGGGAAAACTTCTAAACCAAGAGGACTGCCCTGGCACAGTCTGCCCAGGGCAGTGGTGGAATCCCCATCCCTGGAGGGATTTAAAAGCCATGTGGACGTGGCACTTGGGGACATGGATCAGTGGTGGCCTTGGCAGTGCTGGGGAGTGGTTGGACCTGATGATCTTAGAGGGCTTTTCCACCCCAAATAATTGTGTGATTCTGTGTGTGGGAATTGAGAGCAATGGGAAGTGGAGAAAATCACATTTTCCACCTTTCCCGTGTCAGACAACTGTAGTCCCATCTCTCTGCTACCAGGGCTTTTTCCTTGCTCTTCAGAAAACTTCCTACTCATAAATACCATTACTGTACAGAAAGGCAAATCCACTCCTTCTATGGCATATTTTCACTGCCCATAACAAAAAAGCTTGATTTCAGCAGAGATTTACTGCACAGTGGGGCATCCCCTGCCCTGGAATGCTGACAGCCCTGTTATGGGGGTGTCCTGCAGGCTGGAGGAGGCTGTGGAGACTTTGCAGAGGGGAGCAGCACTGAGCTGAGGGGGACATGACAAGGGTGACCTGCCTGATCTTCACTCACATGGCCTTTGCTCCACCAGCATTGATTTCCATACTGTCAGCCCTTGCCTGGGCAGCAAGTCCATCTCTAAGTTTCGCCCCTGCTCCTCCTGAACAGCTTGGAAGACACTCTCTGCACTTAAAAAACACACACCTTGCTCTACATCTGTAAATAACTCTGTTGATAAATCACAGTTTGCTGCTTGGAGCTTTTTCTTGGGCTCCTCTAATGTGCTTTGATAGGTCCTGCTCTCCTGCACTGTCATGGAGCTGTGAAAAATTAGTTCAAAGTCCACTGCCAACACCAATCTCCAGTGAGAAGAGAGCATCCAGTGCTGATGTTGTCACCATGTAGTGGGAGAAGGTGTCTGGCTGTGGTCTTTTATGACAAAGAAATTGCTGGTCAGACTTTGGGCTGCTGCAGTCATCCCTGTCAATTTGTTCACAGATGATGAGCAAGAATGCTTGTATCTCCCACAGCTATATATTTCCCCGTGGTATCCTATTTTCCTGCACAAAAATTATGTTCAGGAAGGACAAGAGGCAACTTAGAGTGTGTCCAGGATACCCTTTTGGCCAAATTGTCTAAGTACACCTGGTTCAGATGCATGAAATGCATTGATTTCTTATAGTTGGACTCATTTAGACCTTTTTCAACCTAAATGATTCTACGATTCCATGCCTTTATGAAAATCAACCTGTCCATATACACCTATTCTGATGTTTTCTGGATGCATCAGGCTCGTGGCACATGAATCCCATCACTTGTACATCCATTTTAGTGTCTAGGAAGTGAGATAAAACCTGAATGATGCTTTGTTCCAGTCCTCACACATTTCATGCCTGGTTTGCTTCATGTCAGGTCAGGCTTCCATTTTCTATCACAAGAACATAGAAGAGCCACACTGGTCAGGCCAGAAGTCCCTCTAGCCCAACATCCTCTCTCCTGTGTCACTTAAGGTCACAATGACAGAATTGTAAGAAAAGGACAAGCATGTTTGATACTTCCTCCTAAAATTTTTCTAGATTTTACTATTTCCAATTGGGTCCTTCCTAAATAGATCCACCAAACAGAAAGCATTTAGTAGGGTTTTCTTTCCAGTTATTAGTTCAAAGTTTCCAGTCACTCCTTGAACATTTTAACTTTCAGCAACCTTAATAGCTTTTGTCAAGGACTTCACAGGCTGATTGTGTCCTTCTTTTTTTTTTTGCTTAGAACTTTGTTCCACAAACATCATTTGATGCCCTGAATTTCTTGAGGCAGAAAAGGGAACAGCTGACCTCTCTCTGTCTTCTCCATGTCACCTGTGATTTTATAGACCTTCATCATACCCTGCCTTTACACACTCCTACAGACAACTGCAGACCACCACCTTATTTGCTCATTACTCCCTTGGAAGCTGCTGCAGATCTTTGATCAGGGTTCCTGCCATTTTTGTTTGTTTTTTTTTTTCTCAATGCATTGGTTCTCAGCAGCAAGAACCAGCAGCTGAAGCCCCGTCCACGATTTGCTCCTTGGGGTTATACAGTGGCAGATGATGAGCCATTTCCACAGCCATAAAATCTCTCAAAATTTTGCCAACACTGTGGAGTGATTTGAGAAAGGAGGAATGAAAGGCCATCAGCTGTGACAGACTTTGCTCCATACATCACTACAGAGCACGAGTCAGACGGTCTTGTTATTAATGTGTTTTATTTTCTCTGCTGCTACCTACTCCTGCCTCCCTGGCAAAAACCTGTCAGGATCTTGTTGCTTTTTTTGCCTTTAAGCCTCTGAACTCACACGGTGTTTTTGGTTTAATGAAGGTAACTCTGCTGAAAACGCTGACAAAAGAAAAATACTCATTCAACTGCGGCCGCTGGCTAGATATAAATGAAGAGGACAATGAGATCGTGCGGGAGCTCCCCGCCGAGGGATCTCTGGTGACTGAAGTCATGCCAGGTGAGAGCCACAGGCTCTGTGCAGGAGCTTGCTTAGGACCTGAATAGGAAGAAACCCTCTTTGTGTGAGAGATGCACAGGCAGAGCGATGCAATTCAATTAACTTCTCTTTCTGGCACTTTCTCTCTGCAGTATTTTCTGTGTGCATCATTAGCTGCATGAAGCCTGAGAAATCCCAGACTCATGTTATTTTTTTCTTGAGCAGATTTCACTCTGGTGGGAAATAGAAGAGATCTGGCCACAGCAAAATTGTTTCCAGAGCTTGGGTTTTTTTTAAACTTGTAATTTTTTTCCAGTCTCCCTTAAAATGTGAAATGCAAGGTTTGAGGAATATTCATGAAAAGCAAGCTTAGCTGAAATGCAATCTAAAATTTGACAATCATATTTTGGGCTTTAATGTTTTGTTATATGCAAATTTATGCAGCTGTATGTATAAATATATAGTAAGTTGCACAGCACAGTAGTGTGTGCATATGCATCTTTCAGTATGCATGAGCAATCCAAACTATTTATTCCTTTAATTGAACTGGAGATTTAATTAAGGAAAGCTGCAGAACTTTGCCCTGGCTTCCTGAAGTGGCCACTTCTGCCTCAACCTTGTGTCACAAGAATTAAATCTACTTAGAGGGAGAATTTAGGAGAGCAGAACATCTCAAGGTGGCCAGTGGGATTTTTCATATTTCCACCAAAGCAGCCACACTCTGTAGACCTTGAGTCCCCTGTTTTCTGAAATTTCTGGTTCTGACTTTGGTGATCTGCATGCAGCAGAGCAGTTTCTCAGAAGAGGAAGAGTAATTGTAATTGCAGATGTTATTAAAATGTAAATAAACCTGGTTTTGAAATGTATTTTTAATCAGCTGTGGAGGGGGCAGCTTGAATCCTCACACAGGCACTTTCCCTGTGAGGAGAATTTGTGCTGAGCAGAGGTGAGATGCAGCACCTGCATGTTGGGCTTGCAAGTGGGTTTTGGAGGGAGGGTGGGAGCACTGCTTCTTGTCCTTTTTCCAGGCTGAAAAAAAGAGTCTCTCTCTCAAAGGCTGGTCTGTGGGATGGCTCTTTGTTGGGATATTTTTTTCCTGGAAATCCTTCATCCTCTTGGGTGAGAGGGCAGAGGGAAGGGCATGATCAGGGGAGGAAGGTGGCAGATAAAAATCCATCCCGAAAAATCCCGTGAAGACCTTAAAGGTGACAAGGACACAAAACAATCCAAGCTTCTGTATAAAGTTTGGACTCTTTATTGGATGATCTTGGGGGTCTTTCCCAACCTTTGTGATGTAATTATTTTATGAGTCTATGATTACAACAGCCCCAAGGGGATGAGGCCAACTGGGCATGACTTGTCCCTTAAATCCAACATGAAGAGCCCATTCCTCAGGTCTCTGAGCACTTCTCCCTTTCTAACTCTTTTTGCCTTCCTGCATGCCCCTGGATGCTGAAAATGTTGTTTCCCCAAGCACACTGCAAGGTTCCCCAGAGCCATCTTGGGAAGGCAGAAGGAGAGGTAGCAGGACAGGGAGACTCGATGAGGATTTACTTGAAAGGGCCAGCATTTTTGTGTCCTTGCTTGGAGGGCTTTCACAGGTTCTCCCAATGCTTCAGATCTTCCTATTTTTTCCCCCCTTTTCCTAGTGGTAACATGGAAGTGTGGAAGTCAATACATCAGCAGAAGTACCAGCTGGAAGTACGAACACTTAAAGTTAATTACAAGCCCGTCAAAAACGCAGTAAATTTAAACGGCGATTAATGGCATTGCCGGGACTTGTTTCACTAATTTATGTCTCCCCAGTGATCAAATACCGCGTGACGGTGTGCACAGGCACCGTGAGCGGGAGTGGCACTGATGCCAACGTGTTCGTCTGCCTCATCGGTGACCAGGGGGACACAGGTGAACGAGTGCTCTACAACTGCATCAACACCGTCAATAAATTTGAAAAAGGCAACGTAAGTTTGCACAGCAGCGCCTTAGCGCGAGGGTTTTTGAGTGCGTGATGATTTTATAAATTAATTTTTCTCTTTTTTTTCTTTTTTTTTTTTTTTTTCTTTTTGAAATGTGTGTTTGTAAACTCAGCTGATTTCCTCGCCGGCTCGGGCTAGGGCAGTGGGGAGAAATAAATCTTGTCGACAGAGCATTGTAACAGGTTGCAGCTGGAGGGAGGTTTAGGTCGGGGGCAGTGTGCCCTTGCTTGATGTATGCTCGTGAAAGAGTCGCTTTGGTTTGCTCCCCAGCTAAGTTCTGACTGCTGAAATTGCATCTTCAGACTGGGGAAGGCTTCCAGGAAATCTTCCAAGAATAAAAGGGAGCCTTTTCCCCTCCATGTAACATAGCAAAAACTTGGCTCCCTGGGGAAAAAGGAGGAAAAAGCATCTTATTCAATGTGAAAGTCAGAACCCAAAGCCTAGCATGTTTCCTTTATAATTCCTCCAGTTTCCCTCAACTGTGCTGCACTCAATTTTGTGTCTTATTTTCAAACTGATTTTCAATATGTTGTGGTCTGTCCGTGTCGGGAATGGAGGGGGTGGAAATGGACTGAAATGAAGACAGAGCTTATTCCCTGGAAAGCTGGAGATAATGAAGAAGTCAAATTGTAGTTAAAGCCCTTGCAGCATTGGCAGTATCAGCAAGCAAATAGTTTGCTGATCTGATCTATAGGGTCAAGCTACTTAATATGTATCCAATTTTGGATCTCTAGGGTCCCACTTACACTGGTAAAATGTAATCAATACCTCCAGGAGGAGATTTTGAGAATCTGATCACAGAACTCTGCAGATTTCCCATCTCTTGTGTCATTATTTGATTGAAGGTTCAGAGTGGAAAGAAAATGAAGATAAAAGGAGGTCACGTTTTCAAAATAGACCATTGAATTTAGGCTTCTGAAATATGCATTAGCACTTTGAATTTGCCATTGAGTGCCCAGAATTTCCAATTCTTCACTGAAATCACTGAGCTTTTCCAGACTTTAAAAGAACTTTCATCAAGTATTTCTTGTTATTTTAAGACCTGTCTGTGGAAACCTGGCAATTACACAGTGTGAGAGTCCATTCTGCTTCTAAACTATATATAGGTTTGCATTAAATGGACTTTGCAAACATCTTTTTTTTTTGCCTATGCATTGACATAGTAGGCATTTTACTTTTAAACGGTAGGTCCAAGCTGTAAAAGATGGCGTTTTTTCATTTGGTGAAGCCTATTTTTATCAAAATGGTAGCAAAATTAGTCATATTTTGGTGCTGAAGACTGTTTCAGTGCAATTCCAATGAAATATGATTGGTTTGCAGAGAAAACAAATATTTTAAACACAGATGATGGCTTTTTTATGGGATGCTCCATCCATGTCAAAGTCCAGATTGGGTGAGACTTGGATCCACTTGGTCTAGTGGATGGTGTCCAAGGTCATGGCAAAGCAGCGGCATCAAGGTGATCTTCAAGGTCCTTTCCAATCCAAACCATTCTAGGGTTCTATGATGAATCTATGATACTTATTAAGAATAATGAGTTATAGGCTAACTTGCATGGAGGAGGATAAAAAGGGAAAAATAATTTTGGCAATCAAACTATGTGAATCACAGTATGCAGATGGCATAAACCAAACTGGAACCTTTTAGTGGAAAACTGCTCTCCTAGCATGAGGAGCTGAAAGCTGGTGAATGAACTGGAAAGTGTTTAAGAATTGATCCTGACAAACTTAGAGCTCATATATTCAAGAGGCTGAATGAGTAAAACTACACTGATTAACTCAGATAGCCTGTTAAAAAGAAATGTAGCCAAGTCAGTATGGTATCTAATCTACAGCCACTTAAACCAATAGCACCTTGATTACCAATTTAACTTAAAAAGTTTGCCTGCAGATGCAAACTAACAGCCTGTGTAGAAAGTAAGATTTAAAGATGCCTCTAAATTAGGTGTTTGCCCTGTTGTGGTTCCAGTTAGTTACTTACTCATTAATTTCTATCAGCCATTAATAAGTAAGGTGAGCATCAGGCCTAATGAATTAAATTACATTGACTTGGACTGAGTCAGTGAGGTTTTGATGCCTTAAATCCCCAATTCAGCAGTTCTGAGTGTGTAAGTAGCATTGACATATGTAAGCCCATCATTAACACTTTAAACAGTAGCAAAATGCTTCAGTGTCTTCATTCTGAAGGTGAGTTTGGAGTCCTGGATGATGACACAATTACGATTCTTTTAATAAATTTCAGTATTTGCATAAATGCTGCCTTGCCACCACTTTTTCTGAGAGGTAGCTGGATGTATGCTACCAGCATATGTGCTTTTGGGACATGAAGAACAACCAAAAGACACATTTTCGGTTATCCTTCTCTTACCTAAGCAAGGCATCCCAGCCAGATGGCAACCACAGCAGTCATGTCTCTGTGTTGGGCTATGGGCTGCAGAAATGCTGTGTGTTTACACCCAGTATTTACCATGTATGTGCCACATGTGTGCATCTGTACAGGTGCCACAGATGCTTTTGTCTGGCTTGGTTCCCAGAGGAGTAACTCATTTTTTTTAATGCATTTCTATTCCCTCAGCCATCAGGAATTGCTGGTCCCACAGAGCTCTTAGGTAACAGAGCTCTGCTCTTGAGGAGCCATCCATTGGGCTAATCTATATGTTGGTTATTTGAGCCTATTTCCAGGGGAAAAAAAAACAAAACCCAAAACCATAAAATCCGTGTCTCTTGTGGAGGATTGAGGATATTTATCTGCTGGGTTAGGTTCAAACCATCCTCCAAACAATGGAGCAGCTGGAAATACCCCTGTGCAGCCCTGACCATACTGGCATGCCAGGAAATTAAATGGGGTTAAATTTGCTCAGTAGTCAATGCTGTCTGACTTTAACACAGTGCAATGTCTTTGAATTGTACCTCCAAATACGTCTGTAGATTTGGTCTGAAGTGACCTGCTTCCAGCTTCTCAGAAAGCTTATGTCTGAGCAGGGGTTTGAACTTGGATTTCCTGCCTCTCTGTATGAATTTCTTAACAATCAAATTACTTCTCTTTTTTACAGTTGTGGAGGGCATGCAATGACATGGGAGATTTAAAATGCTGGCAGATCATATATTTACAAATCTAACATTATACACCTAGCACAAATATTCAGGCTCTTTATTCTTTGGTAAATTTGTACTTTCTCCTTCATCTTGCGAAGAATTATCTTGCAGCATGCTGATGATGTTGGTTTGATTGCAATAATAAATTTGGGTTGTTTGTTTGTTTTCAAGAAGAAATATTGCCTTACCTTTTTTATTCTCCTCCTCAAAGGCTGATGAATTCTTCGTTGAAGCAGTAACGCTGAAGCAGGTGAGGAGGGTGAGGATAGGGCATGATGGCAAAGGAGGAAGCAGTGGCTGGTACCTTGCCAAAGTGATAGTGAGGGAAGAAGGACAGCCAGAAAGTGAGGCTGTGGAATTCCCCTGCTACAGGTACTGGAAACAATGCTTGCAAATTAAGTCTCCGTCTATGCATTTGCCAGAGTTTGAAGAGCCTAGTTGCTGGTCCATGACTGGAATTTTCTGAGCACAGCTTAATCCTTTTTATATATTCATTTCGTTCATTTATTTTTGCTAAGCCTGAAAGCAAAGAGTGTGTTTTGGGAGGTTTAAGATACAGTTAACTCCCCTTACCAAATGAACACCAAATCTGGATTGTGAACTGCTCAGCCATTAGCTTGGTAATGCAGAGAATTTCCAAAAGACAAAACACAACCTTCCAGTACCACATCCAGTGGTCAATGCAATTGCCTGCTGCAGAAACACACTCTGCAATCTGCTGGTGCTGCATGTGTGGAACGAGGTTCTGGTCCCTCACATGCCCATCCCATCTTTCTGGGAGCAATGGGATGCTGTTTTTGTGTTGGGAGCATGCAATATTGTTATGCTGCCATCTCAAGAGCTCCTTGCATGAGGGGAAATGCATATCATGCAGACAGAGACAGTGGTAGAGCAGAGGGCTGTGACTTACCCCTGTGGGTGGGTTATAGATGTATTCTCTTCCCTAGACAGTCAAGTAGCCAAAAGGAATGTGCTATACTGAGGCTGCCTGTGGGGGAAAAGATGCATGATCTGTCCTGGCACTAACTGGGGTCTGCATCGACATTGCAGCACAAACTACAGAGAACTGGGTGAAAACTTAACTCCAGTGTAGTTCAGGGTCCCACTTAGCCTCTCAGGATGTCCACACTGTAGGGTGGGCGTTCACTGAGCTCAATTTGACACCACCAAGTACCTGTTCTAAAAAATCATCTCCCAGGGACAGGTGGAATTGTAAAACTCAAACACATTTATTTTAAAATTGGAGACAAAGGTAAAGCCTCTAAGCTGGTTGCTTGTCTCCTGTCTTGAAAGAGCTCCACTATAGTGAGGGGAGTCAGCCAAATACAAAACAGGAGCCAGCCCCAGCCTCTTGGCGTTGCTAAAGCCACGTCACATCAGAGAGCAAACTCACCGGGGAGACAGCACAGAGCAGCAGATGCAATGTCATCTTGGTTGTGAAAAGCAAGCCAGTCTCTCCCTTTTCAAAGAACAAACAGCCACATAGTCATTGCTGCCTTTTGATCCATATTTAACAACCATATGTTTTACTGAGCTAAGCAAGCAATCTAGACAGGTTTTTCCTTGGACATGAAGTGTCCACGTGAAGAGCTGTTTTGCTCAGATTCCTCAGAGATATTTCTGTGTCTAACTGCAGCATGCAGCTGGCTCATTTTAGAGATTTCCTTTTTGAACTGTCTCCTGATGTGACTGGGTGTCTTCCATCAGCTTGCAGTGATGACCCCCTTCCCCTTAGGTTTACACCTGTGGATCAGGAACACCAGTAGGCATTTCCTTCAGGCCAGGGACAGAAAAAGGACGGAGAGAAAAACATTCAAGACCTTATCCCCAAAACATTCATGGTGTACCTTCAGGCTTCAGGTCACCAGCGATGGAATTCCACTCTTCTTATCTTTCTAAATGTCTCTTTTCCCAAGCGATACCAGCATTGTTCGTGTGGCTTTATTTGCTGTCCTTGTGCCAGCATTATCTCTTCCTCTCAGATTGAGAAGGTGACATGACTGATCGCCACCAAGCACAGGGACAGCTGCTCCCTCTCAGTCCCTTTGGTGCCCGTGTCTCCCGCGAGACTGCGGCATCATCGCAGTGTACGGGTGTCGTCATGGAGTCCGGAGAGATCTGAGGGCGAAGGTGCTCACCCACTGCATCCTCCACGGGAGGGACAGACATTTCCATGGCCTGCAGCGTTTGGATGTTCCTCTCCACTCCTGTAGGCCAAGGACAGCTTGTGTCCTCGCTGCTTTGGCAGGAGCTCAGGCAGAGTGGCTTCACCTGCTTCTTCAGAGGCAAGATGTTGAGAAAGGCTTGTCTAAGAAGAGGTACTGCAAGTGAGGTTAGTTAGAGACTCCATCCAAGGGGTACACCAGGGAAGATTCTGTTTAGCCAGTAGACATGTTTTTCTCACTTCCTTTATCTCCAAGACTTGATTAACTTCACTCTTCTACGCAATTGCATGGTCTGGAGAAAATGCCTTTTGCTGCTGGGTTTGTACTGAAAGCTGCTCCAATAACCTCGTGACACGCAGCTGCTCCTGTGAGACAGCTAGGGGACAAAAAATGCCTTCCAGCAGAAACACATCTCACCTGTGCAGAAAGCTCCAGGCTCCTTCCCTCTGTGCAAGCCAGGCTGCAGCTGCACATGGGGAGCAGATACTCTATCAAAAAGCTTCCTAACCAGCTTCTGCTCTAGCTGATGTCTTTAACACACCCTCATAGATCTTCATTGCATAGAACTTGTTGATGCCTCTGTTCTTGTTATTTACATATTCATATACACGACTTTGTTTTGCCTTTTAATTTGAAATCTTTTCTGCAACTCTGTAGGATCATCTATTACTTAGAAATCACAAGAGCTCTGCAAGAAGAGCTGTCTTTGTTGTACAAGGGAGCCAGCAGAGATAAAGAGAAGCTAAGTGGATTAATTGTGAGTTTGTGTCAGATTCAGGAAGAGAATCTAGAAATAACGACTCCCAGGCCTGTGCTTTCAACTCTTAAACAGCTGGCTTAGAGTCAGTGATTTTTAAAGAGGTCATTTGATCTGTGCTTGCAAGAAGTAAATGCAAGTTAGTTCCCCAAGCATTATTTGCAGAATTACTAGTACATCACTTGGATGCAGAACCATTCCTCGCTTACAACCACATGGCCTTATAATATCCAAGCTTTTGGAAGCTGAACACTGAATCATTCAGTGGCATCACTGAATGGTTTGTACCTTATAATACCTGATGTGGTTGAGGTATTGTGATGATGAATACTGCTGCAAAGCTCAAAATTAAAGCAGTTCACCTTTTGCCCCAGAAATGGAGCCAAACTTTTTTGAAGATCAGAACTGAGTTCTTCTGGTTTCATTTTCTCCTCAGAGCTCTCTGGAAGTCCAGGAATGGACTAGCTGACATTCTCTGAAACAGACAATTTTTTATAATATTTATATCCCAGACAGAAATGAATTTTCAATCAGACAAAGTCGTGAGTTCGTGATAGGATAGAATTTTACATGCTATAAATCATTACAACTCCACTGAAATCTTCAGTGATACGTCATTAAATTTTTTTCTAAGCATATGGCCCCTACCATCCTAATTTTCCTCCAGCACAAGCATAAGGGAACATTGTTAGTTCTCTGAAGAACAACAGACAAGGCATGAATGGGATTATGCACTAGGAGACTCCTGCAAAAGAACATTTATTCAATCAAATGCCAAAAAATGTTCATCATACAAAGGAGCCAGAGAAACTTCCTTTTCTTGCCTAAAAATAAACTGAAATGTCTATCTCTTCTACACATTTTTGTATGTAGGTTATAGTTAAAGGCATACACAAATACATTTGTGCCTCTGAATCTAATGGATGTGCCAATCATTCTAATTGCACTCAGGCTGGATTTCAAATGCAATATATGATGTCATACCATGTTTTTTCCAGTGGTCGCCTGACGCTCTGATCCTCTAGAAATTCTTTCTGAAGTGGCTTTCATGTCATATTTCTGTCCTCTTTGAGTTATATTGGTCATAAAATATCTCTTCAAAATCCAGGATATGACACAGGACATGACTACACCCTTGCAAAATCCACAGTGGCATGTGAATTACATTCACTGAAATCATATAGAGGCTCTGATAAAATAAAGGATTTTGACATGCCTTTTTGTAGCAGGGATATGACGGCACTGCACTGAAATATTCTGTTTTCTGCAGCCAGATGTGTTTATAATGTGTCAATCCGCTGTGTTCAGTGTAAGACTATAAACCCCTGGTTTCAATCTGCTGCTCGCTGATATGCTGTCAGATTTACACTGAAGTGAAATTAGGATATTGATGCATATGTGATGAAGGGAAGGGATGCAGTGGCATTGCTCATCCAAATATTTCCTCTGTCATTAATCGTCTTGAGAAAACAGTGCTTTTGCCACTCCTGGATATTATCTTGGATGAAATAGCACAAGGAGCCTTAAGCCACTTTTGCTGATAAACCTCCCTCTTCCTCCTCCAGTCCAAGACATGCTCCTTCTCTTGCCATCAGTATCTACCAACACTGGGAGAGGGAGTTTCTTTATCTCAGGGTGTGCCCTGCTTTTCTGATTCGCTTGTCTCCTCTGTCCTCACTGCTGAAGCAGTTTCCATTTGCTGTGCTGCACACAGAGATCTGTTTCTTGTGGGATGTGTTTTTATCCTGCCACCTCAGTGCAGGAGATATTCACTCAGATTTGTCCCAGATACCCCCAAAATGTCAGCAGTGGTGAAGGTGACAGAAAACAGCAGCATGTCCACTGGCAACAGAAACAGCAGCTTGCAGGGCACAAAAAAAGAAGGACAGCAGACGTGTGTCTACCTTGTGAGCTTCTGCCTTTCTGAAGGCCATGCTGAGTTCAGTTGTCCTGGGGTGGTGGATTCAGGCTTGGATTTTGTGGGTCCTCCCAGTTAACACCCATGTACACAGAAGCATCTTGACTTTTGGGATGACATGATCCCCTAGCCATTGGAGACCTGTCCAAGGATGTGAATCCTGAGCCATCATCAAGAGCTACATGATACAAAGGTATTAAGGACCAGTTCTAACAGGTAAAATAACCCCATCCCACCCCAAAATACCAATAAAGACTTCCTCTCTTAAGACAATGTGATGTCTTAGCATGCTCTCATTGCAATCTAACTTTGCTCAATTCTTGATGTCAGTTTCATGGTCTTCCCCACAGATTTTTCTGCTCCTCTCCCACTACACCCATCCACTTCCTCTGAGGCACAGCACTGCATCTGATGCCCTCACATGGTGCTGTGTGATCATCACCATGTTCCTGTGTCCATCACCTTCATGCTGACCACCTGAGCTTTTAGCCCTGTCCCAGACCACCTGCACAAGGCCACCTGTTTTACAGACAGAAAGGGAAGAATACGGGGTAGAGTGCATACCCGACAACCTCCCAAAGCTTAGAGGGAAGCTGGGGTTGGAGATGTGTGTCTGTGTGGTGGGACTCCTGTGCACCTCTTTTGCATGAGAACACTGCTGCTCGTGCTTCCAGGACCGGCTGGCTCTAGCTTATGTTTGAATTTCTTTCCTGGTGCTGTTTTTTTGCATGGTTTCTTTGTGCTTATTGTTTTCCTCTGGGTGGGAGGGAAGATGAGAAGAATGAAAATATAATATTCCTTCAGATGGAAGAAGTGGAGATGTACCACCCTTGGTCTTCCAAAATATCTGGTCCAGCTGGTGATGACTGTGAGCTGTGCTGACTTTTCACCAGTGAGGTGCCTTAGGTTTGATCCAGCTCTCAGCAGGCATTTGCTCATGTCCCCAAATCCTGCTTCTAAGGGTCGTTTGCTGGTTTCTATCTATGCTGACTCACTGACAAAGTCAAAGATGGAAACTTTGATGGGAAGAGCAAGCTCCTCTCGTTCCTGGCTCACAGGTCAGCCAAGGACAATGTGTTTGTCACAGTGACACTGTGGGGAGCTCACAGGGCATGTGGGCTGCAGGTGTTTGTGCAGAAGCAGGTCTGCTCTGGTCCAGTGTGTCCACCTTTAAAAAGATGCAGTTTCTGGGGATTTGTTTTTACTCCTCCTGGTTCTGGGAATTGTTAAAGCCATTTAAATACTCTGCATAACCCTCCAGAGAGTGCTCATTTGTCCTTTTCTCGCCCCTGCTGCTTTGAAACAGTATTTTTAGCTGCAAAAGGCGCTGCTGCAGATAGATGTGTACCTGGGAACAATGGGCATTCTGGGAACTGCTCCTGCTCTCACAGCAGCACTGTGGGAAACCTGACCCTAAACAGATGCTTACAGGAATATACCGAGGGCTGCAGCAGTCTGGGTTTGAAGAGGAAAGTGAGAAACTTCTGCCAGGGCCATGGCTGTTGTCATGCAATGGTTGCTGTATGGCATATTGTGGGGTTGGGGCTGTAAATCCTTCACCCCTGAGGTTGAAGGGGCAGCTGTGAAGGTTACCAGGTTAGCAGTTGGTTCCCCTCTATTTTGAGAGGGAACTTTTGGAGAGGGACTGGAGAGGAAACTTTTGGAAAGGGTCTGTAGAGGTAGGATAAGGGGGAAATGATCTTAAGCTGAAGAAGGGCAGAGAGATTAGATATTAAGAAGAAATTCTTTTCTATCAGGGTGCTGAGGCCCTGGCACAGGTTGTCCAGAGAAGCTGTGGCTGCCCCATTCCTGGAAGGGATCCCAAGGCCTGACTGGACAGGACTTGGAGCAACCTAGGACAGTGGAAGATGTCCCTGCCCATGGCAGGGGCTTGGAACTGGAGGAGTTTTAGGGTCACTTCCAACTCGAACCATTCTATGATTCTATGATTTTCCTTTCAAAAATTTTTCCATTGAAATCCTGCTACAGTTTGCTTTGCACCCATCTCATCTTCTTAATTAGTCTACTTGGATCTTTAATGCTGAGAAACCTAGGAAATCCTTCCTTTTTGCTGATGCCAGCTGCATCCACATACCCAGCCCTGAAAATGGGAATAACATAATTCATCTCCTCCCTTTAGTAGTAGAGGCTGTAAGTCTTTCTGGTCGATGAAGGTCAATGATTTCAACACTAAGACTGCCTGTTCACAGGAATAACTTGTGGTTGTGGAGTTTGTGCTTTTCAGACAGATGGACACCACAGCAGATGTTTGTTACTGCAAGCAGCACTCTCATGGTCCCACTTCTTGGAAAAATGGAGGTTTAAAATGTGGCTGCCGTATGGTCTGGTCAAGTTCCTGCCAAGATAACAGAGATACAGAGCCCTCTAAAAATATCTTTTTGACTGTGGTGTGGATTTGGGCTGTGTGTGAAGCCAGTGTAGATTTTGAAAAGTCTAACAGGTGCTAATTATTCGAAGATAACTTGCTTCTGTTTGTAAACCAGATGGCTTGACAAAAATGAGGATGATGGTCAGATTGTCCGCGAATTAGTGCCTGCTGGGGAGTCACCATTGCTAAAAAGTGAGTTTAGCTTGGAAAAGAGAAGGTCTGGTTTCAAGTTGTACATGGATGTGTTTATTTGCTTTATTCTTCTTAATAATTCTTGTCAGTTCCCAGTAAATCTACTGGGCCTTTTTTGCCTTCTTATGCAAGAAGCTGCAGTAGGTCATGCTGCAAGAAATTCCTATGACTCTTAAATTATAGTTTATGAATGGAATTAATTTGTGTAAAAGGGCATAATTGCAAAATTACATAGGTAGAAAAAAACTTCGATTTTTAATGTTATGATTTGTTAAAGAACTGCATTTTAGTATATCTTTCTCTGAAGGATCTTGAATTACCACTGTTTTAGCAGAGTAAATTCCATCAAATAAGTTCATTCTTAGAAGAGAATCACCAAAAATATAATGTTGTCCTTTTCTGATGAACCAGGGCTCCAATGCTACAACTTTCTTTAGAAAATGGTGCTTGCAGAGTGCAGGTTGTTTTCTTTATAAAAAAAAAAAAAAAGGTCAAAGTTATTGAATTAAATTGTATGTATAAAAATAGTGAAATAATCCCATTTGCCTAAGTGCACTTTTATGGCTTGGGTAATCATCTAACAGTGAGGGGGAGGTATACAGAATATTTTATGCTTGCTAGTGTAACTGTTGGACCTCTTTCTTTTTTGGTGATAAAATCCAAGGTTTGACAGCTTCTCCAGCATGGCCCTAAGATGCTGGATGAATGAATGGGGGACAAAGTCCTTTCGGTGCCTGTATCTGGAGCCTGCCTCCCCTATATCTTGTTTGCAGCCAATTGCCTGTCTGGGCACTGGAAATGCCACTCACATGTCTGTGTTTTGTACATCGATCTTACTCCAGATGTCAGTTATCACATCAGCGTGAAGACGGGAGATATCCCTGGTGCCAGCTCAGATTCCAAGGTTTTCATCAAACTCTATGGTGAAAAGGCAGACTCCAGCAAAGAGCCTCTCTTAGTCTCTGATAATGATCTAGGCAATTATTTTGAACGTGGTCGAGTGGATGAGTTTACTCTAGATATGATGGATATTGGAAAGGTAAGAATTAATTGCAGGTGGCTCTATACTTTGTGCAAATGTCTGAGTTCAGAATCAGAATATCACTCATTGAATGTGATGAAAAGAACCTTTGACCTTAACACTGGCTATTAAGAAACACATTTACATAGATTTTGCACCAGTAATCTATTGTGCATGCTGGCATGTGAGGAGTGTTTTAAGTTTATAGTTAAACACATATATAAATTATTTACATGTGCACGGTGGAAGAACACAGTGCCAGGGTGAGGAGATTGCTATTTATTAAGCAAATTCTGTTGTGCTGGGGTTTTTCCTGCCTTCTGGGTTTTTGTTTTCTTTTTTCAAAGATCAACAGAATTTTGATTGGACACGATAACGTGGGTCTGCGGTCTGGCTGGTTCCTGGCCAGTGTCCAGATCACAGTTCCAGTCCAGGGAAGGCAATACATGTTCCCCTGCAACCGATGGCTTGACAAGGATGAGGCTGATGGCAGGGTGGAGGTGGAGGTCTACCCAAGTGAGATTTTGCCTATTGAGAAATGTAAGAATATTTTTTTTGTTTTACTGCTAGGGCTACATATTTCTAACTACCTGTCTTGAGGGTGAGGTTACCACTGTGTTAGGCACTAAAACAAAAAAGTCACCATCCCTAAGAGCTTATATTGGTGAGGAAAGTAAAATATTCTCCTCATGTTTTCTAAAAGAGTAGGAAAAACATTACAGAGATTTTCATCTCCATTTCCTGAGAAGATGTGAAAAGTTTACATCCTGGGCTGCACAACACAGCACAAGACTATGTGCTTCTTCACTGCAATACCACTGGGTTCTGCTTTTTTCTACATTTATCTGCCCCAGTCTTTTTTTCTCTTTGTGCACCAGCACATGTACCATCCTATCTTTATAACCCCATTTCCTGGAAGGGAGAAGCTTTTTTACAAGTAAGAGCCAAATCCCTACTGGCCACTTGACTTTTATCAGTAGACCCATTTTCTTTTAGGGCTATGGCTAAAATTTGCTGTCAGATCTTGAGAAAGAATGCTGTTTTTCCCCTGCTCTCTGTAACTCCCTCCTTTGTACTGTACTACAGAGATCATTCAACCACTCTATAGTTAGTACTGAAACAAAATTCCCTTTTAAGGCTCTGTTTTGCACCCCTCCGACACTGGCTTAATACTTGTAAAAGGAAAACTATTAGGTTAGTCCTCAGTGAAGGGTTCTGTTATCTCACATTTAGTTTGGATAAGAGCAAATGGTCGGCTTCATGGACATTTGTTAAGACAAGGTAATTTAATTTGGAACCTGAGCCCCCGGGAATGTTGTTATCTGAATTTCTCTGCTGATTTAATTGCTTTATTTTTGGACTAGTGATAAACTATGAGGTGTCTGTAGTCACTGGAGACGTGCGAGCCGCGGGCACCAACGCCAAAGTCTTCATGCAGATTTATGGTGAGACTGGCAAAACGGAACTGATCACCTTAGAAAACAGATCCAACAACTTTGAAAGGGGAGCCACAGATATCTTCAAGGTATGATGAAGGCAGTCACTGCCACTTCTAAGAGGGGAGAGTAATGAGCAGCCAAAACTGAGACATCAATAGAATAATTGGCCCAATGATACCAAAGAAAAAAGAAAAAAAAAAGAATTTCCCAGAAAATTGCAGGTCTGGCAGTATCTACTGTCCTCTATGCATATTTCTGGAATTCTTTTATGGAGTTCTGTGTTTTGTGGAGAGACTTTCATCTCCTGAAGGGCTGCTAGCAAAGGTGTCATTGAAATTTATGATCTAATAGCAGTATTTGTTTATACTTGTTTTCAAAGGGATCTCAAAAGACTTTAAGCTTTGGGCCTGACCACTTGGTACTGCCAATTTTCATTGTGTAATTGGGGAGAAAAAACCACATTTGTATGAGAATATAGGGAATCCCTGGTTTGCCTGTGGTCACACACTATTAACCACAGATACACTGCAGGCCTGCAGAGTCTTGCAGCTGTAATTCCTGTAAATGTGGAAGTTCCCCATGGATTTTACAGTGCCTGTAGCACTGTTCCAATGGGCACTGAACAGTCCTGCCTCTTGATAGGCACAGCTCAGTCCTCCAGCATTCGGGATGGTCAGAATTCAGGTTAATACTGCAGAACCTCTTTCTGAGCATCCCAGCAGCAAAGGGATGTTTGCAGGGGTGAGAAAGCTCAGACATAACTCAGGTGAGTGAGCCAGGGCCTGGATAATCCAGCAAGAGGTCCTGGGCTGATGAGGCTGAGCAGCAGCTGTGGATCACAACGTGGTAAGGCATCCTCTCCCTTTTGGACAAATGTTCTTTTCTGCCTTGCTCACCTAGGGTGTCTGTCCAGGCAAAACAAGGTCTGGGTGAAAGGAATGGTCTTAGCTCTTCCCTGATGTGGCATCAGAACAAAGACAAGATGCTCTATCAGGGCATGTCCAAGCCACATCCTTCTGTATTGAAGGAGAGAGCAACATCTGGACAGCGAAGCAGAGTCCAGATGTGCAGGATTTAAGGCACATCTGTCATGTGCTCACAGCACAAGGCTTGGCACAGCAGCGCCTACACCTTCTTGTGAATTTGCAGTCCCACAGAAGTTGGATCCATCTCAGCACAGTTAAGCTTGGAGCTAATTGCTGAAGCTCCCCTGAATCATCAAGATTGGGATATCCTTCCGGCTGGCAGTGGCCAAACGGAGGTGCCTTTATCTACAGCTTTACCAGTTTTGTAATGTGTATTTTTGAGATCAGTTCACCTTCTCCTGCCTCATTTTCTTGCTTTACCAAATAGAGTTACTGATGTTTATCCATTTTTAATGAGTTTTTGGGGATTTGAAATGTCTAGTACCTTATAAATGTTTGCTTTTTAGAAACTCTCTATAATCTTAAGTTTCTCTGATTTTAAAGGAAATAAGCTTTCGAAAATTTATGAGTAAGAGCTATTAGCCAATATCAGATTTATAATAAAGCCATATGTACAGTGTTCTGTTTACATAGCTGTGCTTATATCCTCTCTCAGATATTTATTGCCAGATTGGAAAATTATGCCCATTTCTGCGATTTTTTTATAAGCACACAAGGCAGAAGCTCTGAAGCATTAATAAACAGATCCTCTATCTCTTTCACTATATGAATATTTACAAAAAGACACGGGCAAAAATAAGGTTCTGTGAGCTACATGCTAATAGGAAATGCCATCAGTCATGGACAAGGCATGCAGGATGATTACAGCAAATCTAAGGGTAAAGCTGTGTAAGGAAAGATACATTCTTTATGTCAGGACAGCGGGATCAATTTTAGTTTTCTGATAAGCATCTTGTGAGCAATTGATTTTGCTTTAATCTACAAAACGCTTCTAGGCTAAAACCTTACATGCCAAGTTCCAGATTTCAGCCTGAAGCAAATGTTTGTGAGTTTTATAACAGAAACGCTGTGTAACAGCATAAGCAATCATCAGAAACAAGTCATGGGTTGTTGACGGAGTGCGTGGAGTAAAATCTTCTATCCAACTTCATTAGGTAGTAATCCGGACAGATAATCTAACCCAAGAAGGTTTTGTGTCTGTTGTGCTGACTAGAGGGATGTAAATCTTCTTACTGATCAGCCTTCTGCCACTGAAGCACTGTAACCACTAGTGATTGTATCCTCTCCTCACACCAGCAAAGTGAGAAAATACTTCTCTGATTTTCCAGATGAGAAGGAAGGAGAAGGGCACTCCAAAACCACAGTCTGTGTCAGAGATCAGGTTATATGAGTTAACTGCCCTTCCACTGTACCATTATTGCTTCTTGCTGGGTTCATATCCTGTGCTGAGTATGAAAGGCATCTTATTATTGATTTTCAAAATACCTGATGCACTGAGTAACTGTAAAAACCTTGTGTGTTATTATCGTATATTCATCTTTAGTGACAACACAGAGACAATACAGGTAAGGAGAGGAATGAGGAAGTAGGGAGTGCAATAATTATGGATTTAGCTCCTCTCCTCACCATGGTTGCTCTGAATGTCTTCAGCTTAGTCCATTCAGATGAGATTTGGCAATGGAAAGTATGAAACAGTAAAGCAGGAACAAAAAAATAAAGGTAAACTTCCATTAAAATTTATTCTTATCCTTGCTTAGATATTTTGGGTGACAGAGGCTCATTTTTAAGAATTTTCTGCTATGAGGGTGCTCCTCATCTCTAAGAATGCACATTAGGAAATTAAGATTTTCTTCCATCCCCCTGGGTGGTGACTTTCCCTTGGTGGCAGAGAGAGGCTGCAGATGTTGGCAAGATTTATAAGATCCGGATAGGCCATGATGGGACAGGCATTGGGGACGGCTGGTTCCTGGAAAGTGTCACACTGAAGCGCCTGGCTGGGAGCTCAGAGGAGCCCAATAAGAAGAAGAAGTCTGATGAGGAGGAAGAGGAAAAGGCAGAAGAAGGGATGGAAGTCTATACCTTCATGGCACATCGCTGGCTGGCTAAAGATGAAGGGGATAAGGAGCTCGTGGTGGAGCTGGTGCCTGATGGAGAATCTGACCTGGAGGGTAAATACCAGAGGGAATGTGTGTGTGTGTGTCCAGCCTCTGCATGAAGGATGATAACCAGAGTGTGCCCCTTGGCAGGGCCATTTATGGCCCCACAGTCACCCCATTGCCCCAGGCCACCCTGCTTTGATGCCCCTGCTTTGGTGGATCAAGCTAAGGAGGAAGTGGGTGGTGGTTAAACTAAGGCAGAGCGTTGAGGAGACAGCCTGAAGTTGGAATATCCTAAAGAACTTCTGTAGGATTCACCAAAGGTTGTCTGGCACTCAGGCCAAGGCTCCCAGAAGTTACCACTGTGGCTGAGAGTTTTGCAAGATGTAACTCTTGTTATGGCCAAGCAGAGGGGCTGGAGGAAGACAGAGCTGCTCACGTTTTAAGACAGTTGACAAAAACCTCCAGGCAAACTCTTCCTGTGCTGGCATTTCGGGGGTTACACGGTTCTGCTATGATCTATGGTTTGTTTGATGAAATATGGCCATTTCTGGGCTCCTTCTGATCTGCCTGTGCAATTTTACTTGCAGAAAATACGTATGAGGTCCATGTTCTCACTGGGACTGTGTGGGGGGCTGGGACAGATGCTAATGTCTTCCTGAGCATCTATGGCATGGAAAGAGGAGACACGGGTGAGCGCCAGCTGAAAAGGTCAAACAACCTCAACAAGTTTGAGAAAGGACAGGTAATGCATGAACTCCACTCACTCAAGCGAGCAGAAGGCTGGCAGGGTTCTTGACGTGCTGGCCATTCAATGCAGACTCTTCTCACTTCTTTCAAACGTGTTTTATTTCTGAAATATATTGTATAAAGCAAAATGCCTCGAAACATTTTCCAGGGGTGATTCATTTGAATAATAAGCTGAACACCAATTCCATGTTGGAGCCACCTTCTGCATCTGCTTCCTGTAAGCATTCTGGTAATAATGCTTCCTTTCAGGAATACTTAAAATTTACAAACTTTAAATTAATACTGGAGAATATTTGTGGGGCAGTTCAAGTATGTAGATATTTAGATGCAAATACTATTCTAAATGTTCTACCCAACCAGCCAGGGAATAGAAGCAATATTACACAGTGTGCTGTAATTACATTATAATCCAATCCAATTAAAGATCATCTCTTGTATGCTGTGTATTTGCTATAAAAAGTTTATGAACAATTAACAAGCCACTGTTATAGCCAGGAGCTTTTCAAGGAATAATTTTGAAGAACAAAAAATTATAGAAACAAAAAGCAGCTGTGGAAAACTTGCAACCACAAAAAAAAAAAAAAAAAGAAAAAAAAGAAAAAAGAGCCTAAGGTTGTTAAATAAGCTGTTAGCTGTGATTTATGAGCTTGGCACTGGTGAAACTGCAACCTGCACATGGTTCTTCATTCAGTGGGAAGAGCTCCAGGCTGCAAATGTAATGCTCCTTACTCTTGGGAGTACAAACCCAAAGTATACCAACATATTAATCACATTAAGATGTTTAAACTGTTATGATAACAAGGGCCATCCTGTCACACTAACACAGTTGATAAATTACCATCTTGGTTGTGGTAAATGACAAAAGGAAGAAATTCTGAAATATTTGAAATAAAGCATATGGGTTGTGTTTAGGGGATGTCCCGTGCAGAGCCAGGAGTTGGACTCAGTGATCCTTGTGGTTTCATTCCAACTCTGGATATTCTGAGATTCGACACAGAGGTGCACAGGAGAATTTCTATGGAGTCAGTATGTTTTTGTCCAGTTCCAGATTCAATCTGTGGGAAAATACCAAGCCTGAAAGGAATGATAGTTAGCAGAGGGAAGTTAAACTTACAGGAAGCTGAAACTGGGATGAGGTAAAGGAAGGAGAGGAGGGTTGGGTAGCTCCAAGGCTATTCCTGCCTTGTAGGAGCCAAACATGAGTGTAAATGGGAGACCTCAGAGCTCTGCAGTTATTTTTATACATCCACACAAACAGTACAAAGAGAACTTACAAACAGCTATTTTTTAACGAGGAAGAAGATTACCCATGGCCATTTACTGCCTTTCTTTCCTTATTTCTTGAAAACACAGTCATTTGCCCCTTGCCTCCTGTGCAGGTGGACGTGTTCACCATCAAAGCCATTGACCTGGGAGAGCTGAAGAAGCTGCGGATTCGCCACGACAACTCCGGCAGTCGCCCCAGCTGGTTCCTGGAGAGAGTAGAGATTATTGACCTCAAAGAAAGCACCACGTGAGGAGCCTGTTGTGCCCTTCTCATGTGGTCAGAAAAGGGGCCAAATTCTCAGGAGCCTGCAGAGCTGTGGGGAGACAGAGCAGATGCAGAAGTGCATGGGGGAATGAGCATCCTTTGGGAGCCTTGTGGTCACTGTGCCATGAGCACAGAGCCATTCTGGGGTACCTGCTGGGGGGTCTTAGCTGTCCCAGGACCTCTGCAATTCGGGAACCAGCAGTGTTTGGAAGGGAACCTCAGCTTTTTTCTGTTTCTCCTGGGAGGGACTCATCTCTCCCTCCTGGAGCAGAGGCTGCACTCGAGCATTTCCTTTCTGGGCCCCACTTTGGAAAGTCTCTGGGCTCACGTTTTGTTTGCCTTTTGTACTTAATGCAAAGGTCTGGGCCAAAAGCTAATTCTGATCTGAGAAAACTCTCATGATTTTCACAGACAGCTGGATGAGCAAAGAGCAGGCTGTTCAAAACCTGAAATACAGGCTTGCTTTTAGCTGGAACATGCTGGAAATCACATACTTAAAAGTTGTGCAGTGTTCTGATGGGAGGGACCACTCATAAAGACAAGACTGGTCCAGTCTTCATGAACATAAAATGCCTGGGAGACTGGGGGTTCCTTCAAGTTACTGAACTTTTTCTAGGAGTGAAATGAAAATGAAGCAATCATGTGGGGCTGGCAGCCCAGAAACAGCTCTTTGTAGCATGTGCTCCCCAACCTATTTATGGATTTAGCTCCCACAAGCACCAGATCTCGAGGATGAAAACAGATGTACTGCTCAGCTTTTAGTAACCTTGTTGTTTTATTTTTTCTTCAAGTAGCCTCTGACCTGTGCTTGTTTATGTGATTAAAGCCTGTGGAGTCCTGTGTAAGCAGCAGGTGCTGGTGTAATTTTGTAGGTATTACTTTCCGTGCCAGAGGTGGTTGGCAGTCGAGGAAGATGACGGTCAGATTGTCAGGGAGCTTGTCCCAGTGGATGAAGCATTTGTAAAGAAAGATTCGGAAAATGATGGCCAGTCTCCTGCAACGTTGGGCCTGGAACAGAAAGGTCTGTGTTAAGCTTGTATTTCTTCCTGTGTGGGGTTGGAAATGAACTGGGTTGATAACGCTGTTGGGTGCATTAGCAGTTAGCAGTTCCAGTTACTCACTGGGCTGTGAGTAATTTTGCCCCAAAATGAAGTTTTCAGGTGTGAATGAAGTGTCAAGTGTGTGTCAGACAGTGAGGAGTGGACCCTCCTCATTTTTAGTGGATTTAATAATCTTGCAAGATTGGACCCTAAGTGACAAAGCAAGGAAGATGGGTAATATGTTCAGTCACCATTTTTGAACTGAAATGAATATTGGTTGCTAACATCTAAGGAATAAATCTCACTCATTTCACATCATGGACTGTAGTGGTTAAATGTTCCAATGTGAAACTGAGCAGAGAGAAAATACACCCAGAGAAAGAGAAGGTACCTAAATCTATCACACTTCCCATCTAACTGCTTGTGTCTGTTGTCCTCCACAATACCTTTGCCTCACTTGTAAATAATTTTGCATGTGACAAGCAGTGACACACTCCTCACTCTGATCCTGCAAGGTGCTGAGTGCCCAACACTTCCACTGGTTTCAAACCCAGTGAAAGGTTTTAAACTCTCCCCTATTTCCCCCTCACGTGCTTCTGAATACAAGAATAATTTCTGCAAGATGTGCAGTCAAAAACCTCCACAAAGTGTTTATCCCTTTGGTTCAGGAGGACATGCTGGTTGACCAGCATCTTGGAAAGATATGTCTAACTATGGAGGAAATATTCCATTTTGGAAATCTTTAGGCTATAGCAGTGGAGTGAAGACTATATTACACTTTTCAACCTTTTTTATGTGTTCAGTGCACTTTCTGGATGATGGTGCAGTAGAAACCTCCCTACTGCTGCTGCTCTGAAAGGTGTGTTTGTGAATATGAACTGTATATGTCAGTGAACAAACCTTCTGGTATGTGTTATATGCACATATATTTTGTGTTGCCAGTGAAATAAATGAGGGTATGTGGATTTTTTAATGAAATACTGCAGTCAGAGGCAGTTCTGAGGAGGGTAAGAAGTTCCCAGGAAGCAAATGGGAAGGCTTGAGCACATTTCTTATCTGTAGACATGCAGGCAATGTGCTGAGTGACTGGAGCAGTAGAAGATTCTGGAACCAGATAGCCCAGCTCACCTCAAGAGCTACACAGCATAGGACAGAAATTCGAGATTACAGCATGGCTGTGATCAGCCAAAACAAAACTCAAACCAACCACACATTAATGCAAGGAAAAGTAGAGCTAACTCCTGGTCAGACTTCACACTCCTGAATTAAAATATTTTATCTGGCAGCTAAATCAACGACATACACAGTGAAAGTGAAAACTGGAGACAAAAAGAATGCTGGGACAGATGCCAATGTCTTCATCACACTCTATGGAAGTAAAGACGACACAGGTATGGCTTCAAATGATGGAAAAGGACAGAAACTCACAGTTTGATACCTGAAAAGACAGGTCATGGTTTCTTTTCATTTCCTCAACAGCCATTTCTCACTCCTTTTAGTGCAGCTTCATGTTCTTGCAGTCAGTGCACACATCGTGGTAACTTGGAGCACAGCACCAGCTGCTGTAAATCACTGCCAAACTTTGTGATGCTGATTTGTACCAGCTGCTGGTCTAGAGGTTTTAATTTCAATTATAGAAACAGCACAGTTGACTGGGACTACATTATTGAGTAGTGAATGCAGTGGATGATTTGCTTTCCTCAGCAATGAATCAGCATGCTCCTGAAACCCAACCCTCCTCTGCCTCTTTGAGTGGCCCAGAAGTATTTAATCAGCTGATGAGCAAATCCTCTTGGAAGCAGCTGAGCTGTGTGTGCAGTGGCTGGGATGCCTGTGAGTGACAGGGAGCTGATGGTAGCACTGATTCCTTTAGCTGCGAGCACAGCACGACAGCATTGCCCCTGTTGCACTGCCAGAGGATCATTCAAGGGAGGAATTCTGTATATTTTGGGTGTTGATACAGACTTGGTCTCAGAGGGAGGGACAAAGCTCAGATCTTGAGATGAAAAGCCAAATTTTGCATTTTAGCCACTTCCCTCGTTCCACTGTTGACATTCCCAGAGGATTTGTTTCACATGCTGAACAATGTCCTTTTGCATCGCCACAACAGGGATAGTCAGCCTAAAGGCCTCAAAGATTAACAAGAACAAATTTGAGCGTGGGAAGGTAGATGAGTTTACAGTGGAGTCTGTGGACATTGGAGACCTGAAAAAAATCAAGATAGGCCATGACAATAAAGGTAAGATAATCTGCTTTTTAATGCAGTGTTTCTAGTGCACTGGGTGCATTGCTGTATAAAATAACCTGCCTCCAAGACCCTAAATGTAATTTACCTTTTGGTGACAGATCTTTGCTGTCACTTTGGCTGTTGCTGCTACTATCTTTGCTGCTAATTCCATTCCCATGTGGCAGTGTGAGCTCAGTGGTGCCAGGTTGCAGGTAGCTTTGCATCCTCTCCTTCTGCTAGAGTCTCTTTAGTTTTGCAGCTACATCTTTAGAGAGATTTCACAGATATCACAGATATAAACCCCATATTTGTTTTTACTGAATGGGACCCACAGACTTGTCTCATTTCTTTATTAAATTTTTGTTGTTGTTTTAAACATTAAGTCTTGGATGCTTTTTAGACCGAATTCTGTGAATTTGCTACAAACAGGGGAGGCAGTGGAGATATGCATGGATCTCTTCCTCTGTGGGGAATTAGGGGACAGGTTTATTGATAACTACTCTGTATTATAACAAAGGCCAGTTGATACAAGTGATGCAGTAATTAGCATTTCCATGTACACATCTTTAGCCTGACACTTACAGAAATGTGGCTAAAGCATTTTAGGTCAATCCTGGGCAATTGCATCCAATGATTTTTACATCATATATTCTATATTCCCATTGGCAAAAGACAGAAAGATTTATTTCTCGGAGGTCTGGCGGGCAGTGATTAATTTGCTGTTGTCTGTAAGGGTTTCATGGTTTGTTCACTGTTATCTCTCCAACACAGGTAATTCAACTGGCTGGTTTCTGGAGTGGGTGGAGATTGATGCCCCATCCCTGGGACAGTGCCTCAAGTTCCCTTGTGGCCGCTGGCTGGATAAATCAGAGGATGATGGAGCCATTGAGAGAATTATCTTCCCTGCAAAACTGCAGACAGTAGAGTATACCCCATGTGAGCAGAATGCCATTTCCCCAGGATACATCCATCGTTACAGAAGATAAAATCTCACTACCTCATGCAGTTTTGTAGGTTTCGCCTCCCCTTTGAATTGGCTTTGGAAAATTCATGAGTAGATCACATGCCAACTATACCAATTACTACAAGAAGGTTCCTCTGGGTGCTCTAAATTAACGTTTCCTGCATTTGCCAAATCAGAGACTCATTAGAAGTCATGTGGATGTGGATGATTGTCTTTTTCTTCCTATTTCCCCATCCCTTCCAAGTCCTCTGCTCATTCCAAGCTGTATTCCTTGTCTCCAGCTTCCCTTTGATCTTGCTACATCCAAATATTGCCATTTCTGTTGTCAAAGCAGACACTCTGGTCTTGCTTCCAAGTCTGAGTTCTTCCAGTGCCTTTGGCATTGCACACCCATCTCTTGCTGAAAGACCCTCTTCCAGAGTTTCTTTGGTGTGGTGCTTTCTCTGACAGTCTGCCTCCTTTAGTATTCTCCAATTTTTCCTTACTCTTCTTAAATTAATGTTTTGGGTAAACATTACCCCAACTCAGCTCCTTCTAAGTGCAAGCTTATAATTTTCAAGTCTGCTATGGCAACTCAAACTCTTCAGTTCCAGCAACTTCTTTTCATGTTTGCAGAATACTGAGGATCAGATAATACGGTTTTCTTGAAATAATTGAAATATTTTGCTTATTTTGTAGCCCTCTCCCTTCTCATGCTCCCCTTTCCTAAGCATCCTTGCCTGTGTGCAGAGTACAGTCCTGGGACTGTATTTGACTTGTCCCTCTCTAATCTGCTTCATTTCAAGTTGTTGATGAATTTTGCCCACTATTAAGGTACTGTCAGAATCACCTTTTCCTTACATGGGGTTGGATGCCACAATGATGAGGGATGAGGTCTGACACCTGGGAGTTGATTTCCTGACAGGTTCTTCCTTAGTCATTCATGAGAAGAGCTAAAAAATTTCCCACCAAAGCTGTCTCACCTCTCATTTTATCCTAGTGTGTGCATTGAAGGTATCAAAAGCCTTACTACCTGCAGTTTCTTTTTTAGATATCAAAATTTAGAGCTGCCCAAACTCCCTTTTTCTGTTTCAGTGTCCATCTTCACAAGTAGTTTTGGCAATAACCACATGGGAGACCAACAGCTGTTTTGCCTATTTCTTTTTACTGCAAACACAGAGGTTCATGTTGAAGGTCCCTCCCATGTCCATATCCCTCTACCCTGCAATCTGTAAGCTGAAATAATTTCTTCTCTGAGGATCTGCCACTGTCATGTCTTTGTGCTTCACCCATTGTTTGACCAAGGTATTTTTATTTCTAGCATCTAACCTTCTTTACCGGAACAATCTGGAGCAGAAGAAAGGATTCTCTTTGCTCCCTTCTGCACTTTTCTCAGTCAAATGGAAGAAATAGTAGATTCACAGACTTGAAAGGGACCTTAAAGCTCATCCAGTTCCACTCCCTGCCATGAGCAGGGACACCTTCCACTATCCCAGCTTGCTCCAAGCCCTGTCCAGCCTGGCCTTGGACACTGCCAGGGATCCAGGGGCAGCCACAGCTTCTCTGGGCACCCTGTGCCAGGGCCTCACCACCCTCACAGCCAGCAATTCCTTCCCAATATCCCATCTCTCCCTGCCCTCTGGCACTGGGAAGCCATTCCCTGTGTCCTGTCCCTCCATGCCTTGTCCCCAGTCCCTCTGCAGCTCTCCTGGAGCCCCTTTAGGCCCTGGCAGGAGCTCTGAGCTCTCCCTGCAGCTTCTCTTGTCCAGCTGAACACCCCCAGCTCTCCCAGCCTGGCTCCAGAGCAGAGTTGCTCCAGCCCTGGCAGTATCTTTTTGGATTCCTCTGGCCTGGCTGCAGCAGCTCCAGGTCAGCTTTATGTTGGGGATCCCCGAGCTGGATGTGGTATTCCAGGTCTTTATGTCTGAAAAGATAAATGGCTTGATAGATGGATTGATGCTTTTTACAGAAGTGAATAGAACAGAGACTCATTATGTTCTTCTCATCTCTTTTTTCCATGTTATCCCAGTCAATATATATTTTGATGCAAATGTTGGCTAGTTAATTTATTAATACCTCTGAATATTTTCATGATGTAGGAGTTTCTGGCATGCTGTGCCTTTGAGAATATAGTTGGTGTTAACCTATTTTTGTCTGCAGTCCACATCCAGCCTTTGGAAGCAGTCAGGCCTCTCTGGCAAAGTTTGCACCAGGTCTGCCATCAGCTTAGGCTTTTTCACAGTTTGAACCATCCCCACTGTGCTGTTTACTGCATCCTAGTTTCCTAACAATTAACCTGTGGGTTTCAGTTTGCCAGAGGTAACTAAACTGGCTTGATTTGTTTTATGATGACTCGTGCCAGAATTGTTTCACGATGAAAACATGTCATCCACAGTCCAATTAAAATCATCCCTGTGGGGATACAGCTTTAAAAGTGCCATGTAAATGAAATGGGCATCTGACAGCTGAAAGTTGTGCTGCTGGTGACCTTGTTAGGGTGCTGCTTTGCTGATTCAGTTCTAAGCTGATGTTAATATTCAAGCAACAAGAGCAAGGGGTGCGGACTTCAGCAGAGAGAATAATTTTTAATTCATAACGCATAGTGTGTGATTTTTGGTCTCCAGGATTTTTTTCCCCCCTCTTGTTACATTCTGGAGAAACTATTCCAGTTTACTTGCAGGACAGCAGAGCAGATTTCACTGGGTTGGGCAGAAAGGATATTGAGTACCTCCAGTCTGACTCTCTGTAGAAGAAAACTTATTCATCTCTGTCCTCCTGAGAGCTGTATTTAGAGAGTCTGAGCTTTTAATGAATGATTAGCCTCCTATACATGTAATTAGAGTTACTCCAGCAGTAATAGGGATGCTGCTGGGATTCTTCTCCCTACCCTAACAGAGCTGCTGGGTCTGAAACACAGCAAAAACTGCTGTGATGCAAAGAGCAAAAACTACTGAAGTCGTGGCAGAGTAGGAGGGTGAGAATGACAAGCAGCTAAGATTGTAGTGAGGGATGAGAAAGGATGGAAGTTGTATGGCAGAGAGAAGGCCAGGAGCAGATCCTGGTGATGGCAGAATCCAGGAGTTGAGAGCTGTGCTAATGGGGAGTGACGTGGACTGAGGGACTCAGTGTCTTCCTGAGGCAGGAGAGCTCCCTGCAGCTGTTCAGTGATGCCCAAGCCTTACCTGGTGATTTGATTTCAGAAAGGATTTAAAGGAGTTTGGGACAGAACTCAGTTTGCCAGATGGAACACCATGGCAGTCGACTGTCTGAATTGCCATCATGGTTATTTGGTCATTCAGAGGTTGGATTTTGGGGATGATCTGCCAACCCCAAGGAAGATGCCTTAATTCCTTGAGGGAGTGTTCCTTCAGACTGCTCTGACTTTAGTGGTTACACCTTGAGATGTACACTCCTGTCTGATGAGCAGACAACGGAACCTGTTTCTTACTCTGTGAGCTAAACACCATCTCACCTTGAAAACTGAGGATATATTCAGCAAATTCGTAGCAGAGCCAGGAACAGAGCCCCTGTTCCCATATTCCTGGGTCAGATTTACTCCTGAGCAAGTCTGAGTCACACTCCAGCAGGACACAGGACTGAGAAGCTGTGAAGATAGAATAGAACAAAAAGAGGCATCAGATTTTGGGGTCATGGGACATTCTGGAGAAACAACAGAAATAGAATTGGGGAGTATTTATGGTCTTGACCATTACTGTTCTGCATTCACCATTGGTCTGGGTTATGATTTAACCTGTTTGCCTCAGTGTTTCAGAGGAGGTGGTACGAAGAGAAAAACAGAACAGAGGAATTATTAACTTCCTCATGATGGATTTTTATCATGCGTTTCATAATGGAAATATTAGGATCCTTTTATCAATAAGACTATATTGAATGTTTTTCACTGCCTCCAGTTGTCTTAACTTCACCCATCTTGCTAAATGCTCAAAAATTTGTGAATTCGTGTTTTGCTTTCACTCTTGAGCTGTTGAAGTAAATCTTGTTTCGGTAACTTTGGATAGCAGGAATACTGTAGATCATATGATTAGCCTAAAATCTCATTATACCAACACGTATCGAGGTCAATTTGCCTTATAAAGGAAAGGATTCTCATCAAAGTCAAAGGACTGACCAACTTGATAATTTAACTGACCACAAGTATGTGATTCCTACCCTCTCCTCTTTCACTGTTGAGTTTTATAATTCATTTCATGTTTCATTAATTATTTTCTTAGGAGCATTGTTATGCTGGCTACTAACACCTTTTGGCTTGTTTTTGTTTTCTGCCATTTCCTAAACCAGTTGTGCCTTACGAGATCACGGTGTACACCAGTGACATTTTTGGAGCTGGCACAGACGCAGATGTCTTCATTGTTCTTTATGGAAGTGATGGGATTTGCACTCGGCAAAAGTCCCTGTGCCTCAACAAGAGAGAGCAAAGGATGTATTTTGAAAGGAATTCAGTGAATCAGTTCATTGTGGAGGTAAGGTGGGAGCATGGGGAGTGTTGGGGAGCATGCTGTGGTCAGGAATAGACTCCTTCAGTCCTCTGTGTTCTTGTGCTGTGGAACCATTGGATTTACTTCATCAACAGAAAATGCTTTAATGCCTGAGATGAGTCTTGGAAAGATGCAGGAGGTCACCAAATGTAGTTGGCCTTTTACTGAATGAAGAAGGTCATGGCAGCCCCTGCCCCTCCTTCCTTCTCACCTCCATTGGCATCAAGGATGTGTTTCCAGGCTCAGGAGGGGACAGAGGTAATTTCCAAAATGGCAGTGAGGGTGGGAATGTTGACCAGGTTGTGTCACCACTGCTTTGCTCCTCACTGGGCTCACCCACCTGAGCCACTGCTGCTCTACTCTGCGCTGGGGCAGCCTCACCTCGAGTGCTGAGGGCACTTTTGGGTGCCACAATATTAAAAAAGACATTAAACTATCAGAGAGCATCCAAAGGAGGCCACAAGGATGGTGGAGGGTCTGGAGAGGAAGCTGTGTGAGGAGCAGCTGAGGGCCTTTGGTCTGTTCAGCTGGAGAAGAAAAGACTGAGAAGAGACCTCATTGCAGTTGCGGCTTCCTCAGGAAGGGAAGGAAGGACAGACACTGATCTTTTCACACTCAGTAGCAGACAGGACTTGAGGAAACAGCACTAAGGGCAGGGTTGGATTGGATATCAGGGAAAGGTTCTTCCCCCAGAGGGTGCTGGGCAGTGCCCAGGCTCTCCAGGGAATGGACACAGCCCCAGAGCTCCAGGAGCATTTGGACAATGCTCTCACGGATGCACAGGGTGGGATTGTTGGGGTGTCTGTGCAGGGAAGGAGCTGGACTTGGATGATCCTGGTGGGTCCCTTCCAGGTCAGGGTGTTCTGTCACTTTGTGATTCTCTTGCAGTTTGCAATACTTAGAAGCATAATGCTTTTCTTCTGTATCCTCAGATAGAGAAACCATTACCTTCCTGTAGACAATGTGATTTTTGAATACCCAGGCCTAACTTTTTGAAAGACCTTACCAAGTATTTCCTGAAGTGTTTGCACAACTGTATGCAAACAGTACACCAGTGCACATCAAAGAGTGAGCTCATTTACATCCCCAGGATTAAGCAATTCCTATTCACAGTATATTCTTATTGCTGAGAATTTGTGAGAAGCAAAAAAATACAGGCAGGCTTGCTCTGGCTTATCCTGTTGATGCTGCTTCTTGCCCTTACCTTCCCTTCCTGGCTGCAACACCAACGCTGATTTCATACACAATCTTACAGCTTCTCTCTGTTTTGAATTTGGTTTGTTTTTGTAATTGAGGGGAAATTTTAAACCAATTTTTTTTACAAGTTAAAATACTTTGAGACCACATTGTTGTTATATGTCATGAATCATAAAATAAATCCCCAGTGTGATTCCTTTAAAACAAAGAATAAGACTTATTTTGGTGGAGTTTCCACACAATTTTTCGTAATAGAGATTACATTAATCCACAGGTATAAATCTTAAACCGAGTGTTCTGGTTAACTCTTTATTACATAAGATTTATTTCAATTTTGGTGGAATCTGAAACATCAGTACTTTTCTTAGATTAAGTGAGGGGAAATGCAGTGTGTTCTACAGATTTATAACATCTTATTAACCTGCTCCAAAACTTCATTCTCACGTCACCAGTTCCTTTTTCTGCCTGAGATGAGAATAAAGCAAAATATATTTTTCTTTCACCTGCTTGTGTAGAGCCATAATTTGGAGTTCAACAGACCTTAAAAACCTTTTGGGGGCTCCAGGAAACACAAACTGGGAGTTGTCTGTTTGCTTTGTGGTTTTACCTGCCTCTATCATTTTGTATTTTGCAAAAGACACACAAAAGATTGGAGATTGCTCTTAGCTGTGCTTCCAAGTGATGATTTGCTGGAGATGCCCACAGCAGGGTAAAGCCCACTTCTTCTTTGACACGGATCTTGACTGCTCAAGTATCATTTTATTGCTCTGTATTGATTAAAAGTCTCATTGAAAGATGAGTATTTGGACAGGACAACAGAGGAAAAATAATTTTCCGCTAATGTATACTTGTGGGCACATGTGTGAGTTTTAGAGATGAGTTTGGCTCATTTGATTATTTTGCAGTGAGTCCTATGCTGTCTAAACTCAGAGCAGGGCTGATGGAGTCAAACCCAGTCTGTTCAGAGTGTGAATTCCTTGGGCAGTGCAGCCCTACTGACTTGTGGAGGTTTCCAAAACCACTGCTGCCTTTGCTTCTGTGTGGGGCACTTCTGTCAGCTGGGGAGAGAAGGGGCTATTCTCCAGTGATGAGAATTTATATGTTCTGTTTTCTCGTGCTTTCAAAGAAAATAGGACCCTAAGGTCCCAAGGACAGAAGGACAGCTCAGTGTTCTACATGCAAAGGTTTGAAGCTAGCCTTGGCTTTTTGAAGACCAGCTGTACAAAAGTTTGCGCTCGAATAACCAAAAGCTAGCAGTTAGGAGAAAATTTCAATTTTTCCTATTCAAGCCTTTGAAATGGAAGTGAATTAAAAGTAATGAACTAGTAACAAATTACTCAAATAATGAGGTGAGGCATAAAAAACCCAGTGGCAACTTCATAAGACAGTCATCCCATTGACTTTCTCTGAGTGGCATTGAGGTTCTGTGGCAGAGCACGAGAGATAATATAAAATGCCAGGCTGTTTGTACAGCACTTTGACCTCAAAGCTATTCTACCAGTATTAAGAGAGTGCACACAAGTGTTTAAAAAGGAAAGGGATATAAAAAGGTCAATTTAAGATGCAGCTGCATTGCAATTTCATAGAAACACAGAATCAATTAGGTTGGAAAAGACCTCTGAGACCATCGAGTCCAACCTGTGACCTTGTCACCAGCCCAGAGCACTGAGTGCCATGTCCAGTCATTCCTGGGACACCTCCAGGGATGGGGACTCCAAACCTCCCTGGGTAGCCCCTTTCAATGTTTAATAACCCTTTCTGTGGAGAAATTCCGCCTGATGTCTAGCCTGAACCTCCCCTGGCCCAACCTGAGGCCATTTTCTTCCTCCTATCCCTGTTCCCTGGAGCACAGCCTGACCCCTCAGGCTCTCCCCTCCTGTCAGCAGTTGTGCAGAGCCACAAGGTCCCCCTGAGCCTCCTTTGCTCCAGGCTGAGCTCCTTTCCCAGCTCCCTCAGCCTCTCCTGGTGCTCCAGACCCTTCCCAGCTCCGTTCCCTTCTCTGGACACTCTGCAGCCCCTCAATATTCTTCTAGGATTGAGACAGAACTGGACACAGCACTCCAAGTTCTAACTCACCAGTGGGAGTACAGGGGAAATTTCCAAACAATTGCCTTCATTCCCACCCATGCAGAGAAGTGTGAGATGCAGGATTGCTGCTGTGCAACCAGACCTGCCTCATAGGGTGGGTAATTTGTGCAGAGCAAGGTTCTCTCCATCTTGGAGCAGAATTCCAGGTAAAACTTATAGCTAAAATGCAAGTTAGGCCATAACCCCAGAGGAGCCACGGAGATGCTGCCAGGGCTGGAGCCCCTTTGCTCTGGAGCCAGGCTGGAAGAGCTGGGGGTGTTCAGCTGGACAAGAGAAGCTCCAGGGAGAGCTCAGAGCTCCTGCCAGGGCCTAATGTGCGCTTATGAAAAAGAAAGTGAGGGACTTTTTATATAGGCAGATGGTGACAGAACAAGGGGAAATGGTTTTAAACTGCCAACTGCTGGAGGGCAGGGCTAGATAGGATATTGGGAAGGAATTCCTGGCTGTGAGGGTGGTGAGGCTCTGGCAGAGGTTTTCCAGAGAAGCTGTGGCTGCCCCTGGATCCCTGAGGTGTTCAAGGACAGGGCTTGGAGCAACCTGGGATAGTGGAAGTTGTCCCTGCCCATGGCAGGGGGATGGAGCTGGATAATCTTTCTGGCCCCTTTGACCCAAAACCATTCTAGGATATTATTTTATGGTTCCATAATTGACATCAGCACTAATATTTTCTCCCCTGGCACTTCAAACAGCCTGGAAAAGTCAGAAATAATCTAAAGAAATGGTGTCTCAAAAGTCACGCCGTATTTCCCTTTTTTATGTTTTTTGCTTTTCTGAGGGTTGGGTTTGGGGGTTGTTTGAGGTTGCTTGTTTGTTTGTTTTTCTGTAGCTGGAGGACGTTGGTGACATTATTGAGAAGATCCGCATAGGACACAACGGTGGAGGGCTGAACTCAGGGTGGCATTTGGACAGAGTGAAGATTCGGAGGCTGCTGCCAAATGGGAAGGTAGGCTGTGAATCCCAGCACATCCCCCTGAGCAGCCACTTCCATTTCCCAGACTGCAACTTCTGTGTACAAAGTGTGATTAACAGTGAAAAATGACTCCCTGAAGAGCAATGCACACTAAATGATCTTGCTGGAGCCTGGGGATCTGGGGACAGCAAACATGTGTTGTCATGTTTTGTTCTTCAAATGTTGATGATAAGGCTCTGCAATCATTGCTTTTTTACAGCTCCATGTTTCCATGTGTGGTTCTGTTTTGAGGCATCTCACGGAAGGAAGTGGAAACTGGGTGTACCATTTTGAAATAAAAAGTATTGTTGCTAAACATGGACAGGAAACAATTTCATCAGTCCCTTAATTCTGGAAGAATAAATACAAGGAGCCAGTACAATTAATGCAAGCGAAATGCCTGTCAGTGCAAGTCCCTGAATCATTTTTAAAAAATCAAGTTAGATGATGGGATTTTTTGTTGCTCATATGAACAGGATTAAGGCAGTGCCATCAGAATGGTCACCTTGACCTTGTCCACATAAGAAACTGTTCCTCAGCCTTGCTTTCAGGTGCTGGCTGGAACAGGGATGAATCTGGCTCTGGGGAAGTTCAAAAGAAAATCACCTCTTCAGGGCCAGTCCAGAAGTGGAGCAGCAGCTGTATTAGGGAAAACCTGAACTCTTTCCCCTTGCTCCAAAGGGATGTCAGCTTTTATCTCCCCTCAGGCCTGCCCCCTCCTCAAGTGATTGCTAATAGCAAGTTCTAAAACATAACTTGCTCAGTCGTGGTGAACCTACCCCTCATCTTGCTTCTTCCTTCAAAATTTGCAGGACATGTTTTATTCTCTTTGCTACACAATTGACTCAAAGGTCCTCCTTGAACCCCACCCCATCACAAAGTTATGGAATTGTTTAGGTTAAAAAATAACTCCAAGATCATTGAGTCCGACCATTCCCCCTGCACTGCCAAGGCCACCACAAACCCCTGTCCCCAAGTGCCACATCCATGAGGCTTTTAAACCCCTCCAGGGATGGGGACTCCAACACTGCCCTGGACAGCTGTGCCAGGGCTGGACAACACTTTCCACAATGAAATTGCTCCCAATAGCCAATCTACATATTTCCTGGTTCACCTTCAGCCGTTCCCTCTTATCCTGTCCCTGTTCCCTGGGAGCAGAGCCCAAACCCCCACCTGGCTCCAGCCTCCTGTCAGGGAGTTGTGCAGAGCCAGAAGGTCCCCCTGGTCTTCCTTTTCCATTCTCCTGTACAAGCTTCTTCACAAGCCAATACTCTCACATTGTGACTCATTGTGACTTTTTTGCCAGTGTGACATTATCAGACCCTTGCCTTGTACAGCTTCGTTAGGTTAATGAGCAGGTTTACATTGTTTTCAGAGATACTGTGATTGGTCACAGGCTGGGGAAGATGAAGAGGGGGATGCCCAAAGGTGTGGAAACCAAGGGAAAAGAGGTTCCTGGGCTGCCCCTTTCCATGCTGGCCTTAAACCAAACATTTTGGGAGATGCCTGAGTGTTCCATATTGGGTGCTCTTCCATTTGCCCAGAGAGGGTCCTGGGGCTGCAACCCCTCCTCAGTCATTGCAGCAGCTTTGAAGGGCAGATGGTGAGAAACCTGAAGGTGGAGGAAGGGAGGAAAGCCCTGAACAACTTGGGAATGGAGAGATTTACAATTCTGCTGATCTTTTGATTATGGCATGGGAAAAAAGAAGAAAGCAGAGCACTGCGTGATGCCGCTGATCAGCCGCAGGATATTATGACCTGCCACAGGATAGCAATATGCTGCCAGTGCTTCTAAAAGCTGTGCTACCTGATTAGACTGCTAAGATGTGTCTAGATGTATCTCTAGTGCTGCAAAAGAAAAACGAGGTCAGTAACTTTTCAGATTAAATTGAAAGCACTTGGGTAGGCAACTAGGATTGTTGCGTGCTGAAAAAACTGTCTTGGCATGCCAATTATATTTGATAATTATATTTCATTTGTTACAACTTGGAGAAGGGAAAAGCACTGACTTTTAGCACACTATCACACCGTGCTTCTAGCTTAGGGCCAGACTCAGACTCTAACAAAACAAATCCTGTTCAGGGCTGCAAGAGGTTTTTACAATGGGTAATATAAACCAGTGCACTTTTCATCACTTAAATATTAATAAAATCACTAACAGGGAAACCCCAATAAAAACCGTGGCAATGGCATGGTGATTATCAATAATGACACAATTAACTCTTGCAGTAAGTGCACATTATGCCCCAGATATCCTCTTACCAAATAGTGTTCACATCAATGGCACACACAGCCAGCAAACAGTGTGAAAGCTCAGGAGCAGCTGAAAGCTTCGGTGAGAGATGTGGCTGAAGTGGGATCTCTATCAGGAGGAGAGAGTTTCAGCACTGAGGCATCGCTCTGGAAAGGCCTCCCTTCCCAGCCTGCAGGTGTGGAGATAAGCACTGTTCATCGGCTCAGCGTACAGTGAGATAATTCAGATTAAGTGGTCAGGCAGCCGGTGCAGAAATGGGGAGGCAGGAGTTCTGGCTGGTTATTAGGTGCTGTGTTCTGCTTTGTATAGCACAAATAACACTTGAAAGCCAAAGATGTGAAATCACCTGAAGTGCTGCCGGTTTTCTTTGACACCATTTTGTATGCCATGCTCCAAACCTCCTGATGGAGTTAAACATCTCTGTCTGGGGTTAAACAGCAGCGCTGCAGGGAGCAGCAGAGGGGAGGAGAAGTGCTGTTTCATTAACAGCAGAAGGTTTGGGCTGTGTGCGCTAAGTGTGATTCTGATGCAGACTCAAAACAGTCACACAAGCCCCTTGGAGGGGTTCTGGTCTCACAGACCAGCTCTGGGATCTCTGTGGTGACACTGTGACCTGCTCATTCCAGGTTAGCTGCTCTTGGGTGCACAAAATATTCCTGCCCTGTGATGGTGCAGGATCTGCAGGTCCAGGCAGTACAAGGCAGACCACAGTGTCAAGGATTGCTGCAGTGAGATCTATTCCCTTCCCTGACTATATATTAATATTTTCATATTTAAATAGTAAAGGTAGTGAAGAAAGGACCCTATATTGGCTTGATAAATAACCACAGAAGAGTTATTAAGGTGGAAATTATTCATAAAGGGTGTCTACAGAGAGCTGGAGAGGGACTTTGGGCAAGGGCATGGAGGGACAGGACACAGGGAATGGCTTCCCAGTGCCAGAGGGCAGGGAGAGATGGGATATTGGGAAGGAATTCCTGGCTGTGAGGGTGGTGAGGCCCTGGCACAGGGTGCACAGAGAAGCTGTGGCTGTCCCTGGATCCCTGGCAGTGTCCAAGGCCAGGCTGGACAGGGCTTGGAGCAGCCTGGGACAGTGGAAGGTGTCTCTGCCCATGGCGAGATGTTGGAACCAGATGAGCTTTAAGGTCCCTTCCAATCCAAACCACTCTGGAATTCTGTTAACATCCATTGGTATGTTATACATGGAAGTGATGGCACAGTGCACTGGAAAGAGCAGGAAGCCCCTGTGCTGTGTAAGAGATAAATTATGAGCTTGTCAGTAAAGAAAGGGCCAATTTTTTTTTTCTGTATTTATTTACGGAGAGATTAAAACTAACTTCCTTTTTGTTTTTCTTCTGTTCAAACTTGTGGCCTCTGTATCTTGCATGATGTCTCTTGCCCCTCTCTTTATGGGGTCATAGCCTGGGGTGCCCAGCATTCAGAAAGCTGCCTGCATCTTACCATCTTGGAGGCCTTATGGGAGTCTGTTCTTAATGAATAGTCTGGGATTAATTTTGTTTACCAAGTGGAAAACACATGTTCTATTGTTTTTGTCTGTTTGATGATATAAATCATATTTGTTTCTACCAAAGTGAAGTCAAAACAAAAGATCAAAAATTAAATCAGTATTTTTCTCCTCTGACTGCATGTATGGGAATTGCCTGGAACCCAGTTTGAGTCACAGAATTACAGGGCAAAATCATGAAGTATTGAGCTCAGAAAAAAAAAAAAAAAAAGCCCCACTGACTTCAAAGAAAATGCTGCCTGAATAAGGGTTGAAAAGGAATTGCAGAATCTCAGTAAAACACAGCTTCAGCAGGAATGGTGCAGTCCTGATTAGGAATTTACCAGCTTGAATACTGGGAAGGGCAGATCATACTACTGGATCATACAACCACTCACACACCCACTGGGAATCCTGTTTTATGCTGCATGTTCAGTGCTTCTTCTGAGAGTCCTCAGATGTCCTATTTCTGGAGGAAATACATTTCTATGTACTATTTAAGGTCTGCCTCTACACACACATACATGAGCTGAAAATCCTTGCCTGCATGTCAGGGTATTTTCAAAGGGGAAATGTTTACATGTGTTCATGTTGTTTTGAAGAGATTATCTCTGTCCTATTTACTGCAGGGCTCGGAAACTCTCACATTTCCATGTGAAAGATGGCTTGCAAAGTCTGAGGACGATGGTGAGACCATCAGAGAACTGGTGCCATCTGATATTTTTACTGAAAAGCTCATGAAGGATGGGACACTCAAGCAGATAGAGGAAGAAGTTGAAGACCCTCTAGAAGGTAAAATAATCCTAGGAGTAGGCAGGGATGATTTGTCTGGTTTTTTGGAACAAAATAATTGGATGTGTGGTTCAGTGCAGTGCTGGTACAGCTGTTGACTGTTCTTTCCCTTCCTGTTCTCTGGCCTCTCTCACACCAGGAGCACTTCTGTGCAATAACATCATTATCTTCCTGTGGGTCTTTCACAGGCACCCTCCCACTCTCATTGTTTACATATCTCCTCTGATGCCTAACCAAATTCTTACATCTTGTCTTCCAGGCTGTGTTAACATCTCTCTTTTGCCCATCTTCACGTGTCCTGTGCACTCTGCCCCTTCCTTTCCTATCCTATGAGTCTAATTAATGCTCCTCTCTCCTCCCAAAGTTGTTTTACCCTGCTGCCCTTCAGATACAAATGCATAACCTTTAGAAACCTGGGTCATTGCAGACACCTTCATCTCATTAAAGCCTCTCAGGAGGAGAATAAATTCTTACTCAGTTCTGAGCCTATCTTACAAAGTGATGATGTTCAGTTTTGGCCTTATTGGTAGCTGAAGCAAGTGAGCAAGACCTGAAATTTCATCCCTGAATCATTGCTTCTTTGTATGCCCAGCTATTTGTACGCCCTTTTCCTCTAGAAAAGAATCTCCTTTTCACACCCACAGCTCATTATGTCCTTGAGAGAGGTCATGAACTTCCTTATCCTGAGCAGAGCGAGACAAATTCAGCTGCCATTTTCATTATTATTGACTCTTGCATCTGGCAACAAGATGATTCAACATGGAAAATAAGTTCTCTCACTGTTTCTTTTCTTTCAGAGTCTGATTTGCATTTACAGTAGAACATTGTCAGGGTGGAATTGATAGGGATTGATTTCCATTGGCAAAGGAAGAGGTGCCTTGCTGGAGGGAATACTACTGTCCTCATTCCTCCTGTTAGGATCTACATGGTAGCTCATGGGAGATTTCTTTTCCTGTGGAGGAAAAATTATTTTAATATCAATTACTAAGAGGTAAAACACTGGCAAGGGTTGCCCAGAGAAGCAGTGAATGCATAATTCCTGGAAACACTGCAGCTCAGGTGGCAGGGGCTCTGATAAACCTGGTCTAGTGGAAGGTGACACTGCCCATGGCAGGTGGGTTGGACAAGGAGGCCTTTAAAGGTCTCTTCCAACTCAAACAAATTGATGATTCAATGATTCCATGACTTCTAGATGCCTGCATGACATTTTCCTTAACTTGTTAATTTCTGTTGCTTTACCTTGGATCAGTTACCATTTGTTAATTAACGTAGGTGACTCACTTTTCCTATCAAAATCAAAGCCTTAAAACAAGTTTTACAATCTTCAGGATAGAATTTTTAGATTACTGAAGGTTTCTTCTGGCTGGGAGCTAGGGGTAAGTTTGGGAACCTCTTTGGATATAAAATATCTGAGACAAGAATTATATCTTCTGCATGTCTGAGAGTCCTCATACATCTTGGGCAGTGACACGGTGCAAATGACAGTGATGGAAAATCATATTGTGGTATTTTGAGGATCATCTTTTTTATATAATAGGCTGCATTCAAGTCCTGGAGGTCTCTAGAACTAGCAAGCAAAGGCCAAAGAGGGATGTGTTGACTAATTAGACAATATGCATTGCTTCCTTCATTACTAATGTAGTAGTTGCCTCTCAAATACAGAGCTGTAACTCTGTAGGACATCTGTGACGAGGCAAGCCAGTAAATCCAGCACTGCTCCTAGTCTGATGGATATTCTCAGGTGATGACTCTGATCCATTTCTCAGAGAAATCAATGGAAATCTTTCATGGATGACAAAGCAGAATAGGGTCAGTTTTGCTGTGAAAGAAGAAAAAGACAATATAGCAATTTTCTTCAACGTCGTTAGCATACACAGAATCCTAACTAAGACTTTGTGCCTCTTGCTCATTTGCATTGCCCTGGGATTTGCAGGGAGGCATTCTCCATGGCTCATGTGCCACCAGGGTAATCAGAGACTTGTACAGTCCCTCATTGTTTTCCTGGAGAGGATGCTTTCAGTAATGTTTTCCCCATATAATTGGGAGAAGAGTAGCAAAATAAAAACAGGAGTATTTAACAGGTTTAGTAAAGCACATTACTAAGAGCTTGATGAGCTTTTATTGTCTCGTCATTGAGCAAGCTAAAGAGAAAGGGTACTTAAACAGCACAGCTCCAACACTTCCTTAATTAAATACTCTCTCAGCAAAAGGACCCAGAAACCTGTTCTCTGTCTGTTTGGGGAATTTATAGAGATACATGCCATTAACTCCTGTAGTAATTGCACATCTGAATTCCCAGTCTTTGTTTATGGAAGATGGAGTATTAAGGATTCACTGCACTGAATGGCTTGTTCTCAGATCTGTGTCCCTCGAGCCTCTGTATGAAAAGGTGCTGAGCTCCCTCACCTCTATCGACTTCCCATCCAGTAATGACCATAATGATTCTTTGCATTTTTAACCCTGAACTGTGTGATCAAAGCAACACACAGGCATCGATTAGATGGAGAAAAGGAAAGGCAGCAAATGTCAGCCCAGGGATTCTCCACTCTTTGGATCAGAAACCTGACAGGAAAAACCATATTGGATTTAAAACCTCTACAAGTGACGAGCAGAAAATCTGGGGAACATTTTCTTAGGTAAATTCAGTATCTAATGTGGATCTCAATATTTCATCTGACCAGAAATCTTCTCTGTCTTTTTTCTGCAGTTCACACGTACAAGATCAGCGTGTTCACTGGGGATATCTATGGTGCTGGGACAGATGCCAATGTTTTCCTAAATATCTATGGAGATCTGGGGGATATGGGAGAGAGAAAACTCAGTAAATCTGAAACAAACTTCAACAAGTTTGAAAGAGGACAGGTACAAATGCAAAGGGTTAATGACACTTTCAATTTCTCAGTCTTTAACCTATCAAGTCAATGACTGTCTTTATAGGCTGAGTTTTCCTATGAGGGATGAATTGATTGATTCCATTTACCACATTCATTACCTCTTAAAATGCTTTGTATGGATTGTCAGCTGGGTATTATAACTGACAGGCACTGCAGCAAACAGACAGATGTTCCTATGAAGTCACTGATGGACAAATTATGAGCTTGGTCCATGAAAACTGACTTGAGCTGTGAGCTGCAGATTCCCACAGTGCCTGTGCAACTGATTTGCATGCACACAGAACTTGTTGGAATTCGCCTCAAAACTTGATAAACTGATGGGACTTAAATTGTGTCTGTGTTTGAGAAAGTAACACCAAAAGTGATGCTTTGTGGTCATCCCGTGAGTCATTTGGATATAATGATGGCAAGGAGTCTCTTACCTGGATTGTTCATACAAATCTAACTGGATTAGAAAGGGAAGCATACTTAAAAACCTCCCAGGATTTCAATATTCTAACTTGTTGTAAAAGTGGTGATTTTTGCACCTTCCCTACTAGCAGAAGCAGGCTTTAAAACACTTCCCTGAAGAACAGTTTTAGCTTACAGATATGCCTCTATAGACTTCTGCAAAGCTTTTAGCCAAACACCATCCTGCAATATGGAATTTAAACATATGTGTTCTGTAGTCTCCCTTTTCTGCTTTTTTTCCAGTAGATGATCTGTTGAGAGTTTGTTAACACAATCAACTGCTCTTGAACACCCTGCAGGAGGACACGTTCACGATAGAGGCTGTGGACCTTGGCATTTTATACAAGATCAAGATTCGTCATGACAATAGCATGATCAGTCCTGACTGGTTTCTGGAAAAAGTGGAGATCCTGGATGAAACCACAGAGGAGTCGTTTGTTTTCGTGTGTGAGCGCTGGCTCTCTAAGAAGAAAGAGGACAAAAAGATAGAACGTATACTTTATGAACAGGTACAGTCAGGGCTCAGAGCAGATTCCACTGCTACTCGTAAAAATAAAATTATTGAATATCTGGTTGAAGTCCAAGGTAGCTCGTTAGGGACTCAGAGGGCTTTTGGCTTATCCAAAACGAATTTCTGATTTTCAGAGAAGAGCTGAAAGTAAGGCCACCCTCAGCCCATCATCATTAGCTCTGTAATTTGTGATTTCAACAGAAAAATCAAGGAGTGTAAGTGGAACTCTTCAGATGAGAGTTCACTACCTTGCTGATACACAGCAGAATACATTTCCCTGCTGCTGTCCTTGCTATGTCCACAAAGCAGGTTAGTAATGGGTCCCACTATTCAAAGTCCTCCAACCAGAATATTGAGTCCTTTGACTTCATCTTCACTTGGACTGGATGGTTTTTTCCTTTCAGATCCCTGTTCCACTGCTGCCAGACATAAAAACCTGGGTCTCCTTGCTACCACTCAAAGCACCAAACGTTTTTTAATGAAATGTCCTTTCTACTTGCACACTCTCTACTGCTTATCGGCCTGGTGCAGCTAATTGGAATTCGAGGTACATGCTCTAATTAAAATTAGCAAACAAGATTAATAGACTTCTCTTACTTCTATACAGTGAGACATAATAAAGCAGCTGATTATAAGTTCATTTTATTTAAGGAGTCCACTTTGCAGAATACAGTGACATTTTAATTGACAGTTACCACTAAAATGATCATCAGTGGAATTGGCCCAGGCTCATCCTGAATGCAGCAGAGCGGATGTAAGAGGAGTTACACCATGGATGAGTGTTGCCATATGCTGCCTCATAAAACTGCTATGAGTGCTTGTGGACACCCTTGCCCTGTTGCTTATGTCAGTTCTTAACGAGGAAAAACTAATCACTCCTGGATTTTTTTTTATCTTACCACACAGTTGACTGTGTGGTAAGAGCCTCACATTTTTTGGACAATGACACCAAATGCATTGTCAGTAGCTCTTCAAACACAATTGGTGTTTCATATCACTCAGCTTTGCAGTACCTCTGCCTCTTATAATTTTTGGCTTGTACGTAATGAGCAGCCCTGGAGAAGGAGCTGGGGGTGCTGTGGGTGAGAGCTGCTCCTGCCCTGAACCCCCTGTGCCCTGGGCTGAGCCCCCAGCATGGGCAGCAGGGAGGGGAGGATTCTGCCCCTCTGCCCTATGCTCAGGTGAGAGCTCAGCTGCAGAGCTGCCCCAGCCCTGGGAACAACAGCACAAGGAGCTGGAGCTGCTGCAGCCAGGCCAGAGGAGGCACAGAGATGCTGCCAGGGCTGGAGCAACTCTGCTGTGGGGAAAGGCTGAGAGAATTGGAATTGCTCAGCCTGGAGAAGAGGCAGCTTTGGGGTGACCTAACTGTAGCCTTCCAGTACCTGAAGGGAGCTGACAAGAAAAAGAGAGGGAGACAATTTACAAGAGTCTGGAGTGACAGGACAAGGGGAAATGGGTTCAGGTTGAAAAAGAGTAGGTTTAGATTTGATATTAAGAAGAAATTCTTCCCTGTGAGGGTGGTGAAACACTGAAATAGGTTATCCAGAAAAGCTGTGGCTGCCCCATCCCTGGAAGTGTGCAAGCCCAAGTCGGACAGGGCTTGGAGCAACCTGGTCTAGTGGAAGGTGTCCCTGCCCATGGGGGGTTGGAACAAGATGACCTTCAAGGTTCCTCCTATGATTCTATGATTCTATGAGCTCTGGCACTGCTCCATTGATCTGAGTTTCCTACTGCTCAGACAGGTGGCACAAAAAAGGTCACAGCTCACTTAGGTCTATTATATTTTCTTTTATTATCAACACACTCCAAAACAGCCTGTCCAGGTTACCAATGAAGTAAGTGGATGGCCACCAGTACAGTACAAGTCACATTTATTTGAGCTATACTGATCAAAAAGGTACTTGGGGGATTACTGGGATTTCTGCTCATGTTCATGGAGGCACATGGGAACAGCTGACAACACTTGAGCACTCAGCTTCATTACCCTCCCAAACATGCCTCCCAACCAGAGCTACGAGGGCGAGCGGAACAGCCTGGATGGCTCCTCCCTCAGTGCATCCAGCCAGGACAGCAATGCCAACCTGAAGGAGCCCAAAAAATCCAGCTTGGTGAAGGCAGCAGAGGAAGGCTCACGTGAGTGATCATGCCTGTTTGGTTGCATGCATACATGTGCTCTTGGCTTTCAGTGCTTAAAGGCTGTGTTTGTCCTGCTGAAGTGCAAGAAGAAGTAGAACAGCAAATTATTTCTCCTTTCCTTGTGCTGTTACTGCTTTGGGAAAGGCTGGGTCAGGGCTTGTGTTTCTGTGTTTGTTGCTTTTCCTACAACTCTTCAACCCCAACAGTGGAATAAGTCGTGAAGTTCATAGCAAATTCAGTGTTTCCAGACTGTTTCTTTGACTTAATCAAGCTGGTATTTCATGATGAAGTATTATTTAATTACAATTTAAATGTGATTTATTTTAAAACCCTTCAGGTCTTTTCCTTACCACACTTAGCAAGCATCACAACAAATGTCTTGTTGGTCTAGTGGAAGGTGTCCCTGCCCATGACAGCAGAGTTGGAATGAGATGAACTTTAAGGTCCCTTCCAACCCATGCTTTTCTATGATTCTATGATTTTCTGATTTATATACCCTTTTCTGGACTACCTCTGTGTTCCAGGTCAATGACTTACCAGCGAAATTGAACCTACAGTTTTGTGATATCCTACATGGGGCCTTTTAGCTTTAGATCAGGATTTTAGATGTACGATTACAATACTGTGTTGTATTGACTAAGTGGGCAGCAGCTGCATCACAGTCACTGTCTGTCTGTGTGCTCTTAATCCATAGCAAGTGCAAAATGATTAAACTTATCTTAAACTTCTATGGCCAACTGAGTGTAAACAATATAATTTGCCTCAGGGGTTAAAGATAACTACCCAGGGGGACTCACAGAGTGCAAGAGTGCTCACATGGATGGTTTGCAGTTTCTCTGGTTTCTCTGATGCCTGGTAGCTTGCTGTGGTGTGACACCTGGGTTGCACATCCCACACCTTTCATTTGGGAAGCAAATGTAATGGTGGACATTGCTAAACATGGTCTGCAACCCATGTGTCTTGGGGCAGCCCTTCTTTTGTAATCCCACATCGTGCTCAAATAAAAAATAAGTGATTTCCATGTTCCTTCTGATATTACTTCTGTGCTGTGACAATGGATAACATCTGCCATTCTGGCATTCCATGTAGTTTCACAAATAATGGGTAAAATACCATCATCTCCCCTGAGAGCCCCTCTCCAGCAGAGCTAGGACAGTTCCCATCATCCCCATTGTGCCAGGGTGGTCTTTCTTCTCTGAGTCCTGGAGCTTGTCATCACCCCTATCTCTGTTTGGTGACATGGCCTCATTAAGGAAACTGCTTCCTGCAGGAATGTCAGATAAGATGGACTGGGAGAGCCAACAGCCACCTCCTGAGCTGGATAAATGAGCTCAGCTGGTGGACTAAGGAAGTGGTGTTGGGAGTTGGCTGGGAAAGGGAGTAATTTTGTCACTCAGCTCAGTCCTGACTGTGCCATGATCAAACTGGCAGAGGGGCACTGAGGGGCAGGAGGTGGAGGATGTGGGGATGGAGCTCAGGGAAAGGTCCTCTTGGACAGGATGCTGCATAGGTCTGAACTGGGAATCATCCCCTGTGCTGGAAGACAGCCCTGGATGGATCCCTGAGGAAATTCACCCCTCTGACAGAAGAACACATGGCCTTGAGCAGCCTGAACCCTGTGCTGACAGTCAAGGACAGAAGGAGATGGGCTGGAGGACCTGTGGTGTCCTGCTGTGGCCACTTGCCCCACATTTTGCATTCTCCTGTGTCTGAAAAAAGGGAGTCATGAGTCCCAGATGAGGAGGGAGGGAATATATACTAATTTAATGGTCCGGTTTTCAGAGGAAAGAACAGCAAAGAATGCTTCCTGCTCTCTGGTAGTAAGCTACTCTAGACCTCTGTATCCACTTTTTAAAGTGGGAAATTATAGTTACTCATAGTTCTTGTTTCTTTTTTATAGGTGTTTCAAGTACTTTGGCTTAAGGATCAGCCAGAGATGCTGGTAGTTCTCTGAACTTAGTCTGTCACACGATAACAGGACAAAATCTGTATAGAAGAAAATGTCTCTAATCAAAATATACTTTATATAAAAGTCTGGAGATGTCCTAAACATGACCCCTCAATATATTCTTATAAAATCTGCCTTGACTACAGCTAAGCCCTTTTTGCTGCTAAACGCATTGCGTATCATTGTGCTGATGCACCCACTGGAATGTAAATTATACCATGAATAGGAGAATAAATCTTGCCTAATCATCAGCTCATTTTGTGTTGGTACACAAAATCCTCAAATTGGGACTGAATGAATCTTTCTGGGTTCTGCTCTGTCCAGAGGTAAGGACAGATTTTATCAGCATCAATTCATGCCTCTCCTGATGTTGCACAAGTATTCTGAGTCTGATGTGAATTTCTAGTACAACCCCCACCTCAAAAATATTGTTAGTCATCATAAAGCCAAATTAGATGTCAATCTTGGGTAATTTGAAAATCAGCCAAGTTTGGTTTGGTTTTTTTTTTTTTATTTATAAACCTTTTTTTTTTTTAATCAGAAAAGTGATGATGAAGCCAGGCTGTTTTGAGTCTGTGACGAAGCAAGTTGCAGAGCTCTGAGTCTTGTCAGAACTGTTTGAACAGCCCTGCACAAATGTTCTGAGAAATCAAACGAGTATTCAGCGACTAATTCTGCACCGCCTGCTCGGCTTACCCAAATGAGCTTTTGGAAAGCCCTTGAAAAGCAGTCTGGCACTTCCTCCCTTTTAACAGCTGAACTGAAATTTCTGAAAACCACAGAAAAACCACCTCCTCTTTTACCAAGCCTCGCCCTGAAGATTTTTCCCCCCAACCAAAATTATTATGCAACGCATAGAATTATTGAGCGACTTACCTTTAATACAATGGTTGTTCTCTTCTGTCTGGATTTGTACAGGGATGCTGAAACCCTGAGCTGCCCCATAGATCACAGCAATCCTTGAATGAGGCACAAAGGAGAGCATCTGTGGTTGTTCTGGGACATTCAGTCGGTGATGGCTTACCTTGGAGTCAGCACAGATTTATTTTTCTTTATTGAACGGGGAGTGTAAGATCACTTTGGCCTAATAGCCTGTTTAAGATTTAGGTGCTCAGACTCATCTTCAGGAAGGTCTCTTGGTGTCAATAAGGATTCAAGCCTTTTGCTGTTCTGTCATCCATTAGGGAGAAATCTGGACTTATAACCACCTTGCAGCCAGTAGGGTTGTCTGGGGAAATTAACCCTTGCAGAATTGAGCCCCAAGCGTGCCATGGGAAAGTAATCTCCAAAGCACACTTGTAGCCCAACAAAGCATGATGTTATCACTTCTCCAAATGAATTCAATGGGATGTGAACCTATTTGGCACGCACAGCTGCTCCCTCTGATGGGATGAGTCCCTGGTTTTCTCCAGTCTCATACAAGTGCATATGAGTGTGGGTTTTCTGAGGAACAAACCTCTCTTTGTCGCAGTGATCCCATACCACATCACCGTCACGACAGGCACTGAGTACGACTCCAGCACCGACAGCCGCGTCTTCATCATCATCATGGGCCCTCAGAAAGTGCAGACTGAGAGGCTGTGGCTGGATCTTCCAGAAGGAAAGGATGAGTTTGCAGATGGCTCTGTGGAGAAATTCTCAGTTTGGGGCCTGGATGTTGGGGAGATCAAAAAAGTGGAGGTATGTTGTGAATGCAGTGTGAGTGCTGGAGGCGTGTGGAATACGTGGCCAAAGAAAGCACGTGGTTCTGTTATTCTTAGCAGTGAAGGAAAGGCTCTTGGGTCCAAAAGGGATGTAAACAGGACTGTGCTGATGGGATTTCACATGTGTCTGAACCTGTAAATAAGTGTGCTTTAATTCGCACAAAACCAGGATCCTCGTCAGGCTGAAAATAATTGTGAATTGTAAGGAAGCTATAACATGTCTCAGTTTTGTCCCATCCCTGGCATTGCTTTTTCTTACTCAGTCCATTCTATTGCCATATGCAGTGAAGGTTCCCAGGATGCACTTCTTCATCAGTTTTTTCAATTCTAGTAGTGAATTTCTTCGCTACTTCCAATTGGGTTTCATAAATTGTGAGAAACACATCTTGTATAATTTCCTAGCTAAACATGAAAATTGTTTTCACAGCTTGGAGGACACAGGGTTAGAGAAGAAAATTAATCATAATTTGTAAGTAATGTGTGCAAATAGATTTCAGTACAGGAACCATTTTTTCTGTTATGGCTCAGGGAGACACAATTTGCATAGACTTTCTATCACTGGGCTTAAACTTCACATGAATATTCCAGAGTGTTTGTGTACCTCATTCTTGTTTCATATGGCAGTTCCATCTCCTGAAATCTTGTTCCAGCCCCTCAAGTACTGAAACCCACAGCACCTGAGGATGCCAGTAGCCTATTTAATTTTATTTTTAACCCAGGCCCTCTGTGGAAGTAAACCTACCTGTCGATGTGTGTGCTTGTATAATTGGAAAGAGACAAGAGAGAGGGAGAAATCCTAACTAATAAAAAAATCTTTGCATCTGAACGTCCTGTTGTCACAGCTGAGAGACTGAGTCACTTGCACTACCTTTCACTCAACCAATGAATTTTGACATCTTGAGAAATCTCTGTATCAGATTTGAGATTATTATCAAACCATTTTCTTAATGTACTCCAAGTGCCTGGTTATTATGTGTATTAGTGGCTCTTCCTATCTTAGCCCATCTCGAAGTCAAACTTTGACAGTGAAGCAAGTGAACCAATCCTTCTCTTCTGGACTGTGCACTCATGGAAACAGCCATGGAGCGGGACAGAGAGGAAGGAAAATTACAGTATCAGCCCTCAGTGTCAGAGAGACAGGAAGAGCAGCCTGAAGACTGAAATAGAAAGGGATGCTGGAAAAGAGACAGTCAGCAGAGTAGGGAATGGGTAGAAGATAGAAGAAAGTAGAAGACACTTTGAAATAGGCAGAGGCAAGCCAAAAATTAATTTGAAAAGGAATACAAAGGGGAAAGAAGATAAAGGGCTGGAAATCAAATGTAGGGAGCTAGGAAAAGAAATAACATACATCTTTCAAGCTGGTGATGTTCTTCTGCTGCACTTTCACCCCCCTATGCTCAGTGATCTCACCAGTCTGCTGCCTCACCCCTGGCTCATTTCTCCCTTCTAGTTTGTAACTCGCCAGCTCTCAGCTGAAGGAGCCACCTGCTCCTGGCCTTCTGCCTTCCTTCCTGCAGTGCCCTCAGCTTGGAAGGTCCCTTCACTTGGACCCGTGTCCCAGCGATGACATCTATGTGCTAGTCTGCCGTGGTTGCCATGGCATCAGTCCGCATTTTCCTTCTAGAAAATTGCAGTGTTCGGGGACATTGCAGAAAATTGCTAGTTATCTACTTGGTGAAAAGTGAGGAACAGCTCGTTCTTGGATTTGGCATTTGTCTGTTTGTGTAGAAGGTGAAAAGTTCTGAATATGAGTTACCATGTGAAAATAGCATGGTACAGGGATTAAGTTTCCAGGAGCCCCCTGGATAACCCAGGCAGCAGACTGTACCATTTAGTGAGACTGTGAGATTCTCAGCATGAATGCCACTTCCAGTTTGGTATTATGCTCCTGCTACAAATACACTCCACTGAAAGCAGAAACACTGGAACATGAAGTAATTTGAAAGGAGCCCATTTATTCTTGTCTTGTAAGGCTACAGATATAATATTTACTACTGGTCTACTTTAATAGACACACTGACGTGGAAATAAATGGCACAAGTTATTTGGTGTAGACATTTTATACTGTGTTTTTAAAACAAGTTTTGATATTTCTTCTGCTAATGAATGAAAGTATCTCTGTTCCCAGACTGTTGTTGCTGCAGAGAAACACAGGTTTGTCTAGGAGAGCCCTGCATTGGTTTGCTTTTATAAACTTCCTCTGGTTCAGAGCCTTTCTCCATCACGAACACAGAGGAAAACCAAGGACACACAAATGTTGCAAGTCCAAGTCCAGTCCCTCAGTGACTGGGGACCTGACCCTCAGGTCTCTCTAACATTCTCTGAGCTTCTTTCCACAAAAATTCTCTCACTTTTCCCTCTGCCACTGTGCTCAATTTCTCTGGGATTGTGAGCTGCTCAGTATAAATTGTGCATCTCAGCCTCAGTGATGTGCAGTCCCTTGAGGACAGCAGGGACAAGTTACAAAGGTTTTCAAACAGCCCAAAAATCTACCTGCCTTTGAAGTTCTGTCATTCTAATTTAGTTCAAACATCTCAGTCCAAACCACTTGTTGTGATATTGATATGCACATCCAGCCTATGCTGCTGGTGTGGCCACAGTTTGGGATTATTCACTGTATTGGCATGGTCTGTCTAAAGATCTGCCTGGTATTGAAAGTCAAATCCTGGTGCTCTGCTCCTAAAATCCAGCTGTAAGGAAGACTTGGCTGATACTGATTGAATTTGTCCCAGAATTTGCATTTTTCTTGAGGTCCTTGGAAATCTGCTTGTGGGCAGGTTTTCCAAGGCAGCTGGATGCACGGGTTTTTTCCTTCTGGCCTGTCACTGATGTCAAAGAATTTAAAGTTTGCTCTGAAAATGTGGCACCTAGCAATGTCTTGGAATGATGCTTTGCCCAGGGAATTTGTCATTCCCACCCCTGAAAGTGTTCAAGGTGAGGTTGGACAGGGCTTGGGGCGCCCTGGGATAGTGGAAAGTGTCCCTGCCCATGGCAGGAGAGTTAGAATGAGATGAGCTTTAAAGTCTCTTCCAGACCAAACTGTTTTATGATTCTATGATTTGGGCAAGTGGGGGTGTACAATGAACTCACAAGACCAGCAAATTTTATAAAGCTCATTCAGATTTTCTCTCCAGCTGCTTTGTCCCTGCTTCCCTGCAGAACCATGGCCCTGAACTTTCCCCACTACCTCATCCATGCCATCCTGCAGCAGAGGATGACCCTCAGAGAGGCTTTGGGCTTGGAAAAGTTCAGCCAAGCTGGCAGGGAGGGAATGGGAAGGAAAGTGTTATATTCCCATTCACCTCACACCCCCAGAATTGGAGGATTAATGCATCCATTGTAGACTTGAATTTCCCTAGTGGTTAGCTCTAATTTTCTGCAGCTGCACAGACATTAGTACAGCAATAATACTCCTAATAGCAGTGATGGCTGGGACGGTCAGACAGAAAAGATCACTTGTTTTTTGGGAAAAAATAGATACCACAGATATATCACCCAAGATGGATCTGTTATTAAAAAATTGCTTTCTGAGCCTCCTTAAATATCCTAATAATTTAAAACCAAAAAACAGTGAGAACTAAGGACCTAATCTTCCTAGTAAAGACACAAACAACATTTTCTCTGAAAATAATGCAGTGCAGGTAGGTGTTTTATGGACAGGTAGCTTATTGGAACGATTGTCTGACCAAGGTTCATACATCAGCCTAGATACATAATTTTGCTTTCAAGTCTGCCCCAGGTTGAATTGCCCACCTTCTTTAAGAGGGACACATGCAGGTTCTTGGAGAAATTTATGCTGTCAGCATCCTTTTGGTGCTGATATACCTGCAGGAACACTGGCTCCTGCCAGATTCAGCTCCAGGTGGGCTCTGGCTTTCATAAACTCATCCCTGCACACTTGTGCAATGTCTCTGTGTATCTCCAGGACCTCTGCCCCTGCTGCCACCTCTAGTATTCTTCCTTTTTTGGAAGAATACTAAATTTTTAATACTTAAATTTTGTCAGGAGTTCCTTGTTCATCCATACAGGTTTGTGGCCACCCTTGTGTGCCTTTCTGGTCTCCAGGATGGATCATTCTTCAGGTTGGAGGAGGTGGTCCTTGAAAATCAACCAGCTACAGCTGTAAGCTCTGTCTGTTGTCTCCTGTACAAAGACAGAGCTTTTGCAGTCTGAGGAGGCAGGAAGCAGAGAAACAGCCTCATACATATAGCTCACTTTTATGTGGATTTGTGAGGGAAGTGCTTGTAATAATACATGTGGGTGTTTGCTGAGCTGCATCTTTCCTCTTGGCTATAAAGCTTTGAATAATCACTTCCAAGCGCAGTGACAGAAGTGGGAAGGCTTATAAAGGTGGAGAAATGTGTCTGCTGCTAACTGAAAATGAGCATATAGAGGTCAATGGAGCAGGAGCAGAGTAACAAGAGACTGGACGTGTTTTCATGTAGGTCAGTCCAGTCTACCTTGCATTTTTTTGAGACTGGCCTTCCCTCATGCACACCAGCTGATGACCTGAGCTCCCTTGCCCACGGCAATGGCACTGTTTCAGAGTTCCCTCTACCCCTTTGTGGAATGGTTTGTTGTGATGGTGTACACAGACCCTGAATCCTTCACTGCTGGGTGAATTTCTCATCCAGAGAAATCCCCTTTCCCCAGGAGGTGTTTTCTCTCTGTTCCTCACAGGTGGGGCATGATGGTGCTACCCCTGAGAGCTGCTGGATGCTGGAGGAGCTCACCATCATCGTGCCCACCAAAGGCGTCATGTACAACTTTGTCTGCAAGTGCTGGCTGGCCAGGGACAAAGGTGACGGGCTCACCTCACGAATCCTCAACATCCTGGATGCAGAATGTGTGAATGTGGGTGTCAAGGTAGGCTCCAGGCTCTCTTTGTGCCTCTAGCTGCTTCAGAGACCTCTGCTGACGGAGGCCATGTGTCAGCAGCTCCCATACTTTGACGTCTCCAAGTGAATTGAGCCTTCTCTTTGCTTTCCTTTCCTATGCCATTTTATTAGCCAAGTCTTTAGGCATGGTTTAGAATCATGACTGTTTTGAACACTGTTAGTAAGGCTGGCTGGACGCAGCCATGGCACAGAAGGAAGGGGAGAGCAGGGAGGACACAGTTCAGCAGCCTGTTCTCCTTTTGCTCCCCACTGAATCACCTGGTAACCACAGAGTGGGAGTAGCTTCAAGGTGAAGGAAGACTTCTAACTCATCAGATTAGAGCAGTGGAAATACCTTAATATTTCAAGCTCTCCATTCTGTGGCTATGTTCCAAATTTTTTAAAAGGGGACAGGGAAATTAATAATTATTGGAAGTTGTTGAAACATGAAATCATTTGTAAAACTGATCTTTGGTGAGAATAACTGATTAAAGTTGAATCAGTGATGAATAAAAGTCTATAGTCTTTTCACCCATATATATGAATTTCGAAGTAATATCTTCTATGCCATATTTCAAACAAGTACAAATTGGAAAGCCGAGCTGTGCTGATTTGTAGATGTAAGATTTGTGGCAGAAATAACAGTCTGGATGAATGTGGCAATAACACTGTGTTTAAATACCTGTGTGGCAATTTAAAATCTCTATAGATGTGCTTCTATTTACAGTCAGGTTACACTTTCATAGTACATTATTTTTTCTTTGCGCTGCTCTTGATTCCCAAGCTAAAGATATTCTCCTGAAATCTTTCTTTTTCCCCACACATGCAAAAACTTGATAACATTTTTATCATATATGAAGGATTCACCAAATCAATGCAGATTTCAGCAGTGGAATTGACCTAAGAGGGTATAAAAACCTGCCTCAGACTTAATACCAAGGTTAAAACTAACCTCATAAAAATGTCCCATCTGTCGTTTAACCTCCTGGATGAGGTTTCCAAATTCCTCTTCGTGAGCTGATAACTTGCCCATAGATTGAAATGGATGTTAATGAAGACTTATATTCAGTCTTCCTTTAAAAGCACAATCCTGAATATTTATTTCCATAAGAACGCCAAAAATAGACACAACTAACTACAATCTTTTTCCTGTGATACCAGGACAGAAACTTGATGGGAGATTTGAAGGAAAAAGGGGGAGATGCTTGGGACATGAAACCAGATGAGCATTTGACGTTTGGATCAGTCTCCTACTCGAGGGAATTTGGGACTGTTCCCTAGTAAATATCTGTAGTTAGAAACTGAGTCTTACAGGTTTTTTTAGAGTTCAAAGACAACTGATAGGTTTAGCATCATTGGCAAGATTAATACTTTTTTATTTGTCTTTTGCTTGGCTTTTGTGCAGCTATATATACCCATTTAATTTTCTTCTTGGCTTGCTATTCCCTCCTTTTGCTTTTAATTGAGTATTTGCCTTACCATACTTAGAGAAATTACTCAATGTCCACCATAGTCATTAAAAGCCTTTAATGCATTGGTAAAAGAGTTTTTATTCTCCTTCTTATAAAAATAGGATGCATTGCAAAGATTTAAAATATGTGTTGATGAATATGTGATTCGCAGGTTACTCAGGTTCAAACAAATGTGATTATTTCTTTTACTACGTTATTCCTTTGCCCTGTTTATTTATGTGACAGCCAAAATTCAGGCCAATAAAACTGGTCTAGCAGTTCACTATTTGAAACATGGTTACTTGGGGCTGTTTCTTGATATTCTTCCACATCCTAAATCCAGAGGTCTTGCTACCATAGCTATGATCTTGAAAGCATCTAATGGCCTAGAAGTCTTAAAACTCCTGACAGCTGCTGGGACTTGCACATTTTTTACATATTTATTCTGAGTGTTATTTTTCCCATGTCAGGAGAAAATAACAGAATTAGGCTAGTAGGGTGAAAATTAAAAAAACATCTTTTCACAAACTGGCACACCTTCAGTGCATGCAAGATCTGGGAGGACTCTGCATCTGCTGCAGCAGTGAGCATCTCCTTGCAGAACAGGATAGCTGAATTTTTGTGCCACAGGGAGTGCTCTGATGTATAAACCTCCAAACTGTTACTGATATTGGAATAAATGTTGTCCAGATGAACACTGAGCTTCTGGGGGAAACATTTTGCAATGGAGAAAAAGAAACAATTGTGGTTTTGTAGAGACTTTTTTTTTAAATTAGCAAGAGTTTGGCACAGTACAGAGGTGTGGAGTGCTGGATGTGACCAGGCAGAGATACTGGTAGCAGAGAGTTTGAGACACAGCTATTGAAGTGATAGTTGTGACTCCTGTGAAGGAGCAGCTTATGAGGTCTTCATCACTGGTGCTGCAACAGGACAAGGGATAATGGGTTTAAACTGAGGGAGAGTTGCCTTGAATCAGATAAAAGGAAGAAGTTTTTTACACTGAGGGTGATAGGACACTGGTATGGTTTCCCCAGAAAAACTGTAGTTCCCCCATCCCTGGAAGTGTCCAAGGCCAGGTTGGATGGGGCTTGGAGCAACCTGGGATAGTGGAAGGTGTGGAATGGGATGAGATTTAAATATCCCTTCCAACCCAATGGATTCAGTGATTCTGTGATTCAGAAGTCATCACAATGAATGTGTCTTCTTCTATACTGAGAAAATCTGCAGAAAAAAAATCATAGATGGAAGTCCTGTAGTTTTGATCTCTAACTTTGCCTCTGAAAACAATGGTGTGGAGAGGAACCAAAAAGTTGTGTTGCAGCCTTTTCTGTCATGGAAGTAGATCTCCAGGAAAGTCTGTTGCCCTGTTTAGCATGGGTTAAGGACAGCTGTTTAAATAAGGCCTTCTGGTTGTTTCCAATCCTCACCAGATCCTCTACGAAGTCACAGTTGTGACTGGAGACATCGAAGGTGGTGGTACTGATGCCAATATTTTCATGACTGTCTTTGGATCCAATGGGACCACTGAGGAGATGCAGCTGGACAAAAGTGGAGACAGGTACAGTGACTGTCATTTTTGTTGGTTGGAAGTGATGACAGATTTTAGTGTCAAGTCAAGAAGCACTTGGGGCTCTGATCATGCCCACCCACTGAAGCACAAACATTTACTCCTAATTGACTTTATAGATTCAGAGCTGGGCCCCCTGTGTGTGTTTCTGTCAGATATTTAGTGAGCAAAGCAAAGGAGAGCACTGTATAGCCAGGAAAACCACCCTTTGTCATTTGTACAAGTTTTGTTTAACCTGTTCCTTGGTGGCTTTAGAGATAAGCATCTTGAACAAAAATATGAAGTCCTGCATGGTCTCCAAGAAGAACTGTGAACATTGCCCAGGAGAGCACTGGGAAATGGATGGGTGGTGGCACCGAATGTTGCCCTGATTTTACTAAAAAGGTGAATTCTCATGTTTCCTTCATCAGAAATAGCTAACAAAGCCTAGTCTGACGCCCACAATTCTGTAAGCCAAAAAACCCACACGTGCCACCACTCATCCATTTCCCGATGTTTTCCTGCTCCTTCCCAGCACCTTTCCTAGTACAGAAAGCTATGGCATGCTCAAGAATGAACCATCTTTTAGTGGCAGGCTTCACCACACTTAAATTTAAATTTGCTGCTTCTGATCTTATCCAGCAAAGCACCTACAGAGCATCAGAAGGGTGGGAGCTTTCAGCCACAGGGCTGGAGCTCAGCTTGCTGAGGAGATGCTGGATAACTGAAGACAAGGTGCACCTTGCACAGAGGTGTTTGCAGTGGGATGTTTTACTTGAAGCTGTCATAACAGAGTGGCTGTCTGGACAAGCACAGTTAAGATTGAGAGCTTCATGTGTTTAGTTAGTAACAAGCATGAGCCTTATGTGTTGTGAAAAAAAAAATGCTGCAGAGGTGCTGCTGACTAAAATGGCAGTGAGAAACACAGCTGAGTTATGCAGAAAACCACAGCACTTGGCTGCTGCCCATCACAGAGGGACATCCAGCATGTGGGGTGATGCCCCTGGGTTGTGGCACAAGTGTGGCCATCAGTGACATCCCTCTTACAAGACCCTGGGCAAGCCCAAACTGGCCTGTCCTCCTCTGATTTAATCCTATCACTCAGTTCTAGAAGGTGGGAAAATGGACCACTGCTGTTTGTATTCAGAAATTAAGCAATTTCACATCAGGGTACCTCAACCAAAAATCTCTAAAGGGTATCAAGACATCTCCAGGCTCTCAGGAGCAGGGCTGCAGTCCTGCTGCATCTGGCAAGGCAGCTCATACCCCTAAACCTTGTGGCCTCTGAAAACCTATCCCATTTGTCTACACGGGAGGGATGGACAATCCCTGATATAAGAATATGAAAATGAAATAAAGGAAAATTGAAAAGTCTCTATGCTATTAGCTGTTTCAGTTGTCATCTGACAGTAGGAGATCTGTGAAAGGTGTTGAAAAATCACAGTTGCTGTGTAAAGAAGGAGGAAGTGTAAGGCAGAATTCTTATTAAGTTAACATCCCCAGGATGCTGTGCTGTTCTACTGACACATCTCTGCTAGCTGGAGGTGCTCTCTATCACACCTTCAGCCACACAGAGCTCTTGTCATCTCATTAGCACCCTCTGCAGAGGACATTCATGTCCCCAAATTCACATCCTGTCTGTTTCCACACCGCTGCCACCAGCCTTCATCCAGCTGTTGACAGCACAGGCTTACCTGGCTCTTTTCCACACAGAAATCTCTCCAGCCCTTGCACCAGCAGTGCAGGGATGGGTGAGAGCTGCTGCAACCAAATGGTAAAAGGCACTTCATCTTTACTGGGGCCATCCAGTGCCAATTCACTCACAGCAGCTTAGTGCATTACGAAGAACCGTCTGTCTAACCTGCCGCAGATTTAAGGCAATTTTCGCTACATTACTGTTATTGCCAAGACCCCTGGGCAATGGAAATATTTATAAGGGCAGGCATGGGTAGGAAAGCTTAATGAAATCCTTTAGATAAATGGTTCAGTGTCCTGAAAAGGGAATAGCAGCAGTCAGCTTGTCTGGCTACTTCTTCCCTTCTCAATTTTTTTCAGGTTTATGTTCATCTTCATATAAATTAGGGGTAGCAAAGAGCTTTTGGGTCACCCATTTGTCACTTCGGCAATCACTTCCCTCTAGCACTTCCCTCTTGGAAGTAGCAGGTGAGTATCAGCATTACAAACTTCAAATAAGGCATTTACTGAAGATAAATAATGTTTTATTTTGCTAGCAGACATTTTAGCTTAGGGCTGCTCAGCCTGGAAAGCCTCGGAGTGAGAGATTTCTATGAAGCTTTGTAGGTAATAGTGATTGTAATAAAAACTGATCATAGGATCACAGCATAATTCAGACTGGAAGGGTCACACCTTTTTCTTAAATAGATGTGGAAATCAATCCAGTCCAGGGACAAAAGTACATTCTATTTCTCACAGTGAGGCAGGCTGTCTCTGTATCAGGTACCACAGAAAGACAAGTAAGAAGAAAAAAGGAGTTTTTCAAAGAGCAAACATAACCCTTTATAACCAGAAATGGACTGGGATCAAAATGCCCTGTCCAAATGCCTCTGGGATTGCAGAGAAAGCAATGCCTGGATGAAAACTGAGAGGCTTGAGCCAACCCCTATTGCTAACATCTGCAGCTATGCATGCTCAGATAATGGTGTGAGTATAATCACATCCATCCTGCAGGGGGTAATCTGAACAGAGGTTGGTAAAGAAAATGCTTTTTTCTCACATTCTGGCACTGCATGGCTACAGGAGGCTGCATGCCTTGCCAGGAACGAGATATCATCATTATGGATTGTTTCTATTATGGCAATGCCCACATCTTGCAGGGCTCTTCCCAAACCTCTCAGCACACTCAGGTAATTCCCTGCAAGGAGAAGTTTGCATAAAGGAGGAACCCCAACAACAGAGTGGTCACTGTGTGCTTGGTAGACTCCCTGGATTTAGCAGCCATTCTCCTTAGCAAGGTTTGGATTTCCAACTCCAAGACCAGAGCAGGTCTCCAGTATTTGGGGGGCAAACTGGAAGACACACTTGCTCTGAACAGAGTAATGGTGAGCCTGAGGCAGAACTTTCACTGAAGCAAGGCGTTTCTCACAGCACCAGTGGTGCCAAGAGGGAGGGAAGGTGCAGTCCTAGCCAATGTAATCTTCTTTGGGAAGCACATGTTAGCTGTTTTTTCCCTTCTCCTGCTTTCTGCTGATTGCTCTGGATGAGCAGTTCCTGCACATCCTTGTGCCTTTACTCAGCAGCCACGCGCCGGGGAAGGTCTTTCACACAAGGTTACACAAACCCTCCCTGGCTCTTACCAGAGGCAGAGACAGTTTGCAAATCCAAATCCCACAAATTCACGAGGCTGGTTTTGCCTCCATTCCAGCACAATTTGCCTGTGCTTGCTAAACCTGGGCACTGGGCTCCAACCTGCAGTCCTGGTGCTGCATTTCCCTGAGCTGCAGCAACTGCCTCTCTCCATGGCAAACACAAAGTTTTGTGCTGCACCTCAGGGAAAGGAGATGAGGCAAAATTATTTTGCCTTCTAGTTGGAACGGGCCAAGGGCAAGCAAGTGGGCAGCTGCCAGGAGGGAGGCGATGTGCAGAAGGCTGACTGTGAGTCGCTATTGTTCTGGTTACAAACAGAGAGCTAATGTATGCCACAGGCTGCCTGGAGCAGCTCCAGGTGGGCTGTGTTTTCCAGGGAAGGAGGAATCCCTGTCAAATCTGCACTGAGGTGTCTTGCCAACAGCACAGTAGCTGGTGCTTGCAGTGCAGGAAAGCTCAAGTCCAATAAAGAGCACTCATAAACTTTTAATTTGAGGCTGCTGGCACGGCGAGGGCTGCGGCGTGGGACGGAGATGCAGCGACACTAAAAAGCAGCAGGAAACCTCCTTGGTCTTGCAATCCCTGCAGGTTTGAGCGAGGCCAGGAGGACAGTTTCATCATGGAGATCGCCGATGTTGCTCCCCTGAGGAAGATGAGGATCCGGACGGACGGGAAGGGGACACGGCCGCACTGGTTCATGGAAAGGGTAATGCACTTGGCATCGTGCATCTCTCACAGCCTGGTGCCCTGCAGCCTCCCAGCCCCTGGCCAAGGGGAGAAAGGCACCCAGTGGCTTGTTTTTATTAATTTCCTGCACTTTTTGTCTTTAGTTTCTCATGGTTTTTCCCTGCAGGAATTGAGTCAAGAAAGAAGAGCTTTGCTGTAAAGCTTTATTGAGGGTGGAAATACCATGTCTGGAAGCGTTCAAAAGGCTTCTGAATGTGGCAAACTTGTGGGAGATGGTTTAGTAATGACCACTGTGGTGCTGAGTTAATGGGTGGATTTGATGATATTGGACATCTTTTCCAACCTAAATGATTCCATGATTTCACCACAGATTCTACGGTTAGATCTCACTGTCCTTCCCTGCATGAGCCTTTGTTGGTCACCAGGGCACCTGCAACATTTTCTGGTGCCTGGGATGTACCCTCAGCCCCTAAACATCTCTGACATGTGGGAATCTGAATCCATGGGAGGGTGGATGTTTTTCTGCCAGAGACACCCTGGGCTGGGTGGGACATTTCCTAATAATCCACCCAGTCAGCTGCATCCCATCTCTCCCCTTTCCTTCTCCTCTAGCACACAAGCAGATTTCTTTCTTTTCTTGTTCATACAAGTAAGGTGTCATTTTTATCATGCATTTTGAATGGAACATGCAAATTGATAGAATTTTTCCCTAATGTCCTACCTTGCATGAAAGTACAGTGCTTGCCTTTATCTTTTCTGACAAAACCATTTTTCAGTCAAAAGTGGTTTGCTTTTTGTGGGTCCCTATAGTTATATTTGTAAGATAGAGGGGGAATGATGTGCTGATTTCAGACCATCAGATGTCATTAATGGAGAAACACATCTCTGCCATTTTCCTTTGCCATACTTTTTCTGGAGAAGATGTTCTGCTGGATTTCTGCATCTTGACCTTTTTATGAGAACATTTGAAGACCCAGTAGCTTAACCATGGGCAGAAGGAATACTGCATGATTTTTTTTATTTGGCCTTTTATCCTTTTTGACTAGTTTACACAAATTCTTCTTTTTCCCATGGATATTTCTAAACACTGATTCTACCTAGCCATGAGTTTTCAGCGAAGTGATGAACTTCACTTTCAGAAGCATTTCTGTGCTGCACTACCATTTTCACTTCAGCATTTCCACTCCTAAATTTTTTCCTCAGTAGATGGGGATGGAGGAGAACTGAAAGAGAAATTTAGGTTGGATATTAGGAAGAAATTCTTTACTGTGAAGGTGCTGAAATGCTGGAACAGTTTGCCCAAGGAGATTGTGGATGCCTGAAGTGTTCAAGGCCAGGTTGGATGGGGCTTGGAGGACCCTGGGAGAATGGAAGGTGTCCCTGCCCACGGCAGAAGGTGGAACTGGATGAGCTTTAAGGTTGCTTCCAGTCCTTAACATTCTATGAATCTATGATGACACTTGTGCAGCTTTTCAAAGGATTAGATCTCCAGCACATATCTTTAGAATAGATTCCACAGATGCACAGCTTTTCTCCCTGTGCCTAAGGAATAACTCAATCTGTTCTCTGATTTGATTCAGATGTCTTGGTCAAACTCCCGTTGTAATTTCTCACATGCCTTCCCCTGAGTTTTATAAATCGTATTAATATAAAATGAAATAAAATAAAGCTTATTCATCCAGAAACATTCCAGGCCTTGCAACCATGAATCAGCAGTAGCACAGAGGCAAGGGATGGTGGCATCTTTATTTGTGACTTTCCACCTTCCTGTTGCCTGCTCTGTCCAGACATTCCAAAACCTCAACTTGCTGGACTCTTCTACCAAAAGCAAAGCTGTTCCAGGAAAATGGGCAAAGAGGACTCTCATTTGGACCTATCCAGCTGGCTTACAGCCACCTTCCAGCTTTACAGAAGCCACAGGTGGATGATGCACACAAGAACAGGTCTTGGCAACAGGCTTAAAAAAGGGCTTGTAAAGTGAGGGAGAGCAGCTTTTTAATGGGCAGAGGGTGACAGAACAAGGGGTAACAGTTTCAAACTAAAAGAGGAGAGATTTAGGCTAGATATTAGAAAGAAATTCTTGTCTGTGAGGGTGGTGAGGCCCTGGTACAGGGTGCCCAGAGAAGCTGTGGCTGGCCCTGGATCCCTGGCAGTGTCCAAGGCCAGGCTGGACAGGGCTTGGAGCAACCTGGGATAGTGGAAGGTGTCCCTGCCCATGGCAGAGGGTTGAACTATAAGGTCCTTAAGGTTCCTTCCCACCCAAACCACTCTTTTATAATCCTATTATTTTAGACTCTTATTAACATTATGGCTATAGTTTCTATTTTTCTTAGAGAAGCAGAGCACAGAGGATCTTCTAACTCCAGTGTTATGTAGAGAACTGTATTTATTGGTTTTCTTTGCCACCTTCCCTGCAAAGGTAAACACAGCATTTGCATTCCCAGGCAGAGGGTGCCTACAGAAGCATTCTGGAAGAGGGGAGGAAGGATTTGTGTTCTCTGATTTGTATTCCAGCCTTAAAAACTTACATAGCCTGGTGTGACATGAAAACTGATCGGAGCCCATTTCCATTTCTGTCAAAAGTGCATATTAAAACTGCATAATGAAATACTTGTGGGGGTAGTGCTAAACTCTCAGACAGATGGTTCACAGTTAGTGCTAACTAGCACAGTGAAATGAGAAGCTAGATTAAGCCATCAACCCCGTAATTAACCATTTGTTGCTCCATTTATCTACATGATATTCTCAGTTTTCTTGTTCTATTAAACTAACAATAAATGATCTTTTTAATTCGCTTTGGTCTTTTGGAAAACTGTTGCTAGCCATAATTTATACTGCTTTTAGTTTACCAGATATAGAAATGCATAAATACCAATTAAAATGCATGAATTATCAATGATTCTGTACACAGCCAAAAGATTCAATTTACAAGCAGGCAAGTGGTCGTATTTTTTTTCTGTCTACATAAAATACACTAAAATTTCATTCAGAATCTCAGCAAAGTAATGAACTTGGTGCTGAAAATTCAAACTGCGCCACAAGTAGCAATAAGTTTTAAATGCTGATACCGAAACCTCTAGAGGGAACAAAATTTGATTAGTGATGTTTTGCAACAAAATGAACATTATTCATCATTACAATGCCTGAAAAGGCATTGTGGATGTTCTCTGAAGCTGAGCAATGCTTTCTGATCACAGCACTGCTGAGAGGGACATAGAGTGTGGATCTTTTCCACTGACCTAATGCTGAATCTCATGTTCTTCCACATCAAGCTACCATGACACTGCTCCATGTTTCTGAAAAATCAGGGAACAGAGTCACAGAATCACAGAATCACAGAATCACAGAATCACAGAATCACAGAATCACAGAATCACAGAATCACAGAATCACAGAATCACAGAATCACAGAATGGTTTGGGCTGGAGGGAACCTCATAGATCATCTCATTCCACCTCCTGCCCTGGGCAGGGCCTCCTTCCACTATCCCAAGCCCCATCCAACCTGGCCTTGGACACTGCCAGGGATCCAGGGGCAGCCACAGCTTCTCTGGGCAATCTGTGCCAGGATCTCACCACCCTCAGCATAAAAAAATTGTGATTTTAATTAGGAAACTTATCTAATGCTTTGGAAACCTCTTCCTGGGATAACTGGTTCCTCAGTCCCTGTGATGATTTCACCTGCTGCCCAATGTCTCAGCTATGAAGTTGAAAAGCTAGGAAAAGAAGGGATGAAAGCTGAGTGAAATAGCAGGAATTATGAGACTGTTGAATTCTGCAGAGTTGCTTCCCTCAGAATTTTAATGTTACTTTGTGCTGTCAAAGCCAGACAGATAAGAAGCTGCCTTAATGAAGCACTAATTGCATTGCATTCAAACGTCACAAATAATCCTGCATGTGGGACTCGGTCTTTATTCAGTTCTTTCTCCTTTGTGTAAAGGAGATTAAGAGAATTTGAGAATTATTATTGAGAATTGAGAATTATATAGCTGAAGCTGACTTTTATTCTTTGCAAAAGAGAGAAGTCTATTTGTTTTATAGTCAGAAGGTCCTGGTTTAAAGTGAAGAATAATGACATGTAACAGAAGCATAAAATCTTGCATTTGAGCCTTTAAAGGTGAATTTCAGCAGCTGTGTATTTTGGTGTCAGTGGAGTGAGAGACCCTGTGGAGCATGTTTTACATGACATCTAGAAAAAGACTAGGTAGGGGTAAATCAAATAATCGGACATGTCAAACCTTTCCATTGAAGGAGACAGCATGCAATTAATTTGGTTTAAAATTCCTGTCAACTGCTGTATTTGCTCAGCTACAAAACAAATTATCAGCGTGTTATTCATACACACTTCTGCCACTTTCTTTTCATTGCTTATAGGTGTTCCACAGCCCAGTCAGCTTCTTGTATAATTAGCAAGAAAGTTCAAGCTGAAAAGCACTCTGGATGCCCACAGCAAGTTCTAGGTATCCTAAAAAATAGCTCAAGTGCAGTGTAAAGTAGTGGTCTCATTGCCAAGCAGTAGCTAGTTGTACTGAGAGAAACAGGCAGAAATTAAATATAGTCTCAGCTCAGCTTGCTGAGATGACTTTCTTGACCCTCATGATTGAAACCAAAATCCTGCATCATCCTCTGTGTGTGCAACACCCACAAACATGCTTCTTGCAGGATGGGATTCATTTTCTGCTATTTCAGTCACTGAAAAAGGCTACATTTCACCCCTTCCAGCAAGCTATTCAGGCCCCCTTTGTAGTCATGAGACAGATGGACCAGAGAGGGGGACATGACTTGAAAATCTCCTTACCTGCCCCAGTTTGGGTGGGATGTGTGGCTTCCCTGAGGACACCGCCAGTGACCACAGGACGTGTTTAGGCTGGCTGACCAGCATTTAGGGGGTCCTTCATGGGTAAGTGAGGCAATGTACCCACATTGTGACTCAGCAGGCAGCTGTGACCCACAGCTGCTGCTTCAATGTCTCTTGCTGTGATCACAGAATCATAGTTTGGAAGGCTGGAAAAGACCTTTAAAGGTCATCCCATTCCACCCCGTGCCACGGGCAGGGACACCTTCCACTATCCCAGCTTGCTCCAAGCCCTGTCCAGCCTGGCCCAGGACACTGCCAGGGATCCAGGGACAGCCACAGCTTCTCTGGGCACCCTGTGCCAGGGCCTCACCACCCTCACAGCCAGCAATTCCTTCCCAATATCCCATCTCTCCCTGCCCTCTGGCACTGGGAAGCCATTCCCTGTGTCCTGCCCCTCCATGCCTTGTCCCCAGTCCCTCTGCAGCTCTCCTGGAGCCCCTTTAGGCCCTGGCAGGAGCTCTGAGCTCTCCCTGGAGCTTCTCTTGTCCAGCTGAACACCCCCAGCTCTCCCAGCCTGGCTCCAGAGCAGAGTTGCTCCAGCCCTGGCAGCATCTCCGTGCCTCCTCTGGCCTGGCTGCAGCAGCTCCAGCTCCTTGTGCTGTTGTTCCCAGGGCTGGGGCAGCTCTGCAGCTGAGCTCTCACCTGAGCATAGGGGCAGAGGAGCAGAATCCTCCCCTCCCTGCTGCCCACACTAGACTCAGCCCAGGACAGAGTTGGATTTCTGGGCTGACATCTCTCGGGCAAAAGAGTTCATAAAGTGAATCTCTTTCCCCAGTCTGCTCCTCCTGTAGCACCACCCAGAGCAAGGTATCAGGGGCAGGTCTCTGTATCTGCCCTTGCTGCTCACAGGAAGATGCACTCAGATGCAATCAAACATCCTGGGTGAGGGGCTAAGGATGGAAAAAGCTGGCATTTTGCTCTGATAGTTTTGATAGCCAGATGTTTTTTCTCAGACAGCATCTGGAGAGCTGAGCATGGGCTGGGTATTCGTGAGAGGCCTGACCTCTCTGTCTGTCACTGCTCTCCAGCTGACAGCTCTAATCTGCTTCTATCCCCACTGCTTCCCTGGCAATTCCCTGCAAGCTTTGCCCAGGACATTTTGCCACTAACAGTGTCATGGTCATTCCCAAGCAGGTCAGAGGTACTGCTGGCTGAACCTTCTCCAGCATAGAGTTTATGCAGCAGGGTGGGGGGAAAAAAGACATTTTCAGTCAACCTTTTTTCCCTCTTGGTTTTATCAGTGGTCATTCAATTTTGCAAATTTCAGCCAAAGAAAACTTTCTGGGTTGGACTTCTAAGAGCGTGCAGGCATTGTTCACACATCCTTTGGAGAGGACACCCCTGTGCCCCAGCAGAAAGGCCACCAGCTGGGGTGGGGAACACCTGATTTCTTGGTTCAAAGCAAGGATTTGATTCAGTACCTCTTGACTCATAGCACAGTTTTTTTGACCACAAAGTGATAGTGTCACTGGCTATGAATAAGCAGCTTTTTAGAAAAGTGGGACATCTTCTACAGCCAAAAATGTCCCAGGACAGGACGGTGAAGGTGCTACATTACAGACCCCTGTTTAGCATCAGGCAGAGTGAAACCCCCAGATAAGTGTCCTACCCACAGAACCATTCAGTGCACAAATAGCATGGCTTACTGCTCAGCTTTGGTATAGCTACTGCCCTCCTTAAAACAAATTTTTGTAACCTGGAGCAGTATTCTTCTTTTGAACTTCTAAAGACTCCAGCAAGGCTTGGTTGGGGTCAACAGAAGGCCCTGGACTGGGACACCTGAAGTTTGAGGACAGAATCTGAGCACATTTTATCTCAAGATAAGTTTTACTGAGTTTTTTTCTTAGGCTGATATATGAGCATGTGGTGGAAGGTCACTGAGGTGTTTAAGGGGCCACAGGAAGCAAATGGCACACTAGGAAAGGCTGAGAAAAATAGAGTTTTTAAGCAATGACAAGAAAAGGCTGAGGGGTAATCCAATTACAGTCTTCTGCTGCTTGAAAGGAGGTTACAGAAACCATTGATCCAGACTCTTCTCAGAGGTGGACAGCAAAAAGGCATGAGCAATGGACAGGAGCTGCAGTGAGGAAATCCCTGATTAGATATAAAGAATAAAATCTTCCCAATGAGAGTGGTGCAGTCCTGTGATGAGGATTGAGAATGTCTGGGGAATCTACACCCTTGAAGATTTTCACAGCTCAGTCGGACAAGGCTTTGCAGCTGGCCATGCCTGGAGCAGGGGGTGGAACTCTACACCTCCAGGCATCCCTTTTAATGTAACATTTCCCACCACTCCTGATTAATTCCTCCCTACTATTATGCCACTGTTCTCTGACATGTCTGGGCTCATGTTTCCATGGCCTTTGCAGTGACAGTGTTTGCTGATGCACTGCTACACATAGGTACAGTCTGTGTTTCTGTTAGATGGCAACACAAATAGTAATTTACAGCTCTGTCTCGTCCTTTCCCTTCATGTCCCCCAATTTGGTGAGAACTTACTGCTAGGTTTTTGCTCTAGGCAGGTGCAATGCTTTTCTCCCACCTGAGTGATGCTCCACTGAGCCCACATTCAACAAGAGACATAAAGGTGGGTATTTTATTAGGCGTTTGTTGGAGTAACTTGTTGAGCTGCTTTGAATTCATTCCCATTCTGTTCTTACCACCAACAGCATCTGAGCTGCTTCCATGACATGTTAGATAGTGTGACTAATATCTGTTGCATACTGTTTGTTCTGTCACCTTTTCCCAGAGGGAGAAGTGTGTGAAATAATAAGTTTTGCTGGCCTAATTTTATCTTGTGCCTTGTTTTAACTTGTTTGGGCTTGGTTTGTGTCTCTCTACAACAATTTCTGCATGCTCACGCAAAGGAGGCAGGCAAAAGAAAGACGCTGGGTGCTTCAAGGAGAGGTAGTGAAGTTTTTAATAACTCTGTTGCTTCTTTGGAGTGAATTCTATGCTGGCTCACAGGAGAGGTCTGACTCTCTTAGAGAGGAGCTTTGTCCATAACTTAGGTCAGAGGAGCAAATTCTCCCTTTGCTTTGCCCCGCAGGTGAAAAAGCACTATAATGCTATGAAGACAATTTCTCAGGACAAAGCACCACAGCAAATATTGTCCATAGGAGAAAGTTCCATCCATCCCAGAAGAGCTCAGTATGGGCTTTGGAGCTATGGCCAAGCTCTCCCATGTCCTACCACATCATGCACTTTATAAGTTTAACATTTGCCCTCATTCAAATGGTAACTAAAGTGAGTTTTTCCCCCATGCTGGCTCTTCACAGATCACCCTGAAGAACCTGACTAATCAAGAAGTGGCCACATTTACCTATGGGGATTGGCTGTCCAAGCTGAAAAACGAAAATGGAAGCCTGCAGTGTGAGATGCCAGCTGTCATAAATGATGAGCAGATGATGGAGGACACCACATACACTCTGCAGGTTAAAACCAGTGATGTTGGAGGTTGGTCCTTGCTAGATGTTTTATGACTTTTCTAGCATGAAGTTTGGTCTCTAGAAATGGAAAACATCTGCCTCATTTGAAATTACATTTTAAAGAACACAGTTTAGCTGGAATAAAACCATTTTGGCTCACTGTTCACTATGGCAGTGTCACTCTGAGAAATTCACTCTTATCTGAACTCTGGGCATAACATATTTAGACACAAGGCCCATGTTTGACTGCTCTTTGGTTCCCCTGAAGACACCTCAAGAGAAACTATTGCCAGACTAAGTTGCAGAGGTCAGCAGCCACATTTTTCTTTTTTGGTCAGGTCCATCCATGTAGGGTGGTCAGAGCTGGTGTGCTTCAGGTTTGCAGTCAGCACTGTTTGTCTTGCCCAAAGCACACAGCAATAATTCACCCACCTTTTCAAAGTGTCTTGAGACCATTTATCTCAAGCTGAAAATAGAAATAGAAAAAAAAAATCCTAAATGCACACCAGATAGAAGAGGTGGAATGGAGTATAGAGAAAGCTGCAGAGCTTCAAGTGCTGAGAAATGCAGTTCCAATGTCATTTCCTGGGTACACTGCCTCCTTTCATGGGAGTTTTTGTCAGACTGCTGGATGAAAGCTGCAGCCATATACAAGGTGTCTCTTGCCAAGACGGGGCAAGCCAGAGGTTGTTTTGAAGAGACCTTGTTTCAAAGGTTGTCCCTCAAGTGAGATTCTGTCACACCAGTGCACATAATCACCTCCTGACCTCTAAATCTCTTTTATTTTTCTGCTTTGTCACTTCTTCTTTTTTCTTTTTTTTTTTTTCCCCTCTTGGTTTTATCAGTGGTTATTTATGCAGCTTCTGAGGTTTGATCTAAGAATATCAAAATTTCCCTGGCAGACCATCTTTGTGCCACTTCACCATTTCTTATCTCTCTTCTCTGCCGGCTGCTTGTCTGAAAAACATGTACTGAAATACAAAAAAACAAAAGACAGAGAGAGAGGAAGATTTGTTTATGTATCAGGCAATCCATCTAATATAATGGTAGATCTTTCTGTGACCTTTTTTGTGAAAACCAGCCCTAACTCACAGAGGTGATGGAAATAGAAATGAGAGGAGAATAGAAAATGACAGCAGCAGCAGACAGATCTGCCCTTCCCATTGAATGAAGGATGACGGGTATTAATGAAGGAACATTTTATTTCATTATGAACAGCGACAACCAGTAGGAAAGAGCAGATTACAGAGAGGTTTCAGAGAGTCTGTTTGTGATTAGATCACACAGCTCACTGACAAAATGCTGAACTTTATCCAGCTTATCTAAAGCAGGTGCAAGTCATGAACCATCTCCCGTTTTCCATCATTATGTATTCCACAATTACTCCTGGTTGGACCAATTCAGGAAGAAAGACATTTTATCCTTGGTGGTGTTTAAAGATGTTGTATCATCTCCTGCCACACTGACATTGTCAAGGAGCGGCAATACTGCACAAGGACTGGAATCAAATGTGTTTATTTCTAGGTATAAAGTTTGTCTTTGCAATGGCTTTCAACTTTCCAGTGCATAAAGTCACTGAAGGAGGGGGAAAAAAGCAAGCAAAGTCATCTCACCTATTTGTTACTCTCTGAAAAATTATATTTCTGGTTTTAGTTCCTCCTAGTCTAGACCATGTCTGGCCAATTCATCTGGGAAAGAAGAGTCTTCATCAATGGTCTGGATAATCCTCCTGAGGGTCTCTGCCTCTTGAGTCTTTCTTCATCAGATTCAGACAGAGACTGCATGATTAAGTTAGGCTAGACAGCTAAAGTTAGGGAAAATTATTCCCACAAAGGACATCCTGTAGCAAAGTAGAGAGCATAAGCCATTTCCTCCCTACCTCTTCTTTACCAAAAGCATTATATTACATTTTCCTCAAAGAAACCTTTAAGTCACCATTTGGCTTCCACAAAGTCATTCTACTCCAATGATTATTTAACCTACAGAGGTTGCAAGAAGGAAAGACTCCACTGCTCCAAAACTCAAATCACCTCTCTTCCACCACCAGCAGTACCTCAGACTACACATAGATGAGGTCATTAGGGCAAACACCTCCCAAGTCAGATGCATAATCTTTGTTAAAACCAAGGTCTTGATTTTAGATGTGAAGCACAATTTCATTTTCTTCAAGGTAGGACCCACAGACATAGATGCAATAGAGCTAGACCTCCTGATGGCTCTTTCTGAGGCACAAAAGTGTCCTCTGGCTGGTTAATTTTTACTTTCTCTATCCAGGCATCATATACATGGCAATGCAGTTAGGATGGAGAGTGAATAAATGCTACTTTCTCTTTTTCCAAGCATTAATGAAGCAGAAGGTTTTTATCACTGCTGTTATAAGATTAATTAGGGTGTTGTCAGCTCAGTTCCAACCTACAAATTACATAATTTAGGACAGTTGGTGTCAGTTCCTAGTGCCTTATCCAGGTCTTTGTTATGTCAAAAGAAGGACATTCTTTGGCCTCAGAAGGATGTGACTCAAGCCCAGAGTTTGTTTAAAAATGAAGCATCTGCTCAGCAAGAATCATAGAATTATAGAGATTTCTGTGGAAAGGGTCTTGTGGAGGTTATTTCACCCATTTTCCTCCTCAAAGGGCTGTTCCAGCACTAGGTCAAACCTGCTAAGACTGCCCAGCCAAACAATGGACACTTCCAGGGATGGTGATGCCACCACCTCACCAGCATCTGATCCAGACCTGCCCCACATTCCTAAGAAACTTGATTTTTCCTGATTCCCAGCCTGAACCTCCCCGGAAACTTGTGGCTGTGATTTTTGGGGTATGATGTGCCCCAAACCCCATGTGCATGGCCCTGACATCATTGTCACTGTCCCTGCCAGTGGTCAAGGTGACCTTGTGCACCTTGTGCCCCAACTCCTCCTCTCACAGCTTCTCCTCACAGTGGTGTGTCCCAGCTCTTGTCCATCTTGCTAATCATCTGCTGAACTCTTCTCAGTGTCTCGACACAACCCAGGAATTCAAACTGGCATTCTGCACTGAACACTGGGAACTTCCTTCTAGCTTGGATTCAATCTGAAAATGAATAGCACTGCTGTAAACTTTGGGTCATTTTCAACCTCCCAGCACGTGCAGTGTTTATTCCACCCCAGGCACAGGACTCTGGATTTCTCTTTGCTGAATTTCATGGGATTTCTGCTCACCCAGCCCTCAAGTTTCTCAAGGTCCATCTGGGTTGGAATTCTGGCATTCAGCATGTCAGTCACTCCCACCAATCTACTGTTAGTCTGCTGAGGAAACATCAGTTTAGGGTGCTGATGATCCAGCTCAGTTCAGTTCTGCAGATCCCAGTATCAATCCATGAGCTATTGCACTCGTCAATAGTTAAGACTGGTGCAACCACAGTACCTTCATCTCTTCATTTGTCAAGTGTTTTACAGTTCCTAAATGTGCCTGGCAGTTTCCTGGAACTGGCAACAACAACAACAAAATATCAGAAACCCAAATAGGTGAAATGTACATTGATTTAACATTTCTGTTCTTTACTTTCCCATCCCCTGCTAATTGCTTGTGAGGGAAATGTCACAGCATGAGACCTTCATGAGCGCCTTCCTGCAGGGACAGTTTTGCTAAGAAACAGTTGGTTCTGTGCTTTTTGAGACCTGGCATTAATTAGGAGCCTGCTCCTTGCAAGGAAATGGACTTCAGTTTGCTTTGTTCCTCACCTCAGCAAGCTTCGGGGTCATGGAAAGGACTGCCAGATGAACTGCCTGAATCCCTGAAGCTTTCTCTTCCTACTTAAACCCTTCCCAGGGAACTGTTGAAAATTAACCCCAGTTTAACATGGGCAACTTTTTGCATGGACACCACATGTTGCCTTGCCTTTTCTCAATGTGACCCTCTTTCTCTTCTTTTTTCTTTTAATAATTTTCTTTTTCAGTCCTTCCAAAAGAAGGATTCCATCCTAACTTCTGCATTGAAATGATTTTCCTGTGGAAGTGGTAGTTTTCTCCAGAAGTTTACAGTCCCCCTAACTTTGTGTCTGCATCATGTTTGAATGGAGCTGTGGGAAATACTGTCTGTGTGGCTTAAAGTGGATTTATGATACTCTTGTGTAAGAAAAGGCCTGACAGGAGGTTAGAGTTTCAAAGCTGGGCTATCTAAACGAGGGCAGCAGATGCTGACTTTCTTTGTAAGGCAGATTTGAGCTTGATGATCTCATTTTTCCCTTTTCCAAAATTTAAGGGACTTGGCTCTGACACAGCAATGTCTGCCCACCTGGACTCTTATTTCTCTCTGTGAATTTGCTTTCATATTACAGTGTCAAAATTAAAATGCAATCATTTTGGTCAAATTATAAATAGTGCCAGGTGAAAAAGCAACACTTGCATTTAAAAGTAAGGTCACTGCAGGTGATGGTTTGGCCTTGAATCCCCCAAAAGGAAAACAGCATGGTTCGTTTTTTTGGAAAACATGGACAGTAGTGGTCATCTGACGTTCAATATCAGGCAATAAAGATCATCTTGGAAGTTCATTTCCTAACATATACATAATAAGAAGATGGGAGTTGGAGGAGCAAACTATTGCACGAGAAACTGGGACTTTTTCCATTTAATGTAGCGTGGACAGTGTTTTGAGAAAGAGCAATACAGAAGGAAAATCTGTTGTGGGTGGGAGCACAGTGGGCCATGAGATGCCACAGTGGCTTGGTTGATGATCTGCACGAAGCTCTGAAATCCCTGTACCATACAACACAGGGAGAGCAGGAGGAGACAGACACCAGCTGAAGGATCCTGAGTGCCACAGGTGCTTGCAGAAGGGAAGGACTGAGTGTGGAACAGGGACTGTGCCTCAGTGGGAAGCCCAGGGTAACAGTTTGTAGCTAGAAAATTTAAAGTGTGCTCTTAACGCTCTTTAGTAGATTGCTGGATTCAGCTGGGTAAGTCACTTTACTTCCCAAGCTACCTTGGAAAAATGGGAGTTACTACACTGGCATCCCCTGCAGAGTGTCGTGATGGATGTGCTCCATCAGGAACAGAAATTCCTGCTTCCTGTGAGCACTGCCATCATCACAGTCACCACACCTCCAGTGCAAGGGCAAAGCATCCAGCAGTACTTGTGGGATGGACTGGAAGGGCTGGTTGTCCTCCCTGCAGGATCCTGCACGAATCCACTGAAATGTCTTGGCTGTGCCCAGAGAAACATGAGCATCCCTGCAGCCTCTTCCAGCCTGCCTTTGCTGCCTCCCCATGCAGTTGGGGCTGGGAGTCTGCCCAGCCTGGCAAGATAACTCACGGCATTTCTCTGCTCTCTCCTTCCAGGAGCAGGCACTGATGCCAACGTGTCCTTGATCCTGTTTGGGGAGTATGGGGACAGCGGCACCCTGCCTCTGAAGGAGTCCAACAAGTCTAACAAGTTTGAGAGGAACCAGATGGATGAATTCAGCTTCTCTGAGATGCTGAGCCTGGGAGACCTCTGCAAAGTGCGGATCTGGCACGACAACAAAGGTCAGGGCAGTGACATGGGTGGTGGGAGAGGTCGGGTTTTTTACACTTGGGGAAGCACATCCTGCTCCATGGACACAAGGCAGGCTGAAGGCACTGTCCCCAGCTCTGCTTCAGGTGGGGAAAATTACCTGGATTTTACACAGATCCTGTGTCCCAGCTTCCCTGTCTGGACACACCCCCTGCATGCAGGTGATCCTCTCCCTGGCTGCTCGTGCAGCGTCCTGAGGGTTCCCAAATTCAGTCCGGGCTTACAGCCACCTCTGCAGCACCAGGGACACCTCCCCCAGAGCAAAGCCACCCAGCCTGTTGTCCCAACACACCGACTGTATCCATGCAAAGCCCTTCACACAGGTCAGCATGGCACTTCCAGAGCAATTTAATGCTCTCAACCTGACATGGACACACAGAGTAATGCAGCCTGGCACAACACAGCAGGCCTTGGAAGACAGAAATAAAGATCTGTGTCTGTCTGTATTAAGATCACTACATCAGTCGGTGAGCACACGGTGATGCTGAGAGAGGTTCTGACATTTCCCTGCTGCTGGACACCCTGACTGGTGTCACAAACCACAGAGCAGTGCTCATGACTACTGTCACAGTCATTTGTGTTGTCATTCAGGCACCAAGCAGTATCTTGTAATGAATGCATCACTAACACTGCTGTGGTGACATCCCATCCCATCCCATCCCATCCCATCCCATCCCATCCCATCCCATCCCATCCCATCCCATCCCACCCCATCCCATCCCATCCCATCATCTTCATGTAAAAGAGATCACACTGCATCAGCAATGGCTTGCTCACTAGTGGCCAGATGAAGGTGAAGCTCCATGGCTCTCACCTGAGTCACTTTTAATAAAGCTGTTTGGCAGTAATATTTACCAAAATCTGGGGTGGAATGGCAGCAGGACTACCCAGTCATTACCTGGTTGCACTGAGGCAGCTGGTTTATGGCTGGGATGGGTTTTATGCCAGTATTGATGTGACCTGGCCACCGTCTTCTCAACTACTCCAAGTTGTGGCAGATGGGGAAGGCTGCATGTCACACTCTATTAATAAAAGATAGTATCTCTGGATTAGACTTTCCCATTGGAAAGTCTTTGAGAGAGAGAGAGAGAGAGAAAAACCACATCTAATCGTAGCCTCTGTCTGCTGTGATATATGGGAAATACATCCACCCAACATGATTGTTTATTCCCAGAAACTGCAAGCTCTGAGCTCATATTTATCACTCCCATAAAGCAGCACAATTTAGTTGATTAAATTCTATAATATCATGTTATATAGCTGGTGCTGAATGCAGCAAGGGAGTTGCTTTCACCTGATTACTTTGCCAAAACATTAATTCCTTGGATCTGCAGTTTAGATGTAGATATGGGGAGGGCTATTGAATGATAGTTTTAGCTCAGTAAACAGGCTTTCCTGCAGTTCCAAGAGTGGTTTGGACATCCTTCTGATAGTGGCAAGAAATCAACATGGACTTGCAGATTTTCTTTCAGATCTATTACCAGCTAAAATGTGTGCTAACAGAACTTTTTCCTCAAGAGGCATTGTGGCTCCCTGGTGCCTGGCTGTGCTAACAGGATGAAATACACCCACCAGAGCAGAGCTGGTCCTTAGGGCTCAGGCACTCGGGCAGACTGGGATGCAGGAAGGTGAGAACTGGAGCAGATCAAGGGTTTGTGGAGCCCAGCAGCTCTTTCCAACAGCAGCATCGCTGGTTGCCTGGGGAAGAGACCAGACTGAGAGAGTCTCTGTAATCCTTTCACAATCCTCTGCATCTTACTATGAGTAGCTCAGGGCATCTCCTGAGCTGGATATAATTTTTGTCCATTAAGCAACTTCCAGTGAATTTTCTCATTCAAGTTCTTGCCCAAGCCCTCCAGGAGACATTTCCACCCACACATCCTGTGACAGTGAGTCCCACAGGTCTGCTGCCTGCTGTGTGACTAGCGAATCCTGTTAATCCAGGAGAGTTTTCTTGCCCTATCCTTCTTGCACAAGTGATCACGGTTCACCCTCTCTGTGCCACTGATGCTGCTGCTGACACAGGTTAGGGAGTCACCACATTGCAGCTGAGCTGTGGTAATTGCTGGCTGTGTGCAGCTGGCTGCTGGCAAAGGGAGGTAACAAGGTTTAGCCTCAGGCTAAGCAGTAAATAGGCTCAATTAGTTTAAATTTGCTCTGGGCTAAGAACATGTACCCAGATAGCCACCACAAGGCAGCTGAAATAGTAAGCTGGGTGTCCAGAACCTGAAATGTGTCTATAAATACACATGGCAACCTCATATTCTCTTTCCTTATTTCCTCATAACACTGGTTTCTGCTCATAAATACTAGCTCTTACCAGACCTGGCTGACAACAAGGTTAATTTAAGCCTCAGATAAACACCACGCTCAGGTTTTGTTCAGCAAAAATGTACTTGCTTTTCCCCATAGAAAGAAGGAAAACTGTTGTTTAAATCATAACATATGTTGTCTACATTGTTCTTGCATTAGTCATGTGAAAGGCATCTACTATCTAAAACTTCACACAATTCAGCATGACAGTTTGTTGGGTGGGTAGAGTATTTATTACTGCTGAGATCCCAGGATATAGCTATCCTTTGAATATATGCCTGCTCCCTATATATAATTTATATAAATTGGCTGTGGCATTGCCTAGAAATTCCTGGCTCTATTTCTTTTAAATGAGTAGTAGGGTCAGGGGTCAAGTATGTTTTTTGTCAGATGCATGAGGGACTTTGGGTATTAAACAAAAATGTGTTTGTATTTACCACTGCTCTGAGGCTTCAGATGTTGATCATTCTTTCTTTACCTTTTTTCTGGCTCTTTTGGACTAAATTGTTCTCTGCCAGTGGCCTGTGGAAGGCTTGGCCTCACACTGGCCTACCCCATTGCTCCTTGAATCCTGAATACTTGGAACATGCCTGATGTCTTTTCCTTATCTTCTAAATTGTCAGCCTCAATCACATAATCACAGATTGATTTGGGTTGGAAGAGACCTTAAATATCATCCCATTCCACCCCCTGCCATGGGCAGGGACACCTTCCACTATCCCAGGCTGCTCCAAGCCCTGTCCAACCTGGCCTTGGACACTGCCAGGAATACTCTGGGCACTCTGTGCCAGGGCCTCCCCACCCTCACAGCCAGCAATTCCTTCCCAAGATCCCATCTCTCCCTGCCCTCTGGCACTGGGAAGCCATTCCCTGTGTCCTGTCCCTCCATGCCTTGTCCCCAGTCCCTCTGCAGCTCTCCTGGAGCCCCTTTAGGCCCTGGCAGGAGCTCTGAGCTCTCCCTGGAGCTTCTCTTGTCCAGCTGAACACCCCCAGCTCTCCCAGTCTGGCTCCAGAGCAGAGTTGCTCCAGCTCTGGCAGCATCTCCGTGCCTCCTCTGGATTCTCTCCAGCAGCTCCAGATCCTTCTGATATCTGGGACCAATGACAACACAGCATTTGATGCCACATCAGGGCTAGTTAGGGGAAATACTAACCATCAAAAAGCTCCCTTTTCCTTGTCATATCAAGATGCCAACCACCTGCCTGTACTGCAGGATAAAATACATTTAAATGCCTGGCCCAATGTGCTCACTGTGCCAAGCACCACAGCTCAGCATCCCTCTCCCTGGGTGAAGCCATGCTGCAGTGGCTTTGCTCCCAGTTCTCATCCCACTTTTGTTTATCCTTTCACTGAAATTTGACTGCAGCGGGGTGTTCAGAGCTGAAGAGACAGAAATTGCCATGGCAAAGGCTGTCAGAAGGTCTTTAAATTGCAAACACCGTGTTTTCATCCTCTGGAAAAGCACGCCAGTTTTATGGTCCCACTTTAATGCCTTTCAAATGCCATTTTCCCCACAGAAACTGCTGAATGGCATCTCTGTATGAGACATAAAGGAGGAATGAAGCCCCCATCTAATTTCTCTAACTTGAGTAAAAATGATTAGGGAGGAAGTTGTTGCTCATTTGAAAACAGGCAGTTTAAAGACTTCACAACTGCAATTTCAAGGAACTTGTTCCTGATTTTTGTAGATGTTTAGAGCTCACCAGCGAGATTCTGGTAACAGCAAAATGACGTGAATGAAATTTAGTTTTAATTTTGCTCCATGTTTTTTTATCTTGCCCCTGTTTACTTTGAGATACTGATGTTCAACCTAATATATTTAGACTCCCTGAGCAAATTTAATCACTTCTAGACTCCCCATCTCCTGATCTCAGATAGGCACTATGTGTTTCCTCATATCTCAGTTCATTTACTTCTACATTTATGCAAGATCAGTATCTGTAGGTCTGTAGAAATGCTGGCTTTCTAAATATAGGCCTCAATTTTATTTTTTTTTAGTCTGCTATAAGGACTAAATCACCATTCTGGAAGAATAACTTCAAGTTTCTCAGTATCTCAGTAACAGAATTATTTACCTAGAGAAAGCCCCCCTCTTTTTTTTCTTTTTTTTTTTTTAATTATTATTGTTGTTGCCTTTTTCTCTGTGAAACAAGGAGGTATGGGAAACCTGGACTTAGCTCCCTCATCTGCCTGAGTAGATTTGAATCCAGGTGATAAGCAGTCTGTCTAAAGTAATTAATTTCAGGTTCTTGATTATCACAGTTGCCATCAACCAAGGGGAGCCAGGAAGACTCTAATTATGGATAAACTAGACTTTTCTGCGTTATAGGACCAAAGACAAAAGCAAATACCAAGGTTATGGAGCCAAACTTCCTCCTTTTCTTAACAAGGCATTCCTCTCGACTCACCAACTGCTCTGACATTGTCTAGTGGAGTTTTAAAACAGCCTAACTGCCCCAAATACTCCTTTTGTGCGGCTCTTCCAAAGGAGAAAGTATCTTAATCCCTTTCTTGATCTGGGCTCGTGTCAAAAATTCATATACCCTTGGTTTTCCTTTTCTTTCTCTGAAGAAACTACCTTTTCAAGGAGCACTGTCTTGGCTCAGATGTAAAATTGCCCAGGCCTTGAACTCACAGCACACAGCTTTTCCAGAGATCTGTTTCTGCAATTCATGGACATGATTCCAAGCCTTTGGGGCACTTGTAGACCATAAATTATTTTTTAAAAAACCCCAAAGAGCTCTCTTTTTTTAGCCCTTTGCAAGGATTTACTCAGCTATCAGGCCTGAGAAGGGCTTTTCTAAACCTCTCTCTCAGCTCTTGACTGTTGCCTCATAAACTCTGCTGGTCCTTGGGGCAGATTTGTTGAAGAGTTTCTGCTTTAAATAAAAAGTGAGAGGAAGAGAAATAGATGTGTACAACTGCCCAAGGAGGGAAGAGTCGATCATGCTCCCTGTTTTGTTGGTGGCTCACTGCAGAGGGGAACAATGCCAGCTCCTGCACATCTTTCTGGATGCACAAAACTCTGCAGCTCAGAAAAAGCACAAATGAGGGTGCAATCTGCAGACCTGCAGCATGCCAGCACCTGTGCCATGGCTGATTAGTCCTTCAAATTGTCCACATCTGGTCTCAGCACCTCAGGACACCCCAGCAGTGACCCACAGAGCCCTCCTCACATGCTTTGCACCTTCTTCTCTCTTCAGTGCCAGGCGTTTTCCTTCAGTCCAACAGTGTTATCACAAATATAAGGATTTCACCCCTCTCAGGGTGGGGAGGCCCTGGCTCAGGTTGCCCAGAGAAGCTGTGGCTGTCCCTGGATCCCTGGGAATGTTCAAGCCCAGGTTTCACAGGGCTTGGAGCAACCTGGGATGGTGGAAAGCATCCGTGCTCACAGCATGGGTGAATTTTAGCTCCTGTCCGTCCCAAACCATTCCATGATTCTGTGAAAGATGTGCTACAGGTGTTACAGCTTAACCAAAAGATACTGCCAGGGTGTCACAGTCCAGAGCTGACATGAAGCAGAAAAAAGATGCAAGGAATTAAAATAGAAGTCCTGCAGAGAATACGAAGACTTCAGTGTTGACCTTGTGCATTCATTCGTTTCCAATCTCGTGAATTGCATAACCCTTCAGAAAGCAGCCCAAAAGGCCAGATGCAGCCATAGAATTATCATTTCTGTAAAAGCTTCTCTTTTCTACAGGCCTCCTTTACTCCTCTTGGGGACAAATTGTCCTGCATCCTTGTTAAAAGCTTTTGCTTCAAGTATTCCTTGATAAAATACAAAATTTGCTTCAATCACAAGAATATAATCTGAGAAATTGTTCCATCTCCAGTGAGAGCTGCTAAGTGCTTTTGCACAGGAGTAGTTTATCTGTAAGAAGTGAGGGCTGGAGGAGGGGGGTGTGTCTGAAGGTAATTTATGGGCAGTTTTGACCTCAGTCAGATCCTGGACTGAACAAGTTGCAGAGACAACAGAGGAGAGGGGGGCAGGGAACCTCTTTTCTAAAACTGTCCCAAGTGTTAATCTACTGCTTTGTGATAGGTTGTGAGAGGTTTTGCATTGCCTGTCTGCCCTGATGAGAAATGTTGTGGTGTGAACTAACATGATCCTAAAGGAGAGATATACAAAATGGATCTATTTTTATTCCGCCACTGGCTTGCTGAATGACCTTGCGTAAATCACATCTCTGTACCTCATTTTCAATTATGTAAATCAGGGATAAAAATTATTCACCTTCTTGGAGTGTTTTGAGATGTACTGATGCACAGCTAGATGCTATGATTTTAACACCTCACAATTAACGCTCCATTTCTGGCGATTTGATGCTGCTATCAAAACTCCCACCACTTTCTGGGTGATGCCTCACGAGGTGGAGTTTAGGGATGGATGCTCACCTAACCAGGCAGGTGGTATAAATAATGCCAGAGGATGCAAGGCTGATGAACTGTCTGTGCAGTGGTCGTTACTTCATGTTTCAGAAAACATGGGAAAATAAATTAAAAATAAAATAAAAGGGAAAAAAGCAGTTAAGGGGCTGAGCAGTGCTGGTTGATGGTTGTGAATGGCTTAGCAGCAGCAATTCTTCACGAGCAATTCTTCAATGTCCCAAGCAGGAGGGATTTTTTTTCTCCTGTGGAAACATAAGAGCCTGTAATAACTACTATTATCCTTGATCAAGCATCAGCTGCTTCCAAAACCAAACTAGAAGAGATATGCTACAGACAGATAAGGGATAGAGAGGATAGTCCATGCATATGGCTTCAAAAAGTGGAGATTTCCATGGACCTGTGTGTATCCAAGCTCTATAACCAAGGTTCTGCCAGCAGATTTGATCCCACCAGCTCTTTCTTTTGCAAGGAATAGCTAATATTCACTAAAGCAAGGTCAGAAACCACGTGCCTGGTGAGCAGTGGATCCACCACACTCATTTCACTCCTTTTTTCTCCCATCCTCCCATGTTTCTGCAGGTGTCAAAATGGCTTAATATTTTAGGGGTGAGTACAGGCAAGTTGTGGCTGCTCCTGAGAGAGGCAAAGGAAGCTTCTGGTGCTGCAGGCTGGGGGTTTTAGTTAAATGAAGCAGTAATGTCATTATCTGTGTTTCATCTACCGCTTCTGCAGTCAGGCTCAATTGTGCTAATCACTGCAGAAATGGGTGACAAGGAGCTTACAATCCAACCTGTCTAATGTCAGCAAAGCACAGACTTCCAGCATCACCTGGGGAAAAGGAAAAATGGTCTTGTGAGGCCCTTTCATGTGTACACAGGAGGTCCTTGCCCAGTATCACCCTGTGGCCAGCTTGGATCCTTTTAGGAAGAAGGATAAATGGGACAAATAACTGCTGTTTTGGATAAGGGGAGGAGAATACATTTCCCTGCATCACACTAAATTATACAGAGTCAAGCAAGCAAAGTGATTCTTTTTTTCCCCAAAGCTCTTCTCTTCCTCTAATTACATTTGAAATGTTTTGCATGCTATTGAAAATGTCACTTCCAGCTGCAGACCATTAAGGAGCCTATGTGGCACTGCCATGGGTTTTATTAAGGTAGGTTTGTTGCTGGGGATTTCAATGGCAGCAAAATGAGGCCTGGGGTGAAATGCTTTTTGTTACAAATGTTGAACACTTGTTTTGGTGGTAGGGGACCTTTCACAAAGGCACAGTGCTCACCAAATTATTTTAAAGACCAAGGCCTTAATAATTGGCCAGGAACTGCTTACTCAGATGTCTGCTATTTCTTCCCTTCTGCCCCAAAGCACTAATGGAGGCAAATGCAGTGGTGCTGCTTTGTACTGGAGTCACTGCAGGAATTTTGATTTTTTGCCTGAGCTCTTGTTTTCCTGGTACTGTTTTTTGAGGTGGCAACAGGACACAAACAGGTCTGCTTTGGTTTTTCAGCACCCAGAGCTGAGTATGGAGCAGCTCTGGCTCTCCCAGTGGATCAGAATCAGGGACAGTGTCCAGGAGAAGGCTGACGAGCCATGGCTGCAGAGATCCTCCTGTTTCTCCTTGCAGCCAGGCTGTGCAAGCAGTGGTCAGACTTGGGAAAGTCCTTTCACCCTGCTACATTCACATCACCTTTCTGGCTCCTCTTTCTTCTCCTTCACTGCTGCTGCTCTAGGAACCAGCCTGGGCTGAGGATTTGGTGACTCTGGGGGTTGGAGTTTCCTTTCCTATCATTGCTTAGGTGATGTAATGTCTCTGAGCCCATTGCAAAAGTCACAGAGGAACACAAGGGGTAAATGGGATAATACCCAGAAACCAGGATTTCATGACCTGAAAAGTAGCTCTGCAAACATGATTTGTTCTCCTTCTGCTGACATGATCCCCAGCACACAGATCCAGCCCAGCAGAGGAAAAGTCTCACATTTAGACTCTGTGCATCGCTGGCCTTTCCAATTTTTTTTTTCCAGACCAATGCAAAAATGAATTTGATATATACTTTCCCAGTCTGAAACAAGAGAAAAACAATACCTTTTCTGGTAGAGCAGGATGTTTTTCTCAGACACAAACCAACCCTTCCATTTCCACATCAGCTTTTAAATGGTGTTTAATGTTGTGGCAATGAAACCCTTGATGTGACACCACTTCTTGCACTATGGGACATGGACAGGGTCGGGAGATAAGCTGCTCTGGACATATCCAGGACACCTTTCACCTGGGGTGAGCTATTTCTCCAAGAAATGAAAAGCATTTTGTGATCCTTGTACAGGTCACCTAATCTAAGTCACTAACAATCAGAAATGAAAATGAGAAAAAGGCAGGTTCTAGAGAGAGGGAAATGTTTTTTCTTCAAAGCAGACGGGAGGATGTTTAGGGCAGTTGTACCATTTTTCTGAGGCTGTCCATCCAGCTCCTTGATTTATGTACCCCTGTAGTGTACGGAACACCCTGCTGGCATTTGCTTTTCAGTGCTGATCCCTGACGGAGCTCAGCACTTGCTCTTTAAATAGCCCAGAGCTGATAAAAGCATCTTTGTGGGGAGGAGCTGGCTTTGTCCTCAGCTCCAACATCTGCTGCAAAGTCAGGTCTGTCCCATCTCCACCTCTGAAAAAAGAGCAGGATTTTGCTGCTGCTTCTTGGTGAGTGCAGCTGCTGGCACCAGGCTGGAGAAGAGGGAGGATGCATCCCACCCTGTCTGTTTTCTGGTACTGCTGCCCAGCACTGATCCTGACCCCATCATCCTTTTCACTGCTGGCAGCAGGGCTGAGATCAACAAATTATTCCAGCCTTGTCTGCAGTCACTGACATCTCTCACTGGAGAAGGAAGGCATGTTTGCTCTCTTTCATGCTGTACTGTTGTCACTGAAGTTTTGATGGAAGCAGAGCAGCCTCCTGAATGCGCTGCAGAGATGTTCATTGAACTTAAATGGAAAAGATCCTACCAAAAGATTAACAGCTGACAGTGCCAACATGTACAGAATAAATTTCCAAAACAGCCCCAAAGAGCAAGTTGTTCCAGTTAAATCACAGTGGAAGCCCTGGAGAATTTCACAGCATCATAGAATCACAGAATGGATCAGGTTGAAAGAGACCTTAAAGACAATTGCATTCCACCCCCTGCCATAGCAGAGACACCTCCCACTATCCCAGGCTGCTTCGAGCCCTGTCCAACCTCACCTGGGACACTTCCAGGGATCCAGGGACAGCCACAGCTTCTCTGGGAAACTTGTGAAATTAAAGCAGATGGAACCAAACTCTTCTCAGCAGTGTCCAGTGACAGGACAAGAATGAATGGGCCCAAACTGAAATACAGGAAATTCCATTTAAAATGAGAAAAAAAGCTTTTTTTTCTCTGCACAGGTAATTGAACTCTGGCACAGGCCACTCAGAAAGGTTGTGGAATCTCCATCCATGGAGATATTAAAAATTTGGCCAGACACAGCCCTGAGGAACCTTCTTCAGCTGAGTTTGCTCTAAGCAAGATGTTCTACAGATGAACCTTCCAGCCACAATGACTTTGCAGTTCTGTGCCCCTGAAATTTAAGGGGTGAATGGTGCTGTAGGATGAGGTCTGTGCTTTGTAGTGCACAGTTTATTTTCCTAACTTGGAGAAGGTTCAGGAAGCCAAAGCACAAAGGAGCAATGGCTGTGAGGCTGGTAAACAACTGCCAGCACGTGGTGTGGAGGCTCACAGTCCACAGGAGAAGGGCAACTTGTTGACATAACTCAAAAATGTGCCATCATCTTCTATTCAAGGATAATGAGGATTAATTTTTGCAAACAAAGGAAATAGGCACACAGCAGTGAACTCCAGGAAGAACAAGAGCCATTTAATCTCTCCAGGATGTACATAATAAGTCAGCAGAGATGTCTCATGAAGAACATAACCTTTTTTTTGTCTGACTAATAGCAGGGCTTGTAAGTAAAACTGTCAGAACCTCCCATTCCCCCTCAGGTCAACAAGTGCTCCTGTGATTTTAACAAAGAAATCAGGAAAATATTCTCAAATGCCATTTTCTTCATTTTCAAGTTGCTTCAAGTTTCCAGTGGGGAAAAAAACAAACCAAACTAATGAAGTAGCAAACTAAACAGGTGCTGTGGCTCTTCAGAAGGCCCCAAGGGAAATGCTAAGTGGTTTGATCATCCCTGCTGGAACAGCCATCTCTTTATCCTGTCCTGTTTTCACGTCCAGTCCCAGCACTTGTGAATTCACCTTGGCTGCTTGGCAATGAAGGGTAGTTTCCTTGCATGGGCTAACTGGCAGGGCCAAAGGAGCAAGTTGTACTTTCCATTCTGACTTCAAATCCAAATAGGAGACCTTAGAGCGAGAGCTTATGAGAGAGAAAGAAATGGACAAGCGTTTTAGCAGGGCCGGCTGCAACAGGGCAAAAGGGGTGGCTTAAAACTAGCAGAGGGTCAATTTAGATTAGATATATAAAAGAGGAAATTTTTTGCAGTGAAGGTGGGGAGACCCTGGCACAGATTGCCCAGAGAAGCTGTGGCTGCCCTGTGCCTGGAATTGTCCAAGGCTGGGTTGGATAGGGCTTGGAGCAACCTGGGACAGTGGAAGATGTCCCTGCCCATGGCAGGAGATTTGACCTTTAAAGGTCCCTTCCAACCTGAACCACTCCTTGATTCTATGATTTCCAGCAACAGCATGGAATTACCAAGGAAATGTACCTCACCTCCTTACTCAAAATACCTGCAAACATCAAAATCTTTTTTGTTGTTTTACTAGGCATTGCACCAGGCTGGCACTTGGAATATATTGATGTGATGGACTCTGCCATGGACAAGACATTTCGCTTCCAGTGTGATCGCTGGCTGGCTAAGGGTGAAGATGATGGGCAGCTCATCAGGGAACTGGCTTGTGCCAATAATGACATCCTGGAACTGAAGGAACGGACTGGTGAGTTTGGAGTGGCCTTGTGTCAGTTTCTGAGGAACCTTAGATGGACTAAGACCACATCTCCTGCAAGCTGAAGGCTCCCATGCAGGCTTTAAGGGTTATTTTATGTGCCCTTTAGTTCAATTGTGCAGTGCTGGGATAAGAAAGAAACAAAACAGGATTTGTGAGGAAGAAAGAGATCTCATTCTTGGTTTAAACCTAAGAGGGTCCCATCTGCAGGGGTTCAGTCCATCAGTAAGCCATGAGAACACATGGATATGATCTCATTAGAAGTAATGTGCTTGAGTCTTTGAGGTGGAAAATGAGTTCAGTCCTTAAAGCTTGGTAAGAAACATTGCTCCAGCTTCCTCCCTAACTTGTTCTGAGCTACCAGCTTAAGTGTCCCAGCTGAACATGACAGCTGAGCCTAACAGCCCATGGCCCTCAATCTGCTCTGGGTAAACCCACTGGGCCCAAGGTAATTAAACTGGTGTCTAATGTGGGGGTGATCCAGCCAACAAGAGTTACTTAACCACCCTGATGATATGCAAAGTCTATCTCAACAGCTACTGCACCAGTGCTCTGCTTCAGGAGAGTCCTGGAGAGACAATAATCACATTACTCCACCGTGATTTCACTCTGACCCTGAAAATAAATCAGCTCTGTGATGGCCGTTTTGGGTACTTACAGGCCATCACAGCATCTGAGCAGGAAAATGTTGGGTACTGGAAACAGTGGCACAAAAAAAAAAAACCAACGACAAACAAAGAGAGAATGTGGAGGATTTGGGCTGTGTTTCAGATGAAGTGCTTAGCACAGCATGGAGCTGGACACAGGTTGCTCAAGATGGACTTCAATCATCCCTGTGGGTCCCTCCAACTCAGAATATTCTATGAGTCTAAAAATAACTCCATCTATTCTTGCTACCTGATTGAGCAGGACTCATCTTTTTCATGTTTTCTATCCCAGAGCACTTAGAAGTCAAAAGTCCCACAGATTTTAGTGTGTTTCCACCCTTATTTTGCAAATGCTTGCTGTCTTGTGTGCTGTGATAAATATTAGGAAAGGGATTTTTAAGCAAAGTGACAGCCAAATGATGAGATCCTGAAGGCCATCTGCTCTTCCTTTTCTGTTTAATGTGTGTGTTAATTGTGCTTTGAAGCCTACGAGATTGTCACAGTAACCAGCGACAGAGAGGATGCAGATACAAAGGAAAACATCTGGATCATCCTAGAAGGAAAGATGGGTCGCTCAAAGGAATTCCTGATGGAGAACTCCTCCAAGAAAAGGAGATTTGAAAGGTAGTAAACACGATGGTGGGCCAGAGGAAATCCCCACCAGTTTTGTGTCCTCCACAAACACCATCTCTTCTCTGAGATGGTTTAGGGAGCTATGTTTGTGCTGTGCTGCTTCTCGTGGCTTGATGGCTTCCCACTTGGATTAAAGGGAAGATGTCATTAAATGAGTTTTTGGTGGGCAGTCACAGAGTAGGTTTTAAAATGACAAGAAAAGGGCATTTGGAAAGAGGAAATGTAGATGTTGCTTGTGTGTGTCTGTGTCCTTTTGTATCAGCACACACAAAGAGGCTCCTGGCAAGCCTGGCAAAGAGGCTGTGTGGTTTTTGAGCTGGGAGGAGCAGAAGGAAGCTGGAGGTGGTTTTAGTTCCTTTTACAGCATCTCACTGGCAGTGGGAATCAGAGAGAAAGTAATAATAGTTGGAGGCTAGATGTTGTCAGAGCTGCTCAGATCTGGCTTTGCAGACGAATCTGGGGGGTCAGGCTGTGCGATCACTGTCGCGTGAGGAAAGGCAGCAATCAGCCTCCTGCTCGAGGCACATCCACGGGACATGGGGCATATTCCTCCTCTCACGTGGGACCAGAGTGCTCCAGGTGTGAGCAGGGTTTCCTGCTTTGTTTGAGGACACAGCACACCCTTAGGTGAAGGGGACCTCGCCAAAGTCACAGGCGCTGCTGACGTTCTGCTGCTTTTCAGGGAGGAAAGGTTTTTCTGGTACAGGGAGGAAAGGTTGTTCTGGTAAAGGAAGGTGAAATTATGGCTGGTGTGGAATGTAATATGACTGTCCAAGATGTCTTGTGGAGTATGAAAGATCAGGAAGAGCTTCCTCCCAACCTTCAGGTGATGGTGTTGATGGAGGAATTAGACACCACTCTTCACTAGTCACAGTCTGTCCTTGGAGGCAGGCAGGCTGGAATAAGGGCCAGTGCAAGGAAATAAACCTGACAGATGCTCAGGGAACACAGTGTGGATAGCAGTCAACAGTTTGACAGAGACCTATCATGCCTGGCCATGTCAGGGGTTTGGAACTAGACGATCTTTAGAGTCTTTTCCAACACAAACCATTCTGAGATTCTGTGATTTAATTGTTTCTCTGAACTATTTCCAATCTGAGCTTCAGGAAGGGTGGCTGAACTAGCAAATTTAAAACAGCTATGGTGGGTAGATGTGTAACAGATACAGTATCTGTCAAGAATGAATGAATAAGTGCTGGAGGGGAAATTAGTCATTCTTTATCTTTATCTATAATGAGGCAAATTGATTTTGTATGTGGAACAGCTCAAGTTTATCCTAGAAAGTCCTAGTGGCAACAATTTAAAGTGTCACCCCTAATCAGAGAAAATACCAAATTTAAATATGGAAATTATACTTTGTGTTGAATGATTGTAGGTTAAATCAAATGACTGTAAATGAAGGCTTATCTTCTATCTTCCATAGCCATGTGCAAATTACTTAATGTCCATATGAGGCAAGTCACTGGCAGCCTCCAGGATGCTGAAACTGCTCCCTGTTTCCTGTAGGGGAGCAACAGACACATTCCAGTTTTCTTCAAAGAACGTTGGTGATATTGCAGCCATCTGTGTTGGTCACTGCCCAAAAGATGGGAAGAAGTCATCTGCAAAAGCTGAGGTCTTCTGGCATGTCCAGGAGATTATTGTGACAGAGATGGAGCTTTGCAACAAGTAAGTGCATTCTCATCTGCAAGGAGCTGCTCTGGGAGGGCATTTCAGGCTTAAAAAATAACAGAAAGTCTTACTTTCCAAAATGTAGTTTGGTGTGTCAGGTCCAGAAAGTCCTTGTCTGAGTTACCTGTGTGATTCCTGAGTTGTTAGAGAGGGTATTTGCATGTGCAGGTAAGTTTATAAAAAAGCTGGGTTGGGTGAATCTCACAGCCAGGACAAATTGATGTCTCGCCTTATGGAAAATTATCAGAGTGACTGAAATTCAAGGAGTTTGCAGGATACTCTGCACAGACTGGTATTTAATTAAGTCTTGTGAAAGAGCTCCTGGAAACAAATTGAGGGTAAGACAAAGCCTGAGCTTCTGATTCAGACTAGTTTGGATGAGAGATCCTTCAAGTCTGATCCAAAAGGCCACATATGACTGGAAAGGTTGAAGTTGTGCAGCTCAAACACACCTGAAGAGCCCTGGGCATGGTCAGGTTGTACACACTTTGGTCTGAGCCCCATCTCTGGAAGGGCAGCAGATCCCACAGGGACTGTGCAGGAACAGAGGAGATCATCCATTTGCAGAACAAACTGCACTTCAGTAAAACAAAACACTACGTTAATTGTGGATTTCTTCTCTTCTCCATGATATTTCCATTGCTGCTAGAGAATTTAACTACAAGGAGTTTTCACCAGCTGAGACAATTGAGTGTTTAAGAAGAAATCCTTGAAGTGGCTGGTTTTTTTTTTAGAAGCCAAGAGTCTCTCCTAGCAAATTAATCAGCCAGCTGAAGAGCCTTAATAATATTTGCTGAATGAAAACTCAGTCAATTGCATACTAAAACATGTTCTTTTCTCCTGGTGGGGAAAAGCCTGGAACCCTCAAAGTCCAGCTGTGCAATCAGATCTGTGCAGTGAACTCATTGGGAGCTTGCTGAAACTGCTGGGACAGTGTGCTGTGAAGGGGCCAAAGGTTTTCTCATAAAGTCCCAGGTTTTTTAAGACTATTTTAAACTAAAGAAGGCAGCCAGGAGGTATGGGTAAAGCCTGCAGCCTGTCCTTGCACTGAAGCAGGGCTCCAGCTCTGCAGATGCAGCACTTCTCAGTGGTGTTTGCTGTGCTCATGATCAACTGGAAAGCTTGCACTGTGACAACAAGTTCTCACTTCAGGTATTCCCCATCCCAAATAGTCAAAAAAACTCCCCAGACAAGCCAAAGACCAAATTAAAAGAGTTATCAGATTGTTGAGAAAATAACTTTGAATTATACTGGGATTTTGCCTTTTGGTAGTAGATCTTAGTATAATAAAGGATTGTATTTAAAGATTTTCCTTGTACATTCCAGGGCTACAAAGGTCATCTTTTTGCTTTCTGCCCCTTGTGAAGGTTGGCATGCACCATTATACCAGAACAGGAGCTATTGCACAGCTGAGAAAATCAAACTGCAGCATTGGGCATCCTCTCCATCACACTCTCATGCAGTTTTTCTGTCCCTGAGCCTAAAATTTTGCTCCCCTTGAAATTTCTCATCTACCAACCTTCTTTCCAGGGATTGAGTGCTTCCCTTTGGCTGCAGAAAATGCCAGGAGTGTTGGAAGTGTTTAAGAAACACCATACAGCTGGAATCACAGTAACCCTTCCTCCAGGTGTTTATTTTACACACACACACACACATGCTGCAGTCCAGCCACACTCCATTCAGGAGGACCTGCTGCAATTCAGTGAAAGCAGGGGGAGGGGGAAAAGTTCATTTGGAACTGATCTGCATCATTGGAAATGAAATACATCATTAAAAGCAGAGTGCTCCAGCTCCTGGCTGAGCTCCAGGTAGGAGGTAATTTATGGATGTGCTCGGTGTTCCCCTCACATCACCAGAGACAGCACTGCAGAGACAAGGGCTGTCAGCATCTGGTACCTATCATTTCTGTGTCCTGACTTTTTTCCTTCCCTGCTAAGGATGACATGGATGATCTAGAAAGGAAACGGGAGATTTAAACCTCCTCCATCCTTCCCATTGCTTTTTTTGTGTCTTTTCTCCTGTGTTAGCTGTGGGTCTGACTGCTTGTCCTGCCTTGGTGGGTCTGTAACTGGACATGCCATGGCAGAGGCTGAAGAGGTGACAGGAGCCCCACACTGATCCTTCCCACAGGCAGTGTGTCTGTAGCTATGTGGGGAGATGTCAGATTTCCCAGCTGCAAAGTCCCATCGTGGCTCTCTTTTTAGAGAGATATTCTGTCACAGAAACATACAGAGAAGTGTGCTGGAACAGCATTAATATTGGGCAATTTAGTAGAATGCACAGTCCATAATTTGCTGGCTCCATGTTTGTATCAATGTGGCCACAGCCCCAGGGCAGTGGGGCAGAAAAAACCAGAAACAAAAGAAGTCATCTGCTGTACCTCTTCTCCACCTTCATCTACCAGAGTCCAGTTCCCAGATTCCTTCCCAGATGAAGAGGAACTTTTCCTTTCACTTGGTTTCATATGGCACATGAAGTCCACACAATTTCTGGTTTATAGTGAAAAATCAAGTGTAAAAGATTAGAAAATTAAAAATTCTGATTAAGTCATCTTTCAGTTAAGGGAAGAGATTTAAAAACCCAGATGGAAAAGGAAGAAATTAGCAAGTAAAGCAGAAAGCTGCCTGGCAGGAAGGGCCCTGGGGGTGTTGGTGACAGCAGCTGGACATGAGCCCAGGGGTGCCCAGGTGGGCAGGAGGCCAGTGGCCCCTGGGCTGTCCCAGCCGTGGTGTGACCACAGCCCCAGGGCAGTGCCTGTCCCCTGTGCTGGCTCTGCTGAGGCACCTCCAGCCCTGGGGACAGCTCTGGGCCATTCAGGACAAGAGAGACACTGAGGGGCTGCAGAGTGTCCAGGGAAGGGAACAGAGCTGGGAAGGGTCTGGAGCACCAGGAGAGGCTGAGGGAGCTGGGAAAGGAGCTCAGCCTGGAGCAAAGGAGGCTCAGGGGGACCTTGTGGCTCTGCACAGCTGCTGACAGGAGGGGACAGCCAGGGGGTCAGGCTGTGCTCCAGGGAACAGGGACAGGAGGAGAGGGAACAGCCTCAGGTTGTGCCAGGGGAGGTTCAGGTTGGATATTAGGGAAAATTCCTTCATGGAAAGGGTTGTCCAGCCCTGACACAGCTGCCCAGGGCAGGGTTGGAGTCCCCATCCCTGGAGTGATTTAAAATCCATATGGATGTGGCACTTGGGGACATGGGCCAGTGATGGCCTGGGCAGTGCAGGGGTAACAGTTTGACTCGATGAGCTTAAAAGGCTTTTCCAACCTAAACAATTCCATGATTCTCTAACACCTTCCCCACAAAGTCCCCACCCACACCATTAACCTGCCCGGTCTCCCCCTCTCAGGTACTTTTTCAGGTGCAACGTGAAAATCCCTCTGAGATACAAGAGGAGAGACTACAAAGTCTTTGAGTGTGCCAAGGTCACCGAGAGCTTTGCCAGCAAAGCCAGGAGCTTGGTGCCAGTGAAATACGAGACCATCGTGGTCACAGGCTTCGAGAAGGGTGCTGGCACTGATGCCAATGTCTTCATCACCATCTACGGCCTGAACGGCGACTCGGGAAAGAGGGCTCTGAAGCAGAAGTTCAGGAACCTCTTCGAGAGAGGCAAAACCAACAGGTTTTACCTGGAAATACTGGACATGGGGGAGCTGAAAAAGGTCCGGATTGAGCATGACAACAGCGGTCTGGCTCCGGGCTGGCTGGTGGAGAGGGTGGAGATCACCAACTCGGCCACTGGGGTCACCACCATATTTCCCTGTGGGAAGTGGCTGGATGAAAACCGAGGGGATGGGTTAATCTGTAGGGACCTTTTTCCTAGGTACTGAGGAGGGCATGGCTGCAGGACGGTGTTGGTTCCTTCAATATGCATATTTTGTTCTCACTGTACTGTTTTATATGTCATTTTGCTTTTTAAAATATTGCCTTTTGTATGGAGAGATTTTTAGTAGCAAGACATTCTTCCTGGTTTAACATTTTGTAAAAGTAATACTGCTTTTTTTAAAGTGCACATAAACCTGTGAATTAAATAAATACATTTACTGCTTACTTATGATTAAAAGCAACAACCAGCAGAGATATAAACCATCCTTTACCCGCTCAGGTGTTTCTGCTTTCAGTGCTGTGCCTTACCAGGTCTGAGAAAATCCACTGACCTACGCTGCTGATGGGCTCCACTTTTAGATGGGCATGGAGGCTAAGAGAATTGAGACACTTTTATTTAAGAAAATTGAGATAGGAGATCCCAGTTTTCACCACTTCTGGCAACTGCAAGTTTTGCACATCCATACCCACACATCTCCAGAAAGCACCACATGGAAAACAGCAGGCACAGCAGGACTTTTCACAGGCAGTCTGGGGAGGATTTGCACCCAGCCAAGTCTCAAGCAGTGGGATCTGGGTGGTGTTTTCCACCCGTGGGCTTTTTCTTCCCCCAGGGCACACTCAGCTCCCTGGCTGAATTCCTACAACCCTGCCAAGAGCTGAGACCTATGGTTACGCCTGCCAGAGCAAAAGACCTTGCAGACAATCAATTCCACAGCAAGGAAGCTGTGCTAACTACACTGAAAGCTGACTCAGGATAATCTTACCCTACATGGCCTGAATACCAGCATCGTTTCAGAGCAGCTGCCATTCATTTTAATTTTTTTCCTTTAATAAGGCTTGCTGTTTTGTCTTTTTCTGTGGTGGAGAAGGGATTTCCCAGAGGCAGTAAGGGCCAGTGCTCCTGTCAATGAGCTCTTCCCAGGCACTCACATCTCTACAGGCACCAACAAGAAATTCATATTCAATTCAATGTTCATAAATCATTGCTCTTAGAGCCCTGTCTCTCTCTCTAGGGAGCAGAGCAGCAGGACACATCCTTTGGAGGAGAAAGGGGGGTGTTTGAGCCATGAGAAGATCTTCCTCCTGGCCTGCCCTGGAAAGGACATTCCCTCTCCCAGCAGCTGGTTTTAAACAAGCACTTTGTATGAATAGGGTCAGAAGTGGGCTCAACCCACCAAGCCCACCCACCCCACCAGCTCCTGGGCTGGGAATGATGCTTCTGCTGGATGTGCCAGGCCACGAGGCAGGACTGTCCCTCTGCTCAATCCCTGGCTGCTCATGGGCAAAGGAGGCCCCAGGAAAGGCTGGTGATGCTGAGAGAGCTGTTAAAAGCATCTTAGAGGGGCTGTCAATTGCTCATGGGCATTTGAAAGCTGCTAACCCACCAAAGCCCTTCCAGGGGAGTTCTGCATTTCTGTTTTCCACAGCAGGCACCACCGAAGAGACTTGAGCTTATTCATGGCTGTCTGCACCATCTCACAAATAATAGCTCAGACTAATTCATTTTAGAAACCTTTATGGTAACTGATGGTTTTGGAACAGAGCAAGTTGCTTAAATGAGCCCAGTAATCAACCTCATCAGTGATCAACTACTCACTGAGAGGAATAATAATAGCAGCCTTGGCTGGCTGTGTTCTCCCTGCTCACGGCAGACTGGTGCTGCCCAGCCCTGAGCAGGGAGCTGGGAGCTCACAGGAGGACCAGAACAGCCCTTAGGAGGGCTGGAGGTGATTGCTACAGTCTGATTGCATGCCTGGAACCCTGATGGGGTAGGGCTTGGACTCACTGGGTGGCCAGGGGGTCCTGAAAGTGGAGTCTGGAGCATCTGGGTCTGCTGAGCTTGTGCAGTGCCATTACAGTTCCCCAGGAGGTGTTTGAAGTAAAATAAGGGTCAGGATTTTGATCTCTCTGCATTCCCTTCCACCCAAGTCTAACCAGTGCTGTGAAAAAAACCCTCCTGTCAAGGGGCTTGGCCTGTTTTTAGACAAAGGTGTGCCACAGTGAAATAGGAGTTTGTCCCATCACAGTGCTGCATTCCCAGCAATTCCAGCTGGCTCCAGTCATCCCCTGGTATAGGGTGGTGGGAACCTGATTTAGGGGATCAGTTTAACCCCTGCCATCCCACTGCACTGGCACTTGCTTCCACTGGCCTGGCTGGATGGGGTTGGGAGCAACCTGCTCCAGTGAAAGGTTTCCCTGAATCTTTGAGGTCCCTTCCAGCCCAAACCATTCTGTGATCCTGTGATGACTCTGTGATTCCATGATGATCCTATGATTCCAGGCCTGGGGAGCAGTGAGGCAGCTCCTGACCCACACACCATCCCTCCATGGGGCAAGGAGGAAAGACAAATCCTTACCTTGCATATGAGATGTGCTCACATCTGGGAGGAATCACAGCTAGCAAGTGGCTAGAACCATAGTGAGGCACAGTTGAAGCAGGAATTAATATCTTCAGGGTCACCAAACCACTGTGTAGGTGGGAGATGGGTTTGTGGATGCCTGGGTTGTCACCAAAGCCACCTGCCATCCCTAGCCAGGCTTATTCAACACAAAAGCTCCAGCAAAGCTACCCTGGAAAGGGCCAAGGAGAGTTTGCTGATGGGGTGTCAGCACCCTCACTGCCTCCCAGGAAGGCAACCTTGGCAAGGCGTGAAAGAACTCTCCTTTTTTCCACTCAAGACTTCAAACAAGCCCCTCCTTAGTGCAAAGCTCAGCTCCACCCTGGCTCTGGGGAATCCCTCTGTTGCTACAACAGATAATGCTACAGAGGTAGTAAGGCAAGAGTGAAGTTTTTCCAACGGCTGGATTTGCATTAAGCTGCTAAATTCAACGCATTCTTGGCCAAGTGGAGAACTGGGAGGAGAAAAGCCATAATTTTCCTAGTCCTGTACCTTTTGCAGGGCGTAGTCAGTCTTTTCCTGGGGGGGCTGAGCATCCCAAAGCTGATATGTCAGGCAGACACAAAGCTCCTGTTCCCACCACCTACTTCAACCTTCTTTTTTTCCTCTTTATTTCTTACCTGGTGGCATTTTAATGCACATTCCTTCATCCTAAAATCAATAATGTAAATTAGAAGCAAAGGACAAGATAGGTAGCACTTAGTGTGAGTTTTCCAAACCAGGCTGTCCCATTGTATCTGTTTTCTCCACCATTTATGGGGACCCTGATGAAGCACTATGTTTACTAAATTTATGATTACTAAAGCACTTGGGTGCTGCCAGTGAAAATAAGTATAATAAAGGAGTACTTAGCAGTGTTTCGTGCTCAAGGACTGGTTTCCTCTTTCTGCAGGACACAGAGAATTATTTGCAAATCTCTATGAAATTGTTGCTAAGCATTTTTGGTAGCATCATATGCCTAAATTAACCTTAAGTTCATGAAGAGGGAATGACTGAGAGATGTGAAGTGTCTTGTCTTCTGTATTTATAAAATATCTTTTCATCTTCCTTGCCCCTTCCTTATGTCTAGGGGTGCATTTTGAGCTAGAAAAGAGGTAAAAGATAAAAAAGAGAAAATAAAATAAATAAAAGGAAAAATATTTATTAATGGGGTTGTACAGCTCTGAGCTGCAACCTGTGGGCCAGCTGCAGATTTAGACACTACAAAACACAAATAAGAGCTAAGTTTCCCAATCCAGGGCAGCTGCTGCGAGAGCAGATGCTGGCAGTGAATAAAGATGTTGCATCTTGGTCTGTGCTGCTGTGCTGCGATGGGCACAGCCCCTCTCCCTCCCCAGGCAGACAGGCAGGGCTCTTATCAGATCTCGGCGGCTCGTTTGCTGCTCCAGCTCCGAAACAAACCCGATTGCCATCTGCAGCACCTCTCCCAGCGCCGTCACCCTTGCGAAGGACATCAGCAGGACCTCAGCGAGAAACTGAGATTTTCCCCAGCTGGACCAGCAGGCCATTTCTTAACCTGTTTTCTGAGTTTCTAAAAGCTTCCTGTAACAAGCTTCATGTTGTGTGAACACGGTTCATCCCTGATGCAGCTTTTGATGGATGCTGGAGGAGCCGGCAATTCCCTTCAGCTGCAGGAACCAAATCTCTATGATCAGCAGCCACTTGTCTCCAAGGCTTATTTAGTCTAATCACACAGTCAAAGCTGGGCATTGGTCTCAGCTTTTCAGGAGGAGCACCTGAATCAAGAGTGGGAAGGAGCAGAGACCAGCACCATTCATTGTGGGAGAGAATAAAAGCACAGCAGGACCTACAGATTGGTCTTTGCAGGAGCCAAAATTGGTTGTGTGACCCAACTGGATTCTCCAGTGGGTGGCAAAAAAGGATTGAAAATACTCTCAAATGTACCTGTATTCATTTGAAGGTTGGTTGGGGTATTTTTTTTCCTTCCAATTAGTTTCCCCTTCCTTAGTTATGAAACTAGAGACCCATGCAGAAGGAAATCCTTCTCCACCAGGAGGATGGAGAACCTGTTGATACCTCTGCAGGTATCACGACTTGGTAGAGCTATCTTATAGGCACCATGAGGGGAAATCTCTCTTTAACAGGCCATTTTCAGAAATTCTAGAAAGCAGTTTTGGCACCTTATCACCGAGCTGGTGACACAGGACATCACACAGAGAGATGTGCCTGGTGTGGAGCACCTCACCTGCCCTCTGCCATGGGGCTCAGCCACCAGCAGCCTCTGCAAACCACATGGGCACAGTATTTTACACCCCACCAGTGGTTCTTCTGCAATCAAAGACGTAAGCAGTGAAAGAAGAATTTATTCCAACCAAAGAAACCAGAAAGGAGCAGTAAATAAAGACCAAGTGATCGCCCTGCCAGGTGGCTTCTGTGTGGCACAGGTTTATAGTTAGCAATGCAGTTTGTTTTATTAGTTATAAATAAAGTACAAAAAATCCACCAAAAGTGAATCTAAGCATTTACACAATTTCTAATGTCTTTCCATTTCTTCAATGCACTATTGCTTTAATATTAATAATAAATATTTTTCTAGCTTTCTTCTATAAAATAGTCTATGTAGCAAAATGTTGCACAGCACAACAGAACAGCAGTAGGAATACAAAAATGTGGGTGATCCTTTCACCTGCCCGGGTCATTAAAGGAGAGGGGGTTTTGTTTGCTCGCTCCTTGTTTTGCTTATCCCTCTTACAGTGACTTTGGGGGGAGGACAACCAACCCCCCCGTCCCCACACAGCTCAAAATCACAGCTCCAGGCTACAGGGGAGGAGTGTTACAGAGCAGCAAGGTAAAAAACACACACAGGTTTAAAACCCGGGGTAAGGCAAAGTCAACAAAGCAGCGCAGCACCCTGAAGGGACAGAGAGAAAAAAATTAAGGTACTGTGATTTTGTGCCTTTCTAACCCAAGAGAGAATTTCATCCAAAGCCTTTTTGCGGGGAGGATGGCTACTGGCTGAGCACATGCATCAAACCCAACTTCTGTCTGTACACAGCTGAGTGTCTGCACTGACCAAGCAGGGTTATGGCTTAAAGCTTAAAATGTTATCAGAGGTTCTCTAACCTTCTTGCAAAGCTGAAACATTTGATATCTGGGAGCCTCTGGGGAAAGGACAATGCATTGCAAGAGTGGTGCAGCCATGGCAGGATGGGGATGCTTGGCCATGGCAGTTTGGGGCTGACCCTCTTCCTGGGGACAGGAGGGCTCTGGAGCAGGTCCCAGCTGTACACTGGATTAAAAAGCTCCAGGCTGAGATTTTCCCCCACACAGGAGGGATAAAACCAACTGGTCAAGATCAATATCATGCACTTCTGCTCCATGCATGTCTCAGAGCTGGGTTACAGCCAATGCTCATGGCAGGCATTGCAAAGAGGTGGCAAATGGCTCCTGAGTCTGTCCCAACCACTCTCAGCTGGACAGGGTGCCACAGGATCACAGAATGGTTCAGGATGGAAAGGACCTCAAAGCTCATCTCATTCCACCCCCTGCCATGGGAAGGGACACCTTCCACAATCCCAGGCTGCTCCAAACCCTCTCCAACCTGGCCTTGGACAGTGCCAGGGGTCCAGGGGCAGCCACAGCTTCTGTGAGAAATCTGCGCCAGAGCCTTCTGAGTCTCTAAGTAAAGAGGTCAACCCCTAAAAACTGCATTGAATCCCTCAGTTCTGTTGCCTCAGACTCACCCTATTGCCTCCTTCACCCCAGATGGGTGAAAAGAGCCAAACCGAGCACTGATAGACGCCAAATATTACACAGAGCCACCACACCTGGGCTTCCTTCCTCGCCTTTTGACCCAACTTGCAGAGTCTTGCACTAAAGGCATGCATTGCTGGGTGTTTTTGCAGGGTCACACAAGCAGCAGCAGCAGCAGCAGCAGAACCAGAGGCGTCAGGGACAGGGCAGTACCAAGAAACAACCAAAACATTTTGGTTTATGCAGAGCGTCGCTAACCACCTTCAATGCGCAAGGATGCAAGTGAAAGGATCACCAGAGTTTGATTATGAGTGCAAATAATATTCATATATATGTGCTAAACACAGTCACTATATTGCAGTTTTCCACTATGTCACAGCATACAGAATCAAAGGTTTGCATTTTTATGGAATGTATCCAAGGTAACAGCACCACAGTAATACAGTTTGTAATCACACACCCTGATTTTTTTCTCTTTTTTTTGTTTTTTATTTTTTTGTTTGTTTTTGACAAGATAAGCATTACCCCCCACATCCCCTGTTTAATTTTTTTTAAGTACCGATGCATGCAAAGCATTCCATTCCCAGAAACAATGCAAAAATGAGGTAATAGGAGTAATAAAAAAAATTAGTAGTAATTTCTAAATAAATAAATTATAATTAAAAATGCAAAAAAAACAACTATAAAAATAATTAAATAAGAACCCACAATATCTACAAGTTAGTCATAAATTATGATTGTTAAATATAAGGCATTTAAACTCACAAAACCCTGTAAACTATTGATGTTTTGTTTCTAGATTTTCGTTGTTGTTGTTGTTGTTTGTTTTGTTTTGTTTTTAAACTCATCCTAACTCGCAACCTACTTGTACAAATTATTTAAACGCAAAGGAACCTGACACACCAATACAACTCCAGACACTGTAAATTCGCACACACCTTGGGATCAGTCACTCACACGAGACCATGGGAGTTTGGTGCTTTTCTTCAACAAAAGGTTTGTTGGTTTGTTGGTTTGTTTTTTTTTTAGTTCGTTCGATTTTTTTTTTTTTGTAAAAACTGTGCTTGTTTATTAGGCAAATAGTAACACTTTCTCATAGGTTTTAAAAGAAAACGCGTGGTCCAGAAGAGCTCTTCATTCCCTCCCCACCCAGCCAGGGTTATCAATCCCCCTGTTACTCTCCCTGCTTCGTCCCTCCAGGTCACACCTGGACAGACCAAACCTGCTCAGAGTGTATTTTACCACCGAAGCCTTGCTTTGCTTGTCCATGTTATTAGTAGTATTAGTATTATCTGAAATGCTGCTTCAATGCTGGTGGAGCCAGCCCCATAGGTATCCACAGGCCATTCCCTGACCCACGGACATCAGAGCTGGAACACCACATCCCCCAGGAAGCTGTCACTCGTGCTGGGCAGCAAATGCATCATAAAGTCATGGAATGGTTTGGGCTGGGAGGGACCTTAAAGATCATCTTGTTCCAAGCCCCCTTCCATGGGCAGGGACAGCTTCCACTAGACCAGGTCACTCCAATCCCCACCCAGCCTGGCCTTGGACTCTTCCAGGGTTCTCTGGGCAACTTGTGCCAAGCCCTCCCCACCCTCACAGCCAGTGTCCCTGTGTCTTCCCTACGTGTCACCATGTGTCTCCCTCCACTCCCTCCCACCTGCATGGGCACACCAAGAGAGAGTGCACCCTCACACCCACGGGGCTTCCCTCCTTCTCTCCCCTCTCTCGCTGGGGAAAAAAAAGAAATCTCTGTGGTGTCTCTGAGGTTGGTGTTTTCCAGTTACAGCTCATGAGAATCTTGCAGTTTCTCAGATGATAGTTTATGATTGAATCTACTTGGGAGAGCATTTCTCTCCAGCGAAACAGATAGACTTGAGGGAGCCAGAAGTCATTCCCACCACACCAGCATTTTCAATAGATTATGTTTCTAATTCCCCTGCTGCTCCTCTGCAGCTCTTTTCTCCCCTAGTACGAAAAAAAAAAACCCAGAAGAAGAAAAAAAAAAAGGGAAACTACAGGTTTTGATTGTGAATATCAGTTTTCCCGAGGATTTTCCACTTGGTCCCTGTGGTTGGGGCGACAAGGTCTTTTTTTTGTCAGGGGGAGCATGGATCACAACAGCTCACTTCTTTGGGTATTACCTCTTAATTCTGTTTGGTGTTAATGTGATTAAGTTTCATTTTAAGAACCACTGATTGCTCGGTGTGGATACAGCCTGAAACATGCACACAAGCCCATGTGGGCGAGGGTGCACACGGTTTGAGGCAGGTCACAGCCCAGCAGCAAGGCTCCCAAAAAGCAACACCCCACCTCCACCCTGCCTTCCCCTCCTGCACCCAGGGGCTCATGGTCTCGGCAGTGTCTTGTGAGCATTGAGTTTTCTTCCATTTCATTATCGAGAGATGTTTTAGCAATGGGAGAAGAGTTGACATTTTGCACCTCTCCGAGCATCTCTAGTGTTTTTATACCCCAAAGAACAGCTGTAGGCCCCGACTCCCATAACCATCATTTTGGAGCAGTGGTGGTGAAGCCGGCCAGCCACACAGCTCACAGAAGAAAGCATCACGGACAATTGCAATCATGTAGACAGAACTTCCTTGGATTTTGATATGACAAAGCTACTTTGTTAAGATACAGAAAGCAAAGAAACAGCATCTACTCAAATACTGTGCCGCTACAGAAAGTGTCCAGCACCAGCAGACAAGCAGGAACGAAGCTTTTCCCTATTGCTTCGTTCATTTTATCCCCAATTTTTATTTTTATTAAGCTTCTCTAAATTTGCAACACACTGTAAATGCAAGGGAAAGAAGCACACGCGGCTGAGGCAAAGAGCGCAAACCCTTCTGACTGTAAACAGGATTTTGCTTTTTCTCCTCTTTCCCCACCCCAAGGGTGGGAAAGTTTGACCTCTTTATTCCCCCTCTGCAATGTATTAATCAGGCACCAAAATAAGGAATCTATGAAAAAATATTTGGTGCAAATTAGGTAACAGCAACATGTCCACCACAAGATGAGTAGGGCATCAAACACAACATTTCTTAAGCTAACATGCTCCAGCTGCCATCCATAGAAATAGCTAAAGGACCCCTAACATGTTTCTACATATTTGAGAGGTATATATACAATCCCCATTAAAAGCAGGATTGACAGGCCGGACTACCACAACTATATCCTTCATGTTCAACACTAAAATCTTCTGCAGCACGGGGTCTCTGAGCTCCGGGAATGCCAGCTCCCTTTCACTGGGCCTGTATCCTGCGTATATGTGCAATATCTCCTACTGCTAGATATTGTATCACCACCTCCTCCTCCTCCTCACTATCGTGCCTGCAGACTTCCCCTCTCAATCAAATGGCTCAGAAGGCAAAAAATTTCGCTGCAAGGGTTTATGGCCATACGACCTGGTAAGGAAAATGGTGTGTCCAGCCAGTCTTTTCAGCTGTCCGAGCCAAGCTGTGTTTCAATGTCCACCCTGCAGATCGGGCACTTCTTGCTGGTGGCCAGCCACTGGTCCACGCACACTTGGTGGAAGAGATGCATACAGGGCAACCGCCTGCAGAGAGAAAAATACCACTGTTAGGATGGAGGAGGTCCAAGGGACTAAGAAGAGCTGAAAAACAGCCTCTGGGGCTGCTTTGAACATGGGAAACTCTGCTGTGGTGACACCATTGCTGACAAGGCCCTGCAACCTTCCCCAGCCATGCCAGCTCACATAGGGCAGTATGCTGGAGATGGTGTCCTTCTTGGCCTATTAGAAACCCTCACACCACCCTGAATTGAGTTGTTCCAGTTATTAACTATGCTGGCTGCTAACTTTTAATCTTTCAGGAGCAAGGTTATATTCCAAAGCTCCTTATTTCTTCATGGTTGTGGCTCATTAGCAGTCAGGTGGGTCCACACCGTTCCTGTGTGGGCATCTGGTCACTTTTTGCCTGCATCACCTTTACCTGGTCATCACCTTTACCTGGTCATCACCTTTACCTGGTCACTTTTCACCTGCATCACCTTTGCCATCATCACACATCACCCTCGTGATACGGAGGAACCTTGAACCATGAGAACCCACAGCAAGAGGATCACAGCTTTTCTTCACAATTTAAGGGTGAGAAGCAGAACTGGGTACTTCTCACCTGTGGTCCCTTCAGCCGTGATGGCTCAGGCCCTTGCAATTTCTTGTCCCCATCTTCTGCCACAAGCAGAGATTTGACCCAGTAAACAGCCTGGGATGTCTGTCAGGGACACAACTGGGGTTCTGTTGGCTGAGGGTGGCTCTCTGTGACCATGTGGGCACAAATCTTACTTATTCTACAGTGAAGCAGCTCTGTCTTGGACACAAGCCCAACTCTCCTGAATCTCACACTCACACTGCATTTTATCATACTTTCATCATCTGTCAGGCTCAGATGTTGATGACCACAAGCTCCAGATGGTTGTCTGAGCTGTCTGACCCACCCTTCTCTGACACTTTGCCACCTGGCCAGTTGGCACAGCCTTCAAGCAGGTGATCCAAACCCGGGAAACACTATAAAAACCTGGTTCCCCTGCTCCTGCAGGGCTCTTCCTACCTACAGGCCATACCAACGTCCATCTCAAAGCATCCAGGTTCCCAAACCCTGCAACAACCCAGGTGAGTTTCTCAGTACAAGAACAGGGATGACCCCACCAGTGCACAGCAGCATTAATCCAAATAAACACAACTCAGAGGGCACTGAGAGGTAGAGGAGGGGATGAGTGGATCATACCTGACGTCCTCTCCATCTTCAAGCATGGACAGACAGATTGTACATTTCTCATCAGTATCTGACTCTTCGCCATCATCTTGCTCAGCTTTGCCTTCCTGTGGTCTTCTCTGCAGCAAGGTTAAAGACATTTGGTTAGCCCTTGCCTTCCTAATGCTCTCCCAAGCCTGGGTAGTTGCAGGAACATAAATAAGATGTCCATCTACCAGCCAGGTCTTCCAGCTCAGGGAAGCCAGCCCAGCCAAAACAGCCAGCGAGATGAGTGTGCCACCAACATGCTGCTCGTTGGCATGTTTCCTCCTGGGGCTGGTGGCAGTGAGGCTGGTGGCAGTGCCCCACGGAGCAGCCTGTCCTCTGCTGCCCCAATGCACCCACCACCACTTCCTTGCAGTGGGGATGGCCCCATGGTCTCCTTTACTGGAGGCTTCTCCTTGGAGACACCCCAAAGCTCATGGGGCCACCACTGCCAGGAAGGGCAACCACTGTGCCCCATGCCAGCTTGGCCACTGGCCCAGCCCCATGCTGCACCACAGGGCAGTGCTTAGCATGTCAGCTCCCCCTTCTTCTCTCTCCCCATACATCCATTCCTATCAATATCATTTTCCTGAGTTCCCTGGAGATGCGGTGAGAGATAAGTGCAGCAGGAGTTACCTCACTTCCAACGCGGGCAATGCAACATCCCTACCCTCCATCCGGCATTGACCAACACATGAAATTACTACCCAGACAAGCATTCTTCCCAGTTTCTACTTAGCACAACCCAAAAATGTGCCACCCATTTCCTCATGGGCAGAAAGTCAGCTCGGAAAGAGGAGACACCCCTTGCCAGGCAAGGGGAGGACAAGGTGCCCCAGGCCGGGGCAGAGCCGCTTGCATGCAGAACGGGGCAGGTTTGCATGCACGAAGCCCCCTTGGTGCTGTGCACTTTCTTACCAGGTGCAGACAGGGGGGAAATTGCACCCGCTGGGTGGGAGAAGGTTGAGACCCTTTTGAAAATTTGGCCCGCAGCTTCCTAGCCTAGAAGTGAGAAACAGCCAGCTGAGCTACGGCACCGCCTCCGCCCCGGGAGCCCCGCAAGATATCACAGCACCGCTGGTGGGTTTTACACTCCTCCCCTGCCTCGGGGGGTGTTTTGGTTGACGGTGCCAGTTTGCCAGCCCTGAGGACTGAGACCCACCGGAGTCCTTCCTTCTGCCTGCTCCCTTGGCTGACTGAGAGGGGCTGGCAGCTGTGCTGTGGGTTCAGGGCACTCACCTTCTTGTATTTGTGGGGGAAAGTGAATCTCTCGATGGTGTTCTGGACGGCGCCCCGGCTCACACTGCCCAGTCTGTCCTCCAGCTGCAGCAGCTCCTGTGGCACAGGAACATCAGGAAAGCGCCATCCCTACTGCTCCCGAGGCACCAAGTCCCACCACACAACCATACCTGCTGGCAACCGAGGCTCCCTCCTGTCCTCTCCTCAGTGGAAATGTCCATCAAACCCAAATCAGCCATGCTGTCATGATAGATCTGATCCCTGGCACTTGGGATAATAACTAAGAACTCGAAGCAAAGAGCTGGATATCCAGTATTTCACAAATTAGGGTGGAATTTCAGCTCCATTTGACAGGCTGGGAAACAAAACCCCATAGATCTGGAGCATTTTGTTCACAGACATGAAAGGACCCAGAGTCAACCAAAGCCAGACCCAGGCTTGGCTGTAAACCTTGAAGTAAATCATCTTTTACCAGCTCAACACCATCACCTCCCAGTTATCACAAAAATTGCTGAAAGACTCATTGCAACTGCCACACTACAAAACAGTCTTACAGCTTTATACTGGAGCTTGCATAAATTTACACAACTTTAAAAATTAAAAATTCCAGTCTCCAGGTACATACTTCATAGCTCTCCCGCACGGCGGATGTGTGCCTGCTTGGGTTCAGTCCCTGAAGAGCAAGCAGCTGAAGCTGAGGGTAAGGGTAATTTCTGATTTCATGAACAACCTGCAAGAAGTGAGGGAAAATAATAAAGCCACTTGTACTTGCCCACAGAAAACCCTTGTGTACTCTGATGTAAATATAGAGCTTTCAAAGTCCAAATTGAAACAGCAGATTGACACCTTTGCCAATTTAAGCATTTTGATAAACAAAATTTAGGTTTTATCCAATAGATTTCCTATAAATGATATCTAAGAACATGCACTTCTTCCAGATAAACTATCTGTTGTAATAATTCCTGTATCATCCATAACATCATGGTTCCAAACTCCCAACATGGATTAGCTTACAAAGAAGTCTTATTTCATTTCAATCAGTGGATTTCTCTTCATCCAAGCTTTGATTGTTTTGTTTTTTTAAAGGCTCATGGTAGTACACAGGTGTCAGGGTCTGACACCCGTGTACTTCACAAGGGAAAAGCACCCTCATGGCATCTCTGAGGGTGTTTTAAGGATTAATAGTGCTTGGCAAAGCTTAGCTCCAAATACAGCACCGTGCTAGGAGAAGGGGTAGAAAATTACCCCAGTCAGCCTGTCTTCTCACCAAACCCACCTCCACCTGTGCAAGAGATCATGCAAAACCTTTACAAGTGGCATCAAAGCTGATGCAGAGAGCAATGTGGTGATGAGGGATGCTCCTTGGGGCTGACACCAGGGAAGGCAGTCACCCACTGCCAATCCTTCTGCATGCAAAAAGTCCTGGGAGACCACAGTTTTAATGTTCCAGTATTAATAATATTATTAACTGCTGAGTCTCTCATATCCTGCCCATGTTTTGCAGACCAGCTTGTGAATGTGGTGCTGCAAGCAATGGACTCAATCCTTCCAGAACAGCTGAGCTTTTCTTTTCTTTCTCTAATCCAGTGCAGTGATGCAACATTATCCTTTCAGACACTCCCTCCCACGGCCGGAGATAAGTGGGATTTGCAGAAGACAGGTGATAGAAAGATAGCAGCCTTTATTTTGACTGCCTTCTGGCAGACAATGCATAAAACATCTCTCAGTAAAAGCATTTCACTTACCATCTGGGTTGAGGATGTGCTTCTGGGGAAATGGTGCATCCGAGGTGTAGCCAAGTAATGCTGATACGGCTGGGGCACTGGCCGGACCTGGAACTGGGCATGAGTCAGCCCTGCGTCCACGCTGAGGTCCCTGTGGGCACCAGGAGGAAGATGTGGCTCTGAGTGGATGGTTGTGTTCCTGGACTGCAGCAAACCAGACCATGATCACAGGGCAGCCTCCCTGGTGAGCTCTGGGATGCTGTGGGCTCCTCAGCCTGGGGAGATGCTGCTGCTTGGAAGGAAGTTTCCTCCAGGTTGGGGTATCACCCACCAGGCCACCACGGAGGAGTGAGGGGTTGTTTCTATGCGAGATAGCATTTGGGTTATTTGGGGTCAAGAGCTGCGCAGATGCATCCTGCTAATTTCAGAGCAAGAGCATTTTGGTGGCTTAAAATGATACCCAGGCTCAGCAACTCAACCTGGTCAATCCAGGACCCTCTTGTGCTGCCAGCGCTGCAAACTATTAGTTTGCCTTGAATGTTTTGCAGGAATACAGGTAATTTCTCAAGGGACTCAACAATGAACCATTCTGGAAGTTTTAAGAAGGCAAATAGGCACTGTCTTGAGGTTTTTCTGATGTGCCTGTGCTGTCCTTGGAGGTATCCCTGTCCAGACTTGGACTTGGGGAGTCAAAGGACACTGTGCCTTGCCTGAATCCGGCCTCAGGGTGGTGAGGGTGTGAAGTGTGAGGGTGGTGAGACCCTGGCACAGGGTGCCCAGAGAAGCTGTGACTGCCCCTGGATCCCTGCCAGTGTCCAATACCAGGTTGGACAGGGCTTGGAGGAGCCTGGGATAGTGGAAGGTGTCCCTGTCCATGGCAGGGGTTGGAACAGGATGATCTTTGATGTCCTGCCCAACCCAAATCATTCTGGTATTGCAGGATTTTATGAACCCCAGAACTATGATCTGTGCAAAAAAATATGAAGATTTTAAGCAATGTCTTGATGAGGCTGCTGTAGGCAAGCTTGCCACACAACTAGAAGGCGAACACTAATGGAGAGGGACATAACTAATGGCCCCACTTGCCTGAGCACAGCCTGACCCAGGTGAGCAGAGATGGAGTTCAACTTGGTGAATTTGGGCACTTTTATCCTCCAGAAAAATAACCCAGCTCAGTCCCAGGACTTGTTATGACCAAGATCCCATGAAACATCACAGCTCTGCTCAATCTCACACACGTAGATGAACTACAACCCCACCACCACGCCGTGTGGAGAGAGTGGGAGGGGACCTAACACAGCATCTCCATCTATAATCCAATTAACTGATCCCCATTCTCTCCAGCCTAAGAGTCACTTGGCAAACGAGTGCTTTGAACATCATTCACTTCATCATCATTACAAAACCCGGCGCTCTAATAACCATTGTCTTCACGTTTTGCCAGAGCAAAGCTAATTAGAGCACAAGGGTGGCTTCCTGTTTCAGCCTCCAACTTCTCCTCCCCTGCGTGGAGGACAGCAGCAGTGAGTACCATGGCTTGTTAGGAGCAGCCCAGATGTGTCCTCCAGCAGCTGTGAAATTGCATTCACCCACCAGAAGACGTGAAGGGACAGCAGATGAAGAAATCCTTCATCCAGAACAGCCTGTGCACCAGGCAGCAGCACCAGTGCTCCAGAACTCCCTGATGAGACACCCTGCACCAGGCTGGATGCAAATGATACTTGTGGGTCCCTTCCAACTCAGGGTTTTCTGTGGTTCTATAATGCTAAGTTGAGGCCAAGAGAGGGACTACATTTGCTGGCCCTGTGTTAGCCATGTGCTAGACAGACAAAACCTGGCAGAGGATAAAACGCAGCAGGCAACTGGCATGAATACAACCAGGGTGAGAATCCACAGGTCTGGGCACTTTCCAGGTCCTATGTCACAATTTTGGGATATTTATCCAATGGCTTAAGATTGTTCTCAGGTTGACAGAGGGCTCAACTGGAAATCAGGAGGCTTTGGGTCCATTCCTAGCCCTGCCACTTTCTTGATGAATGACCTTGATCCACTTCCTCTCTGCCTTCCCATATTCCCTGTCAACAAAATAAATGTGGTAATTCATGGAGATCAAGGACTGAAGAGATCTCTCAAAGGGGACTGGCAACTATTAAATTGCACAAGTCATTGTAATAACAGGACTGCTGAACTGTTTGTGCATCTAGAGACTTAAAATCAGATGTTGAGGTTCCTGAAGTCATGTTGTGGGTCTAGGGATGGGTCCAAAGCAAAATATTGCACAGAACAGGTTTTCCCAGGGTGTGGGGCTGAATAAGCAGAGTACACTAGCTGAAGGAGAACAGAAATAACAGAATATAATAATAATAAACAGAATATAATACTAACAGAAATAGCCCATGCTAAATGAATGACTGTGCAGCATTTTGATGCTCAGGTGAGAGGTTCAAGAGCGGTGTTGCTTGTGGTAAATGGGCTGCCAACAACCAAAAAGTGAAGGATCATTCTCCAGATAACAGGCTGGATAGTCATCGCTACATGTGTGTGCTGAAGGAACCAAACAGTTCGTTATTTATCCTTCACCAGAAGATTTTAATTGGAGTTGGGCTGAGATGACTGATCTCCCTCAGATCTCTCTTCCATCCCCACTTGCACCTCCTGTGTTAGTGCCCACCACCTACTGCCTCTGAGAAAATCCTGCTGCTGCTCATCCAGGGTAACACATCAGAGGGGAGTTTTTATATTTGTCACTGGGCAAAACTGTACGTGTGCCCCAAGGGAAAGTGAATCACCCAAACATATGCCCACCATGTATGATTTCTGTCACCCCCACTTCTTGGGTTTTATAAGGTTATGGAGCAGCAGAGGGGAGAAAAGGAGGGAGGAGGAGGGCACTTAGTGATGCTTTATCAGATACTTCTAATGATTATAATTAAGCACTCTGAGCTGAAAGAGAGGCAGAAAGAATCGCTCTATCCAGATGGTACATGAACTGCTTTGCAAACCAATTTGAACAATGTCATCTCGACCACATTCAGCCCACAGGAGTGCCAGTAATGGGAACACCTGAGAAGAAAATTGCAGAAGGATGTGGTCATATTTTAGATTGTGTATTATGCATTGAAGGGGGAAAAAAACAACAACCTTGGGTTAAAAGGACTTTTCATTTGCAGAGTGAAGTGCTCAGATGTTAGGAAATGCCATCATTAAGATTTCCTGTGCCATTTTATTTTGGTCCCCTTGTGCAAATACATTGCGATTGTCTCTAATTACAAGTTTGCATGCTATTTTTCCATTCAGTGCACAGAATGGACTTTGCTCAGCTTACAAGCAGCTACTCAGAAGTATGTTTTTATTTTCTCCTTCTTTCAACCAAGTTACCATACTTTATTAACTGTTCAAGAGCTCTCAACCAGCTCTGAAAATGAAATGAACAATTCCCTGCAAAGCTCTTCCAGGGTATTCAACACTACAGCTGGAGAATGATGAACAAATCTCTATTCATACCACCTTGCATGGCAGGGCAACATGGTGCCCCCTAATTTGGATCACAGAAAAAAAATAAAGCCGCTGGTTTTTGAGTGCCTCAAGGACAGCAGAAGGTCTAGTTCAGGCAGAGACAGTGGCCTACAGGAAAAAATCCTGTCTGTGCCCTGCAGCACGAAGAGGCACTTGGGAAAATTAATGCTTGGTTTCACTCTAAATCTGTAGGTGAAAAGTTATGAGCAACAAAAATGGAGTGTGCCTAAAGAAGGGCAGTGGAGCTGGAGCACAAGTCTGATGGGAAGCAGCTGAGGGAGCTGGGTGGGCTCAGCCTGGAGAAAAGGAGGCTTAGGGGGACCTTGTGGCTCTGCACAACTCCTGACAGGAGGGGACAGCTGGGGGAGGTTGAGCTCTGCTCCCAGGAAACAGGGACAGGACAAGAGGGAATGGCCTCAAGCTGTACTGGGGAAGTTTAGATAGGATATTAGGGAAAATTCCTTCATGGAAAGGGTTGTTCAGCCCTGGCACAGGAGTCCCCATTCCTAGAGAGGTTTAAAATCCTTGGAGGTGTCACATGAGGAGGACATAGGTTAGTGCTGGCCTTGGCTGTGCTGGAGAATGGTTGGACTCAATGGTCTTAGAGGGCTTTTCCAACTCAAATGATTCTATGATTCTATTTATATCAGAGGCTTCCATGCTCTCACAGCCCTCTCAGAGATGAGTTTTCCCACTGCACACTCCCCACACTCTGACTGCTGAGCTGACTCCTTAGCTTCCATCAAAGCCCTGATCCCTCATGGCATTCCCCAACCCTTGCCACCTTCCCACGACTTTTTAAACACCTCACTGGATGCAGCAGTAAAATGAGGATCACTTACCAGTCCGTGCCCTCTGCCAAATACCTGGGCTGGGGTCCCATGGGCTGTGGAGTCTGCAGTTGGTGGCTGAAGTCGAAGCTGGGGTGCAGGCGGTGGGGCTGGACTGACATGCGCTCTTGGGCCCGCCTGCAGGGAGGAGAGCAGCAGCAGGGTCAGACACAGGCAGGCACAGGAACTCCTGTCCAGAAACCATGGGAAAACCCCACTGGCTAGGCTTGTGACTGAGTGTCTAAGACTAAACACTCCAGGCAGGTGTAAGGGATGATGGGCTGAGGACCCCAGGGCTATGTTGCTCTGTCATGGTCATCACATAGCAATCCACTCTCATGCCCTGTGGCACCCACACGTGCGTAGGTTGCAGGAGATGTTATTTGCTGGCAACATGGGGAGAAAAAGAGGAAACCAAACAACTTCTCAGCAGCTTCGTGCAGTTTGTGCTATTTTCTTTTCTGCCACGGTCAGCCCCATAAACAACACACAAGATAAAACGTGCCTCTGCTTCAGCTGTGATCCATCATCGTAAAGAAGCTGCAGGTTGTCTTGTCTCCCATGCAGTCCATAAACTCCTGGGGAACCTCATTCATAACCAGATTACTCAGGAGTGACTGAAAGCAGAATTTACTGTCACTGGCCTTTGCCAACATTTCTTTGGATGATGGACAGGCCAGGCTGGGTTCCAGCTCCTTCTCCCTCTGCTCTGCTGCCATTTTAGGCAGGGAAAAGAAAGTGGTAGAAAAGAAAACAAGGTTTTTCTAGGGATTTGAGTCCCATGATTATTGCTTATTTGAACTACTCATAGGAAGACCATATGCCTCTTGATCAGTGTCCACATTTGGCAAGAGAAAAGGTGGATGCACAAGCAGGATTTGCATTACAGACAGACTCATACCCTTTGCTTCCTGATGAGTTACCACTTACCAGTGGAGCCATCACAAAGCAAATCTTCAGAAAAATACTAGGGCAAATGGAGCAGGGAACTGCCAGGTAAATAACTTTTCATGCAGCCCCAGATGAGAGGCTTTGCTTTCAAAGGCATGACCCATATTCTCATTACTGGGACCTCCTGCCCCACACCTGTAAGGGTTCTGACATCCTTCTCCATTGCAGCTATGCTTTCAAAGACAAGTTGTGGGACTAGGCAAGAGATTCCTGCCTTTTTCCACACACTACAGCCCACGAGCAAATACAACACTGACAGCATTTACTGAAGCAGATTCTGTGTGGAATTGTGCTCTGTGCTTGTATTTTAATTCAGCTTATGACTAAGAGATAAACACTTGTATCATCGGTTCCTCAGCCTTGAACATACTTGCTACCCAATTATTAGCTAATCATTAAATCCACCTAAAATCCAGCTTATGCAAAACAAAACAATTATCAGAAGAACACACAATTTTCAGACGGAAAGGGCATGGAAAGAAAGGGTTTTCTATCTGTAGCATTCTTTCCAAGTGAAGCATCATTGCAAAGACTCATCCTCTGATTCTTGATCCATGGGTACAACCCACAAATAGCTTCCACATGTTTCCAGAAAAAAATCACTCCTCTCTCAAGAAACACAATCAAGAGAAGGCCAGGCATCCATTTCCATCACTGCTGAGTTACAGTAATTCTCTCTGAATTTGTCAGCTCAGTGTGGATTTAGGATGCTTTCTGTGACAGACTGCTGCAGGTCAGTGGCATCATTCCCTCACAGAGATGGAAAGCCTACCCAGACCCAGAGCAGCAAGACCTCCATGTGTAAAACCTGGTGAGACAGGTGGACACAGCCTCTTGCATGATTTTGAAACAGCACCTACGAGGATGTAACTCATGCACACAGAGTCAGGACAGGTCCCCTGCTACACCATCGAGATTCTCCTTGGAGTGACAATAATGGGATACACCAGATGACCACAGCAGGGATTCCCACAGGAACGGCACACCTTCAGGTGCAGCCTGCCCTGCAGCCTCCCTGCCGGTGGATGCATTTTCAGTGCACACAGGCGAGCTTGAGAAGAAAACCCAACACCTCCAGCACTGCTGGGGTTTCGCTGGCGAAGCGAGGTTGACGCAGCTTCTCCTCATCCTTCGGGAAGAGCAGGATCCCCTTACCTGGGATGGGGCATGAGCCGGCGGTGCTGCGCCTCGAGGAGCTGCTGCTGGAGGAGGTATTGCTGGTGTAGCGCCTGAGGTAGGAAGGAGGGCCCGGCGACGTCCTGGAAGGGCAGGGCAGGCACGGGCGCCAGGGGCTGGTGCAGGGCACCGCTGTGCTGGTGCGCCGGGGCCATGTGGGGAGCCAGCCCCGGCTGCGGCTGCACCGCGTGAGGCAGGGCGAAGTCGGCGGAGAGCTGAGGCTGGGGACCCAGGTGGAAATGCCGGCAGGAGGTAGCATGGGGATGCTGAGACCTTTGAAAGGGAGCACCTGGAAGAGAAGAGCACAGCCGTCATGGGGGCTGGGGGCACTCAGGGCGGAGCAGCCCTGTGGTTGCCCACCCAGGGCAAGGGTTGGGAAGTGGATGTTACACTCCACTTCCACTGTTACACTCCACAAATATAAGACAGCAAGTCAGTTAAAGTTGATTATCACGAAAAATGCTGGTTTTAACTAATGGTGTTTCTCCTCCAAGAAACACTGGAGCCAAAACATAGATGTAGGTTCAAAGTCTCTTTTTGGCTCCAAGTTGAAGTGTGTACTGATGAAAACTGCCTCAAGCTTGTTTTGGCTTTCCTGTCTTAAAAAGAATACAAGCCTTAATAGAGCCTGTGGAGATAGAACAATGAGTGATAAACTAGAAGAGAGGAGATTCAGACTGGATGGAAGGAAGATATTTTTTGTGCTTAGGGTGGTGAGGCCCTGGCAGAAGTTGCCCAGAAAAGCTATGGATTTCTCAACCTTGGAAGTGTTCGAGGCCAGGCTGGGTGAGGTTTGGAGCAAGTTTGTCTAGTGGAAGATGTCCCTGCCCATGGGAATGGGGTTGGACTAGATGGCCTTTAGAGGTCCTTTCCAACCCAAACCATTCTATGATATAAACTCAACATTTTAGAAAAGTAAATAAACAAACAAATCCTGTTTTCCAAAATATTTGGCTTTTGGAATATTATCTCACTGAAGTTTTGAAAGTTTTCCCTGAATTGCAGACTTTCCCTGAAAGTCAAGGTATTTCCTTCCGTCTCTAAAACTGTCTCACAGGCAAGGAAATAATCTCCACTCTGAAAAATTGCCTCAGACTGACTTCAGGATGTGAGTGAGACAACTTCCACCTCTAAGAGCAGGGATGAAGGCCCTGTGTGTTTGCTGAGATCCTTCAACAGCATGAGCTGCATGCAGGGAGAGAGCAGCTGCTGGAAATACAACATGGACTGCTATGAGACTAGTCATGAAGCTGATGGGGATGAGGAAGAAATGAGGTGTGAAAAACATCCATAGTGGAGGCTTTCAGCAAAACATCTGGCACTGGCTTGCACCTTGCTCAAGATTCTCACTTGGACAGGCCCTTGGCCCAGTCCAGAGTGTGAATTCCTACATTCCTGGAGCATTTACAGGCACCACGCAAAACTTTTGGCTCTTAAACTAGTGAAAGAGTCAACTCAGAGATGGAGGATGAGGATCATCCCCAGGATAGGACACCTACCCTTTTACAGTGTCTCGAACACCCCATCTTCCTCTTTCTATTTTAACCTTTGTGGATGGTACAAAACTTCCACAACAACAGCACCAAGAGACACTATGCCATCCCAAGGCACCAGCATGTACATCATGGCTTTTTCACCCAGATTCCTTCTGCTCACATCTCCCTGGCAGGCAGGGCCAGCCCATCAAAGCAGCTCAGTGAGTCCCAAGCACTCTGCTCATGTCCATAGGGGAACAGGAGAGGCACACAGCAAGCCAGATGCCAGCAGGAGGAACAACAGGGGAGGGCCTATCAGAAATGGATGGTTTGCAAAACTGTGCATAATTACACACAGCATTTCTTAAATACAAACTAATCCTCCGCGGTGCCCCTCTGAGAGAGAGCAGGTAACAAAATACATGCCACCCACAGCAGTGCTTCATGAGGTGATAATTTCTCCTGCTGTCAGATAACAGCATGATTCGACCATGATATTAATTAAAACCAGAGGTGGTGGGATCAGGCCTGCTGTTCCTCAATGACAGAGCTGCAAACCCAGGCCAAAGAGCCACTCATATATCCCGTTCTCCTGCAGGTTGTACTTGTTGCTGATGGCCTGGCCCAAATTCACCACAAACAGGTAAAGGCTGAGTAATGAAACTGGGATCCTGCACTTCCCTGGCCCATTGTTGATGGGAATTGTGAGGAGAAGCCTCCTGACTGCTGTGCTTGCTCGGTACTTGCCAAGCAACTCATGGTGAATTGCTCAGCCTCTGATGGCCATGTGTCCTCCCAGTGGAAAACTGCAGCAGCAGGTCACGGGTGAGCCACTGTGCACCCCCAGGCCTTCATGGGGCCTGCAGACAAGGTGTGAGAGCAGGTAAAAGTGCTAATCCCTCTGCACATGCCAACACAGCAACCTGTGTCACCAGGCAGCAGCGCAGCGTATTTCAAACAAGAATGTCTTAGGGCGATACAAGACAGCGAAACTCAGTGATCCTCCCCCACATTTCCTGGGACACATTCTCTAGCACATAAGGAAAGCAGGGAAAGCCTGTCTCTCATCTCCTGTGACTCTCTTGTCTCTCGATGCCTGGTGTAACCTTAGCCAGCAATTTCCAGCCTTTTACTGGGTCTCGGGAGCCCTTAGTCTGATTTAAACGTCTGCAGGGCCTTTGATGCCAGAGCCATGGTGAACTGGAGAGCACCAGGTGGTCAGATCATCTGGTCATGTTTTTGATTTGAATTTATCTTCCAATAAAAAGTCCTTGAGAGGAACTCGGTCACACACTTTCCCAAGGTCCAGAACACGCAAACTTTATCTGTGGTATGTGTGCAGGAAGATACACAGACCTAACATGTCCGGAAGCAAAAGCTTAACTCATTTTGTTTTGTTACAGAGTTAATTTGCCTTATCTCTAGGAACTAATTAATTAAATAAAGCATTTTTCAGTATTTTTTGCTAGTACCTACTGGTGCAATGATGCATTTCTCTTCATAGAGAAAACACCATCAAGATGTGGCAGGGACCATATGATTAAATAAAACCCATCAATTTGTCTTAACACACTACCCCTGTGTAGTAATTGTTCATTCTCTACAACTAATCCAATTGCTGATGAGGATTTTTACAGCAAAGCAATGACTTTGGGGAATACTTCAGCAATCCTATGCTTATTAGCAGTTATCCAATCATACTGTTGGCATAACCAAGCCAGCCTGCACAATGAAGAGCCAGTACTCACCAAGCAGGATGCCGATGGACCCCAGAAAGCCCTGGCAAACAAATAACAGCTCAAAACAGAATGTCACATTTTAAGTTAGTTATTTTTGAGTTTACCTTCTCCTGCTCATTGCATCTAGATGCAAAGGGCCTTGCTGGGGACTGCTTTCCAAGTCCACATGTTGGTCTCAAGTACACAAGGTAAATTCAGTGACACCCTGCAAACATGAGCTGGGCATCCTTGTCCAGGTAACTCATCATAACCAACACCAAAAGCAGGAAGTCATCCCTTTGAATTCTACACAGGTTCTCGCATTAATGTCAGAGAATCCCAGGATTGCTGAGGTTGGCAAAGTCCTCTAGAATCAGCAAGTCCAGCCGTTAACCCAGAGCCATTGTGTTCAGCAGTAAACCATATCCCCAGGTGCCACATTTACATGGCTGTTGAGCACTTCCAGAAGTGGGGACTCCAGAAGTGGGGACTTCCCTGAATGCCTCTTCCAAAGCCTGACCACCTTGTCTGTGAAGTGAACTTTTCCCAGTGTCCAAGCTAAATCTCCCCTGGCACAGCCTGAAGCCATTTCCTCTTGTCCTGTCTCTTGTCCCACAGGAGCAGAGCCTGACCCCCACCCAGCTGCCCCCTCCTGTCAGGGAGTTGTGCAGAGCCACAAGATCTATCAGTGATTACTTTACTAGCACATCTGCTCCCTCTTACCCGAGCCACAAGTGTGGCCCTAGATTACATTTGCATTAAAACCAACAAGCATAAACATTGCCCATAAGATACTTCAAGAAAATTGGATCCATGGATTTAATCTGCTTTTTGCCTGGATAGCAATATCTGCCACAGCAGAGACTAATCCATGACTAAAACCAAGTCCTGATACCACATTCCAGCTTTTGTTTTCACTCCTCAGTACAAGGGCAGAGCTGACATTTTCATTAGCCAAGCTTTGAGGACACTTCCCCAGCAAAGACAATGAGGATATAAAGTGTGCCCATCATGCTCCAGAGTCACTAATTGCATCCTCCACTATCCTTGTTCCTCATCACCTGTCCAGTGGTGCCTGCATGAAGGCAGTATTGCTCTGGGATCAGCAAGGCAGAGGCTTTTTCCCAGCTTAATGAACTCAAGTTTTAGTCCTCATCCTACATAGGGATTCTCCTTCTCCACTGGGATACTTTGATTTTCCAGGAAGAGGGGTTAGTCAGATCTTGGATATTTTATGGCTTAGCCTCTGTTTCCAAGCTCTTGCCTTCTCCATCCCAGAAGGCAATCACAAAATCCCAGAATTAAGGTTGGAAGGACCACAGGAGATCATCTAGTCCAATCCTCCTGCTCAGGCAGGGTCCCTAGAACACATTACTCAGGATTGTGTCCAGCTTTTTAATATCTCCAGGGAAGATATTTAGGGCAGTCTACAGAAACTATATAGTCCTCATCAGCCTTAGAGAGGCTTCTTACCCAAGGCCAGCCTGGAAACACCTGTGCCTGTGCCCAGCCTGCTGTTTGGGATGAGAGGGACAACCCCCTGCGTGAGGCTCATTGACACGTTTGTGGTCCCTTGGGTAATTCCAGTTGCTCCTGTCTGGAGCTGTGGAGGACTGATTTCTCTGGGATCACCATCAGGCTGCACACCAGCCAAAAATAATTTTCTTGTTCTGATGATGCTTCCTTTCATTTAAATGCTGTCGCTGTAGCAGATGATGACAGCTCAGATCAGCATCAGATCAGCAGCTCTGAGATGAGCGATGCATCACATCTGTGCAAGAAAAGCAAGTGATTTCTTCCAGGTTTGGGCAATTTCCTTTTAGTGGGTTGAGGCCCAATGTCCTCAAAATGACCCCAGGTACCCACACACCCACCTAAGCTCCCAGCTGGGACAACCCTTCTTGCCTTACACCTGCCTGGCCTCAAAAATGCCACAAAGACAGCTAATGCCTGAATCTAGATAATCCAGGTCTTTGCAAGTCTCAAAGTTTGTGATAAGGCATGGAGGCACAAATAGGATCTGCTGGAGACATGAATCATGTCTTGGGAAAGCCAGGCTGTCTGTGGGGTAGGAAAGAGGAGCTATGGGGTTCTCTGGAATAACTGGGGACAAATCTGACCCAAAAGAGGCTGTGCCACATTGTGATGGTGTAGGACCATGTGGCCAGGGATGCCTTTGGGTGATCACCAGCAACATCTCCCTGCCTTGTGTGATGCTCTGATAGTTGCATTCACTCTGCCTCAGCTTCTTCCATCACATCCTAAAGCCAAGGTCAGCATCAGGGATGAATGGGTGGAGATTCAGTACTTTGGTAATTCCTGCCACTGTCAGAACATGAGTGTGGATCAGTGGCTGCCCTAGCTGGCCTGACTCTCCTCTGCTGCTGTGACAGATGCTGCAGCCTCAAGCTGTGATGCTGAAAACCTGCTGTGGAGCTGGGTCTGTGTGACATCCTACTGCTCTGGGCCTCTACAGCCTGTAGTGTTCCCCACAGCTACGCAGTTCTGCAGTCTCAGAGTCACACAATCACACAATTAATCACACAACCATACAATGATACAATGGTTTGGGTTGGAAGAGGACCTTAAAAATCATCTGATTCCAAGCCCCCTGCCATGGGCAACCTGGCTTTGGACACTTCCAGGGACGGGGCCTCCACAGCTTCTCTGGGCAACCTGTGTTAGGGCCTCACCACCGTCACAGGGAAGAATTTCTTCCTAATATCTAATCTAAACCTACTTCCTTCCAATTTGAAGCCATTCCCCCCTGTCTTGTCACTCCAGGCTCTTGCAAATACTCTTGCCCTATCTTTCCTGAAAGTTCCCTTCGGGTACTGGAAGGGGACGAAGTCACAATGAGGTCAATCTGAAGCCTTCTCATTTCCAGGCTGAACAATCTCAATTCTCTCAGCCTTTACTCATGGCAGAGGGGCTCCATCTCTCTGATCATCTTGGTGGCCATCTCTGGACTGGCACCAACAGCTCCCTGTCCTTCCTGTGCTGGGGACCCCAGAGCTGGAGGCAGCTCTCACCTGAGTGGGGCAGAGGGGCAGAATCACCTCCATGATGCCACGGCCTCAAATAATAATTTAGCATCACAGAACACAACAATAGAACCGTTTGGGTTGGAAAAGCGCTCTCAGATCATCGAGTCCAATTGAGCACTGCCAAGCTGACTGCCAAACCACATCCCAAACCCGCACTGTGAAGACAATCCTCCACAAGCCCGCAGGGAAGGCTGCTTAACAACAATTTATGAAGCACCCAAAACACTGAGCAGGAAGTTGGCATTACAAGCTCCAGCCTCAGACCAAGGAAGGTATAGATTAGTTTTTAGAAAGCCAGTAGATGATGCTGGTGAGTGGACAGCTGAACCTGCTGAGCTCTTCGTTGCCATGCCGTTTCCACCCTTTGCTCTTGCAGGCGTCGAGTGCAGTGGAAACTCACAGGGAAACTCAACACATCCTCCTCATCCCTGCTTTCTCACTTCCATGGCTACTGCTTTTTTTTTCCTTTTTCCCCTCAGTTCTGCAGTTATATTTATTGTTTCTATACATTATCCAAAGCAGCATGTACTTTTTCATTAACAGAAACACTCTTTTCCTTCTCACTCCCAGGTGAACCCTACAAGTGATAAGTTCATGGCAGGTTGGTAAATGACACTGACTCACAGAAATGTCCTGGTCTGGTCCTAGGTGTTTCTGCCACTGGGGATTCTCCTTTAGCTTCAGTCAAGGTTTGACTACACCTAGGCACATGCATATTTATCCACCCAGCAGTATTTCAGCCAGAAAGGCTCAAGGGAACCGTGTGCTCATTCAACACTGACCCATCTCAGAGATGCAAAGCTCCTGGGAAATCCCTGCAGTGAGACAGGGGACACTACAGGCTTTATGCAAAGAAAAACCCAGAAAGCAGAACTATTTATTTCCACCTCCTTTCCTCGGGCATTAGCATTCTTGATGCAATCAGGCTACTGGTAAGGGACACAGGATCAGGCCTGGAGCTAGCATTGGGATAGGTGTCTTGAGCAGATAGCTGCAGCCCAGGGAGCCTGGCTGCCTTTGAGAGGGAAACAGAATCTGTCTCATGCTGTTAAGCTGCCTGCAAAGCATGTGAATATTTCCCCTGGGTAAGGCAACCTGGACTGCTTGTCAAGGCATCAGTGGCCTGCATGTGAGGGCCAGGGGTGGCAGGGAGGCTGGGGCTGGTTCACATCCAGGTCCTTCTGTGGCACAGGGAGATGGCAGCTCCTGGAGAGCCCTGGCTTCACTCACTGACAAATTTTACAGCTGAGGAAGATCTGCCCAACGCAATCAGCCAAGCTGGGAGATGGAGTCGTGGCATGTCAGCCACTTCGTCCTGATTAGATGCCACACAACCCCTCCTCCTGCACTGGGGGGGCAGATAAACCCCTTCAACAGGAGCCACTGTGGTGCCTCTCTGAGCATCAGGAGAGCCTGCCAGGCTTTTAACAGCCCAGAAGCAGCTCACTTCCCTGGGTGTGCACTAGAATTCCCCTAAAGCCAGTAATACGGTGGGAAGTTCACATGGGTCCTGACAGCATGCAGTGAGTAGAAGCCAAAATCATTGGAGCAGCTCCAGCTTCACTGGGCACATGGGGAAAGACACCATGGGGAACTCACACTGTGTCTAAAAACAAGCTACTCATTGCCTGATGCCATCAGACACGTGTTAATCCCTTCCAAATTGTTTGTGAATATACCCTTATGAAATGAGTGAAATTCACTCACTAATAGGAAATGAGGTGCGACAATCACAGAACAATAGAATTGGGTTGGAGGGGATCCTAAAGATCACCTAGTTCCAACCCCCTTGCCATGGAAAATAAAAAATTAAATAAATAACCCTCAAAATTCCACCAAATTAATGGTATTCAGCTGCATGAAGATTTAGTGGCCTGGCAAAGGGAGATACTGTGCTACAGGACAGCTAACTGCAAGGTGAGGAGATTGGGGCGGGGAGGATGAAAGTAGAAGAGGAAAGAATTTATGAAAAATCTGTCAGGCAGGAAGGAATCTGTCTCACCTTCAGCACCTTTGCCAACAGCTTTTTCATTTCATCTAGTGAAACAGAGAATCGCAGAATCATCAAGGCTGAAAGAGACCTTCAAGATCATTGGGTCCAACCATTGACCCAGCTCCACCAAAATCACCCCCCTTGGGCCATATCCAGAAACCTCTCAAACATTTCCAGTGGTGGTGACAGTACCACCTCCCTAAACAATTTATTCCAATGCCTGACTACTCCAGAACGGAAATAAAATAGTTCTAATATCCAATGTGAACCTACTTTGGCATAACTTGAGGCCATTTTCCTTGTCCTGTCCCTGTTCCCTGGGAGCACAGCCCAACCCAGTCTGGATGTCCCCTCCTGTCAGGAGTTGTGCAGAGCCAGAAGGTCTCCCCTGAGCCTCCTTTTCTCCAGGCTGAGCTCCTTTTCCAGCTCCCTCAGCTGCTCCTCATAGGACTTCTTTTTTATACACTTTACCAGCTTCACTGCTCTTCTGGGGCAAGATGCAAGATGGCAAGAACCATGCTAAAAATAATGTGCTGCCAGCTCCAATCCAGCCCTAGGGCACAGCCTGCCATCCCACATGTCTGGTGCCAGGGAACCAGTAGAAGACCCCAGCACCTGTGGCTGGGAGTGGTGCAGCCCTAGGATATGCAAGCAATGTATAAGGAGTATTTTCATTTGCCTTATTTACTAGTTCAGATTGTGCCATGCCAGGGACAAGTCAGGAAGAGACCTGGCAGTGGATAAAGGGCTGGTCTGTTGGTGGTCTGTGGCTGGTGGAACATATTTGTGTCCTGGGTGGCAACATGAGTGTCTGGAGGTTTAACATCTCCTGCTCAGACTCCTTCACACTTGATGGAAAAGTGCTGCAAAGCAGTTCAAGGGGAGGGGGCTGAGATGGGATCCCCACAGCTGATTAATGGTTTGGTGGTCACAGCCTTCACTGCACTCTGCTCCTGTGCAGGCACAGCACAGCACAGCTGAGCTCTTCCCAAAAAACCTCATAAACACAGAACTCAAAGGCTGCACATTGCCCCTGCCTGCTTGTACAATCCCCAGTCAACATCCTCTTGCACTAATGAAGCTTCTCATTAATTGCTGAATGACATGAGCTGGCATGGCTGGAGGGTCCCTAACACAGAGCACAGCATCTCCACTCCTGCACACCACATGCAGCTTTAATACACCAAAAACAGATGAGGTGGGACTCCTACCAGGGCCCAACCTCAGCATTCAACAAAACAAAAACCCAACACATGGTGGGATTCTTAGGGCTGTCCAAAGCAGGGCTCATAGTTGGACTCAGTGATTCCCTTCCAACTCAGGATAATCTGTGATTTTGTGATTTACAACTAGCAGTGACCAGAGTTAATGAGCATATTTACATAAAATCATAGAAAGTTGAGGGTTGGAAAGGGCTTAAAAATCATCTGGTCCCAACCCACCACCTCTATTTACATCAAGACTGAAGAGGTGCTGAGTGCTGGGGATGGGAACCAGCAAGAATGAGGGATGGGATACAGCCAGGCAGCCTGGACCCATCACACAAGGGAGACAGCTGTTTATACAGCACTGGATGAGAGTTTTTTCCTGCAACTCTTTCCCACTAGCTTCAGGGGGAAAAAAAAGTTTTGTTGAAGATGATATTTCACAGCAACGTGTTGAATTCAGCAATATTTTCCAAGGAGGAAGGAGAAACACTTCAGCAGCGTTGCTACACTTAAAGCTGTCTTTTTGCTTTTATACTTCTCACTGTGTTTTAATTATAGCTTTATTCTCAGTGCTGAATTCGAGGGTGTATTTGAGATTTTTGGATCATCACATTCAAATAAAAAAAAAGAAAAAAAAAGCCAAATTGCACTGAGAGAAAATGTTTTCTGGGGTTTAGTGGTCCCAGTTTCACCCCTCCCAGGCTCTGGCATGTCTGGAGGGATGGGTGGCCCCAACAGCCTGGCATGATGCTTCTTACCCAGCCCAGCTCTTCCTTCCCAAGCTGCCCTGTTTCTCCTGGGTTTGGGCCCAGCCCTGCACATCTGCCAGGAAAAGTCCCTGGAGGAAATGTGGCTTTGAAGATGTTGCAAAGCTCCTCTGAGACTTTTTTTAAAAATAATGTTTCTCCTTTCTGTTTGGTCTGAAGGTGTTGGAGAAGGAACAGCTGACAGGAATCACTTGACCACAACTCCCATGCTACAAGAAGGAATCACTGCAGATCTCAAAGGCATTTTTGGGCTGTGCCTGAGCAAAGTTCCAGCTATTCCAAGGCAGAGAGGGTTTGGCTGGTATCTGAACTTTAAGGCAACTCTTGGGGCTTTGCCCATCAGCCACACAACTCTATGTGCTCAGCCACCCCTTCTTCCTCACCACCATTCCATCCAGCTGTGTGCAACCCATTGCTGTACAATGGAAAATTCAAAAAACATTGGAGTATTCCCAGCTTATGGGAAGAGATCTGGGCTCAAAGGCTCTTCTCCAGGGTCTGGAATATTATCTCAAATTAAAAAAAGAAAAAATGTTGAAAAGGAAGTTGGAGTGGGTCCAGGTCCCCTTTGGCCAAGGGAGGCAGTAAAGCTCATTTTTTATGATATATTACAAGCAGGGTGTTATATCCATGTAAATGAGTCCCCAACCCGGAAATGGGAAAATTAACCAGGGGAAGGAATTCATCCTCTATATAAAAATAAGAAATAAAAAATCCTGGCGTGACAGCAGTCTATTACTTGGCTCTCCCTGCAGGAAGCAATGGGAAAGCACTTGGAGCAATCCCTATCTCTACCCTTGGGAATGTAAAAACGTGCTGACTTGTGCCTTCAGCTTTGACAGGCAGTGATAGGCTGCAGCCAGTTGTTTGGAAAAGGAAATTCAATACTTGGGTTTCTGATGTTTCCTTGCTTTCACAGTGTCCACAGTCCTCACCAGGCATTTGGAAGTGCTCAACACCTGCCTTAAAAACACTCTTAACTGCTCCTAATGACTGGCCAGGGAGGTTTGCAGCAGCTCCCTCCTACCAGAAATGATATGCAGGACAGCCAAAAACAGGCAAAAAGCCAAAACCATGGGGAGAAAAAAACCAATCAGACACTGCAAGGACCTGGCAGGGTCTTGGGGCCTGCACTGCATTGTTCATGCAGCCTCTTAATTCTGCGACAGCCCCAACTAAAACCTTCCACCCAAACAGTGCCAAACATAGGGGTCTGAACTCCACATGCAGCTTTAACCCTTCCCCAGAGATGGAGGCAGTGGGAAGAGCCAGTGCCC
>NC_139511.1:72333326-72401735 GCF_008360975.1 Lichenostomus cassidix | reverse complement strand
TAAAGCTCATTTTTTATGATATATTACAAGCAGGGTGTTATATCCATGTAAATGAGTCCCCAACCCGGAAATGGGAAAATTAACCAGGGGAAGGAATTCATCCTCTATATAAAAATAAGAAATAAAAAATCCTGGCGTGACAGCAGTCTATTACTTGGCTCTCCCTGCAGGAAGCAATGGGAAAGCACTTGGAGCAATCCCTATCTCTACCCTTGGGAATGTAAAAACGTGCTGACTTGTGCCTTCAGCTTTGACAGGCAGTGATAGGCTGCAGCCAGTTGTTTGGAAAAGGAAATTCAATACTTGGGTTTCTGATGTTTCCTTGCTTTCACAGTGTCCACAGTCCTCACCAGGCATTTGGAAGTGCTCAACACCTGCCTTAAAAACACTCTTAACTGCTCCTAATGACTGGCCAGGGAGGTTTGCAGCAGCTCCCTCCTACCAGAAATGATATGCAGGACAGCCAAAAACAGGCAAAAAGCCAAAACCATGGGGAGAAAAAAACCAATCAGACACTGCAAGGACCTGGCAGGGTCTTGGGGCCTGCACTGCATTGTTCATGCAGCCTCTTAATTCTGCGACAGCCCCAACTAAAACCTTCCACCCAAACAGTGCCAAACATAGGGGTCTGAACTCCACATGCAGCTTTAACCCTTCCCCAGAGATGGAGGCAGTGGGAAGAGCCAGTGCCCTCAGCTGATCCCTGTTTAGCCAAAAGGCTTTATGGTCCCTGCTGTTCTCACACCTGCATGTGCTGAGCAGCAGCCCAGGACATGCCACAGGGTTTGGACAGGAGCAGAGTCCCACAGCCCCACAGGTGCTTGGGAATTATCCACAGCCCTGGCAGCCACAGCACCCCAACCCCATGCCAGCCTCAACATCCCCTCCCTCCACAGCAGCGTTTGGGTGAGGACCTGTGGTGTTGGTCTTGGCCCTTTCCTCTCCCACACACATTATATCCCCCCAAGAGGGATTTCCAGTGAAGGTTTTCCATCCTGTTCTCCCCTTATCAGCAAAGAGGCGAAATATGCCTTTTTTTGGAAGGCATTGTTTGCCTGACCTGCTTTAAACCTCCCCTCTAGGGAGAGATTGGAACAGACTTTAAAACATATCCTGAAAACACAGAGGAGGCTGCTTTGGGTGGGTTATTCTGCATCAATCCCATCCGTCTCTATTTTGCATGCATTAATTCCCCACCCACACGCCTGTTGTTTTAAATGGGACTGTAATTACCAGCTGGGTTTTCCTGAAGGATTTATATATCAGCATCTTAAGCCCAGGGGTGGGAGATTCCCATCCATCATGTCCACAGAGCTCCAGAGTGAGTGGCAGTGATTTGGAGTGTTTCATTTCTAGGAACAGAATGTCAGTTTGGATGGGGGATGTTTTGCAGCCTCTCTTCTTTTCTGACTCTCTGGCAAATCAGCCCCAAAGCCAGAACATTTTGGCAGGGAGTCAGGACATGGGACATCCTGTTGCAAAGGGATTGGCTGATGGCATGTGGCAGGTCACCTTCTGGATTTTATCTCAAATCCTGTAATCCCATACCAGGTAGGGTGCAAAGGATTTACCAGCCTGCATGAGACCCTCAGAGTGCCAGAAGGGCAACTTGTGTACCTGACATTCAGGAAAAGTAATATAATCTGTAGTCTCTTTGAGTTTTTTACAGATGGTTCAAAAGCTACACCAAAAAATGTCCCTCCTCACCCCAGAAGGCAGTAAAAGTTCAGCAGCTGGTCCTTCTTTCAAGCGACATTACACAGAACACAGGAGCATCTTACTACTGCTAAGGTACAAAAAATGGAGATTATCTCTTACGAGAGAGCAGACATGCTCCTAGGAGGTGGGTGTGTGGGATGCAGTGCCAGAACAATGCTAGCAAATCCCCTGTAAAGCTCTCTGAGTTCCCATCCTGAGCCCAAGAGCTCAGCCCCACAGTCAAGGCAGAGCCCTCAGCATGGGGGATTGATTGCACTTGTGGAGCTCCTGCAAGTGCCCAGCTCCCACTAGACCTCTTCATTTAATCAACTAAAGGACTTTGGAGTTCAGACCATCAGTGTATGTGCTGGTTTGAGGTGCCTGCTTGCACCCTCAGCAGCAGGGCAGCATCCAGGGCCAGGGTCCATCCAGAGGACCAAGCCTGGAGAGGAGCTGTGTGAGGTGCATGGATGCTGGCAGTGAGTTGGCACAGATCAGGGCAGCTCAGCAGCTCTTTACGCTGAACTGACTTGAACTCAGGTTTGGGAAAACCCCAGCTACTGTGAGTCCTGCCACGCCGTGTCCTGGCAATTCCCCTTTTATGCTCCGTGAATAAGAAGTCTGTAGCTAAAAATCAAAGATCCTGGAAGCCTGTTCCCTATTAAATTTAATATCCCAAATTTTATTGGTACATGTCACTCCAGGAGAGACAGAGCTGTGTTTAAAGTACAAGGGAAACGTCAGTTCCTTGATGTGGAAATAGCTCTTACTTTACATTTCTGCATGAGGTCCTGGCATGAGTTAGTGCTGCTAAGCTCTGCTGTAATAACATACAAAGAAAAACTCTAACCAAACAGAAAAAAATATGTATTTTATACAGCTAAATGTAAAGTCATCCATCTAAAAAAAAACATACAGGTGCTATTTGCAGGTGTCAGGCTATCTGAGGGAAAGTGAATTTTGGTAATCAGCAAACCATGAGCTCCCAGAGCCCCAGCAGCATCTGAAGGCACAAATGTTTGCTATATAAAAAGCAGGAGGTGGGGTTCCTTGGGAGCAATAAGCGCCTTAGATTGATGCCAAAGCTGGGAAGGAGGCTTGGAGAGGAGCCCAAGCATTCACCGTGCAGGGAGGCACTGCAGGAGACCTGTGATTCCACATTAGAATGAGCAAAGGTAAAACCATGGTTGAGCAGAGCCTAAAATGCTGCCACACGTGAGCTGGGCAGGATGACGTTCATCCTCATCAGGCAGGTAATGAGCCTGGCAAAACCCAGGGGCCAGGGCTGGCCTGCAGCAGGCACAGCCTGAAAACACCAGGCACCACGTGCCCACAGCCAAAATCCCTTCCTCAGCAGCAGGGCTGGTTGGTTTCCTGAAGGACATCGCCTCACTTGCACAGGAATTAATTTTGGGATGTGGGATGGAGAGGGTGACAACAGCTGTGCCTTCCAGCATGGAAATCCACCCGCCTGTGGGTATTTTGCCCTCCCTCTGAAGCCAGAGGAGACTGATTGCAAGGAATTTGCTTTTCCATCACAATGGGAAGAGGAAATCACATTCCTGGTTATTCCATCATAGAATCATAGAATACTGTGAGTTGGAAGGTACCCACAAGGATCATGGAGTGCAGCTCCTGTCCCTGCACAGACACCCCAGCAATCCCACCCTGTGCATCCCTGAGAGCATTGTCCAAATGCTCCTGAAGCTCTGGCAGCCTCAGGCTGTGTCCATTCCCTGGGGAGCCTGGGCAGTGCCCAGCACCTTCTGGGGAAAAAACCATCTCCTGATATCCAACCTAAACCTCCCCTGGCACAGCTCCAGCCATTCCCTCAGGTGCTATCACACATTGTTTCCTATTTATTCCATCAAGAATATCCCACAGGGCTGCAGATAACTTGTAGGATGCTGCAGGTACACAGGTCTGTGTCACAGGCAGCATCTTATTTCCCCACAACCAGCTTTGGATCTGGCCTCCCTGAGAGAGTTAGGACTAAGTCAATGTTTCCATCATCAACCTCACTTTTGAGGGGCTCATAACTCTAAACATTTGTGCTCTCACAGTGCCAAAACTTGGCACAGAAGCACATGGCCCAGATGCAGTTTTATTTGGTAATAAATAGCTTAAATCTCATAAGCTATTTTTCATTTTGGATTAAACGTGTAAAATGGGAAAAGAAAAATGTGTGGCATTTTTTCCTACCGTCCAATAATTTTGGAAAAGCAGATTATACTGAGTAATGGCAGGCTTTTTTTTCAGATGCAGACAGCCAACAATGCTGTTTCTCAAATCTTTTGCCTTTTTTACACCCACTTTTTAGCAGGATCAATTGCAGCGCCATCATTGCAGCCCTAGTGTTCCGGGGGTGCCACAGATTATTCGATTTTTGGCACATTAAGCCTGAAGTTCTGGGAGAGTTAAAACACAGCAAAATTCCACAACCCCTTTAACAAATGAAGGTAATATTTTGAGGATGTATTGCAGTTTTAACTGTGCCTCTGTGACCTCCCATTTCTCTGGAGTTCAGCAATTATTGCATCCCAGCACTCTGCCCAGCCCTTGGGTGAGCACTGGTTTTCATCAGCAACCCACCAGGATTTCAGCACTTTCAGATTTACGCCGAATTCAGACTTTGCTCCACCTAGACCAGCTACTTCCCAGTGGCCAAAAGCCAAGGAAACGCCCCAAACCCCCAGCCCGAGGACTTGGCTGCCCTTCAAAAGTCCGCCTCAGCTGGAGCAGAGAGAAATAGTGATTTTGCTCATATGGTCAGCTCCAGTCGTCGGAGGTTCCCCAGTGGGACACCGGGCTAGTGTCCAGATGGTGCTGTTGCTGAGTGATTTGTTATCTGCGGGGCTGGGATTTTTTCAAAGGCAGTGGGGGGATTCAGGGAATGGGAACTCATATGGGGAGCTGGGCTGATATAGGGTCAGGGACATGCAACACAGTCCACTGAGGATTCTGCAGTTTTTGTAGAAATCCCAGAATGGTTTGAGTTGGAATAGACATTTAAAGACCATCTTGTTCCAACCCCCCTGCCATGGGCAGGGACATTTTCCACTATCCCAGGTTGCTCCAGGCCTCATCCAGTCTGGCCTTGGACATGTCCAGGGAGCCACAGCTTCCCCAGACAGCCTGTGCCAGGGTCTCACCCACCCTCACAGGGAAGAGTTTCTTCCTAATATTCAATCTAAATCTCTCCTCTTTTGGTTTAAAAGCATTCCCTGGTGCTCTGTCACTGTCTGCCTGTGTAAAAAGTCCTTATCCCTCTTTTATGGAAGCACCCTTTTGGGTACTGAATGGCTGCAATGATGTCTCCCCAGACCCTTTTCTTCTCTAGGCTGAACAACCCCTTCCCATGGATGCAGATTCCATCATCCTCTCAGACCCACATCTGCCTTTGCTGGGAGGGAGGATTGCAAACAATCCTACAGGATTAGGAAGTTTCCCCCAAAAAAGCTTCCCACCAAGTCCTCTACCTCAGTGCCCAGCCTGCAAACCAATAGCATGGACAAAGCCTCTCTATGCATTCATTCCATGGCTCAGCCTCCCCAGATCCCAGCAGTTCCAGTGAAGAATTGCCTCCAAGAGAGGCATGGGGAATCTTCTGTCTGGAAGCAAGGCAGGCAGCTCATGCTGCAAAGCCCACCCCTTGTCCCAGCAGGACCCAGCCTGCTGTCAGCCCTGCGTGCACGTAGTCTCCAGGAGGAATGGGATGGCTCACATATGGTATGGATTCACACAGGATCAAGCTGACTCACTGGATGGGGGAGTGGTGAATCGGAAGAAAAACCCCCAAATACCCAGGTACGCTTTGGGCCATCTGTCCTCAGAAATACCAGCCATGAGCCACGTTACAAAGCACATAGGAGAAGAAGTCACTCGTGAAATGACTGTCAGGCCACAGCAACCGCACCCAAGGAAGAAGCATCAGCCTGCTGTGGTTTTTTTGGGGAACTTTTAGGTGGACAAAATGCAGCTCTGCATCCTTACAGCAGCCTACAGACCTTAAGAGTGCCTTCCAGTGCTTAATGGGGCTACAGGAGAGCTGGAGAGAGGCTTTGGTTGAGGGATGGAGGGACAGGACAGGGGGAAGGGCTTAAGCTGAAGGTAGATAGATGTAAAGTAGATTTTAGGACAAAATTCTTGGCTGTGAGGGTGGGGAGGCCCTGGAACAGGGTGCCCAGAGAACCTGTGGCTGCCCCTGGATCCCTGGAGTGTCCAAGGCCAGGTTGGACAGGGCTTGGAGCAACCTGGGATAGTGGAAGGTGTCCCTGCCCATGGCAGGGGGTGGAAAGGAATGAGCTTTTAGGTTGCTTCAAACCCAAACCATTCTGTGATTCTATGATTCTATGAACCAAAGCTACCTCCAGCTTTGGATACAGCAAGGCCTTTCCACCCCTCATTCACATGAGACATAACCCAGATCCCACAGCTGAGTCTTTGGGGGAAACATCAGGCATGCTCCACGGTTGGGAAGCATTTGCTTAACATCGGGCTCATGCCAGGAATGTCTGTGCAAATCCATGCAAGCTGGCTTCATTCTCTCTGCAGGAAAGACACAGCGGTGGGTCTGCACTCTCTGTGCTTGCCATCAGTGAATGCCTTTTATTTTTTATTTCAAAATTAAAGTCAATCGAGTAATTGAACTAGTCTGAGGAAGCAAACCCAGCCACCTCAAACAGAAAAGCTCTTGCAGAGCCAGAAAACTTATTCATGTGTACATTAAAGCCACAGGAATTACCAAAAAAAATCCAGACTGAACCATGCTGGGTGACAAGGGAGACCCACACACGAACCAGCAACCCCTGGTTTCATGAGGAATGAGCAGGTGAGGAGCAGAGGGATCCTGTCAGCAAAGTCTGTTCCCTCCTTTCAGCAAAACATGACTCCCATCAGTCTGCTCTGCATGACATCAGATTAGGCAGAGTGAAACTGAGCATTGTGGGGAGGGAAACTGGTCTAGGTCCAGTATCCTCGCACCACACCAACCCCTCGGCTGGACACGATGGGCACTTCGTGGGATGGAGAGCACTGGGGAGCTGGGGAAACTGCTAGGAGAACATTCTTCTCACCAGAGCACAAGCCAAACCAGGTCATCTCAATTCACCTTAAGGCAGGGCTGCCAGTGTAGTGGCAGATGAGTGTATTTCCCTTCACCATTTCCTTCCAAAGAACTGCATCCTCCCACTGTGCGCCCTTCCAGGACCTGAGCTGACCTCCCACTATGATTTTTAGCATTCCTGACAGTGGTTTAGCTGAGTCTGCTCAGACAGAAACATTTTTCCTCTCTCACGTGGATGTTGTTTTTATTACCTTGGAAACCTACACGCTGCCTTTCAGCACAACCAGAAAGCACAGCAGGTACAGGAGGGCTACAGAGCCCTCAGCTCTGCTGGACCAGCAAACCCCCTTGCTATATTCCATTAGCAGCACCAGGTTGCCACCATTATCTTGTTTTCCAAAGCTAGCCTTGCTGTTGAGGAATAAAATTGACATTCAAAAGAATTTGACTCTCAGGGCTGCAGGCAGTGCTCTTAACAGAGACAGCAAAATAAGAGGTTTTCGGTTAAATGGTGAAGAAAAACCTGTAAATTGTTGTTTAAGGGGTTGGTTAAGTGCCCCATAAATACAAATAGTGGCAATGACTGGAGCCCATGAGCTGTCACACGGTGGGAGGAAGGTGAGATGCCATGGCATTTCTGCACCCTGGGCACCAGGCACTTTTTAACTGATGCATCCATCCACAAGTTTTCAGGACTGATCACTCCCCACCACATATCAGAGGAGATTCTTCTCATGCCAGTGGGTTAATTCATGTCAGCAGGGCTTCTCATATGGGCTTTTAGCGAGTTTAATAGGTGTGAGGTTCAGCTGCTCCTCAAACCCCTGGTCTTGGCTCTCTGGAGGTCATGGGAGACCCAGTCTAAGGCACAAGAAATTGGACTGGGAGGGAATGAATGAAGTTAAACCATCCATCCATGTCAGAGCCAAGGGATTTGCCAGTTAATTAGAACAATGCTATTAGGAGAAGGTTGGCGGCCTTGGGGAGAAGCCTGTAGCCCTGTAGAGCTCTTTCCACAAGCACCTGACCCCCTGGTTAAACTGATGCTTTGACAGTGCTTTTCCCAGATGAAATTCCTGCCCAGCACAGCTCCTGCACTGACAACTTTGATGTCAGATGAAGCCTTTAAAAGACCAGATTTTCAAGCAAATGCAGGATGTGTTGATCTACCTAACAGAGAGATGTCTCTTGCTGTCCCCAGGAGCTGGGACTGGAGGCTGGCAGACGGACAACGCTCCGTTTCACAGCTGCTGATTAAACTGCCATGACAATGCTCGGCACAACGCCAGATTAATTAGCGCTAGCCACATGATCTACAAGTCCCTTTTGTCTTTAAAGGAAAAAAAATCTAAGGATTTTCCAAACTCATTTTCACACACCTCACCGGCCTGACGCTTTCCCTTGAATTTTCTGTTCCTGAAGTTGTGTCTCTCTTTCACAGGGGCTTGTGCCATTTTTAGATGCTGTGAGCCTGAACGTGTGGCAGGAGGAACTCAGAGCCTGTGTAGCTCTTGGCCTTTTGGAGAGGATGGACTAATCTTTGGCTGATATTTAGCAGAGGCTTGCAGCACCACATGTAACCTCCAGCTTGATACTGTTGTGACCTTTCAGCTTCATTTGCAAGACCATCTGAAATTTGTTTGATTTCGGCTCCTCTGCAGGGCCTTCAAGCAGGCTTTTTGTGCCATAGCGAACCACAGCACACACAAATTAGCTGTTTCTCTGCTTCAATGGCACAGAGGGAGTGTGGCAAAGTGCAGTGAGAGACAGGACTGGTGACTGCAGCCTATTTTACAGAGGATTGGGCAGAGGGCAGAGCTGTCCTGGTCAGCAGAAGCAGTGGGTGATGGATCCAGGGCCAGATTCCCCCCTCTGCATGTCTCCCATGGAAAGATGTTGGTACAAGGGAAGTTTGCTGCCATGCTGTTCCCTTCCCAATCCCTCTTGGTGATGCTTTGAGGACCAAAGCCACTTTTCCCCCTTTGACCAGCTGAGGTGTCCCATAGGCCCGCAGAGCATTTTCTGTTCATCCCCTCATGTCTAAGGCCAGGCTGCTTGAGTAAACTGGTCCCAGAATGTCTGGCTGGAACTAGACAAGCTTTCAGTTCCCTTCCAAAACCATTCCATGATTCCATGATAATCAGATATCACCTTCCCAGGGTTCCCATGACAATAAGTTTGTCACCACTGCTAGTAAGATGAACCAAATAAGAACAGGGTTGGAAATCTACCAGTAGCAGCCGGGATACTTTTTTTTTTTTTTTTCGCCTTATATGCACTGATTTTTCCCAACAGCAGGCAATATTCTGCCCTGAAAACCATGGACACACTTGACCAGTAGTGGGAAGACGCATCCTGGAGGGCACTGAATCAGCCCCAGGGAGGTGGGCAGCATATTTACAGACTGTAAGATAGCTCAGCTTTAGCCATGTATCTCACTCCTGCTTCTTACGGAGTGGAGACATCTCCTTCCAAAAGGATGACACCTTTTACAATGTCATGGCCCTAGATTTCGGAGGCATTTAGGAAATTGTAATTTGATCTTTTATAGAATCACAGAATTGCTTAGGTTGGAAAAGATCTCAAAGATCATTGAGTCCAACCATTCCCCCAGCACTGCCAAGCCCACCACTAACCCCTGTCCCCAAGTGCCACATCCACATATTTTTGGAGCACTCTCAGGGATGGTGACTCCACCACTTCCCTAAGCAACCCTATCAGAGAAGAATTTTTTCCTAACATCCAAATCGAATACCAGGAATATTTTATCTGGCACTTTGCCATCCCAGAACTTCCTTCCTCCTGGCCCTGGAGAGACACCTTCATCTGCTCCAGACTGAGGAGCCAAACAGCTGGGATCACTCGTTCTCCAGTTTTATTTTGTTCTGGCAAGGACCTTATGCTGAGAATCCCCTGCCTGTCCTGCTGCTCTCAGGGGTAAGAGAGGCTCATGGGGAAAAGGGAACAGGCAACAAACCTGGCTGTGGTCCCTGGACACTTATTCATACCTGTTATTTTTGGCACTCATGGAGCAGAATCTTGCCAGTGCTGTGTCCCAAGCGAAGCCCAAAGCCTTGAGGAAAAGGCAGAGGTTTGTGTGTCTTGAAAACCCCACAGGAGGAGAAAACATCCTGCACCCAGCCCAGCCAGTGACCCAGATGTGTTTAGCTGGGGCCAGCCTCAGCAAGGGAGCATCCCAAATCAGTGCTGGGTGTATCATATCCAGTGCACCTGCAGCCTGCAGGTCCAGCAAGTGAGGCCTGCAACAAGGATGAGGGGAGAGCACATCCACTGTGGGCACACAGGGATTTTCAGCAAGTGACAGCCCCGAGGCCAGGTGGGGATCACAGGGAGTCAAATCGTTGCAAGGAAGGATGCCATGAGGCGATGGGTGCCTCAGGGAGATGGCCGTGGGTGAGGGCCTGGGAGGGACAGACTATGTGCCTCTGAGTGAAGCAAAGAGACGAGGAGGGTGATGGTTATGAGGCTGGAGAGGGAAATACAGAATCATTCAGGTTGGAAAAACCCCATAAAGTCATGGAGTCCAACCATTCTCTCAGCAGTGCCAAAGCCACCACTGACCATGTCCCCAGGTACCACATCCACATGGATTTTCAACCCTTCCAGGGATGGGAACTCCACCATTGCCCTGGGCAGCTGTGTCAGGGCTGGACAACCCTTTCCATGAAGGAATTTTCCCTAATATCCAACCTGAACCTCCCCTGGCCCAACCTGAGGCTGTTCCCTCTCCTCCTGTCCCTGTTCCCTGGAGCACAGCCTGACCCCCTGGCTGTCCCCTCCTGTCAGCAGTTGTGCAGAGCCACAAGGTCCCCCTGAGCCTCCTTTGCTCCAGGCTGAGCTCCTTTCCCAGCTCCCTCAGCCTCTCCTGGTGCTCCAGACCCTTCCCAGCTCCATTCCCTTCCCTGTACACTCTGCAGCCCCTCAGTGTCTCTCTCATTGAGAGGGGCCCATGAGCATCTCAAAATTTCCCACCAGTCCAGGACAAACAAACTGCACCACACTCCTCCCTGCAGCACACAGGATCCTACCAGGAACCTGTACAGCTGCCAAGTGGAAAGAAAAACACACTTTTTTCCAGTTCCACATGTGACCTCTAGCCCCCAAGGATTTTTACTAATTACCAAATTTAATTCATTTTGCTGTCTTCTCAGGGCTAAAGCTTCGCATTGCTGGGCCTGTATTGTTTCTGTTGCAGCCTGCTGGTGTCCACAGAAATTTCAAATTAAATATCAGGCACACATTAAGGTCAGGCAGCTCAATTCCATTAGCAGGCAGCCAGGCTCAGCCTCCCTGTAATGAATGCTGCTCTCGCCTCCTAATGATAGCAGCAGTGGAAATGGGCAGTGCCAGCCTGTGGTGATTGGCACCCCACTGACACTGGGGACCACTAAATTGATTTGAAAAGTCCATTCATCTTCTGCAAATCATGGCTTAAGTCTTCCTGACCTGTGACAAATCTTGACGAACTGCAATTTGAAAGATAGAGCCAAGAGGAAAGGGAGAAAAAAAAATGCACAAAAAACCCTACAAAAAATTCCCAAGAGCAAGGAATAGATTTCAGCTGGGTTGTTCTGCCTCAGTTTCAAGCCCTCTCTCCCAAGTAAGTATTCTGCACTCACTTTGTGAGCAAGGTTAAAGGTTTTTCATCCCACTGCCCACCACAAAGAGGACTCAGAGGATCCAAGTTTGCTACAAGAGCCTCCCTGTTGCTCAACTCATGGGTAATGGAGGAGTCATGAGCAACAGAGGTGTCCTCCCATCACCATCCTGACACCTTCCTGGCCCACTGCAGCATGGCCCCATGACCAAAACGTACAGCCTCCTGCTTGTACAGCTAAATGGAATGATAATTTGTCATCCGTGGGCAAAGGATACCTGCCAAAAACAACAGAAAATGTTCTTCCTACACCCTTTAGGACAACTAACCCCAACCCAAAGGTGCAGCCGGGTCATGTCTATACCAGACTAGTCAAGGCTGCAACTTCTTATAGATCCATACCTCAGAGGGTGGTGAGACCATGGCACAGGGTGCCCAGAGAAGCTGTGGCTGCCCCTGGATTCCTGGAAGTGTTTCAGACCAGGCTGGAGCAACCTGGGATAGTGGAAGGCGTGTGAACAACACCATTGTCTCAGAGATACTTTGAAAATGCACTTGGGTTAAGAAAAGGGCATGGGGAAGAGGGTGAAATAGGACTTTTAGGCACCACCACAGCACGAGGAGTATGGGTTTCAGGCTTTAAGTTGTCACGTAGTTATTGCTGAGGCATTTAAGAGGTTTGTAATAGCTCTTTTACTCTGTAGAATTCACCCTTCCTAAAGGAAAACATTTATTCCACTCAAATACAAATAACAGCTAAGCACAGGCCGCTCAGTTTAATAGTGTAGTTAGGCCTATTAAAGCGACTGTAAAATCAACATCAAGGCATTTCACATTAATTCCCTCTCAGCAACTCCAGATCTGATTCACTTCGACAAATCCCCTGCCATGGAGAAGTGGCCACAAATCTCCACAGCCCTGTATCAGGTGGCATCAAAAAAAGTTGCTGTTGGACTCAAAAATTTTGTCAAGATCTGTCAGGAAAAGAAAACCTATTGATCAGAGCAGCCAGATAAGGAAGTTGTACAGATAGTGCCAGCAGACGGGTTTTCCCCCAGATCAGTATTTTTAAGCAGATTTCATGGAGGAGATGGGGTGTGAGTCACTCTTCCAACTACTGTAGTGAGTGACCTTGGGAAAGTGCCTCCCCTTGGATTTAAACCAAATAATGTTAAAGTTATTATTTAAAAAAATAATATTTATTCATGTCTATGACATTAAGGAAGAATTGAGGTTTTCATTTTTCATCCAAAAATCTCAGCTTTTTCAGCTTTCTGTTTCCTGAAGAAAGGAGAAACATCTGATCAAGTTTTTATGGCTAAATATAACTCTTCAGACATCTTTTGTAACACGTTTCCTCAAGAGTGACCACAGAAAGGAGGGTATGAAACAGAAATTAGCTTTTTTCCACCCACATTTATGTTTACCCACTAATTTTACCTACAAAGGAGCAGAATTATCTGCATTTTCCCTGAATTTTACACCCAGGGCCCTGTCTGACAGGGAAGAATGAAGGTGGGAGATCAAAAGCTCTTGCTCAACCTTAGGGAAGACCAGAGGGTCCAAAGGGCATCTGCAGAGCTGGGGGTCAGCATGCTGTGCCCACTGCCCACCTGCACCCACACGAGGATGTTTGGGCAACAAGGAGCACAGCCAGCACTTTGGGAAGAGCCAGGTTCTGCTCCAGGTGATGGGCACAGATATTTGGCCTTGGACCACACCCATGGTGGTTTGGGACCATAGAATCACAGAATGGTTTGGGTTGGAAAGGACGTTTAAAGCTCATTCAGTGCCACCTCCTGCCATGGGCAGGGACACCTTCCACTATCCCAGGTTGCTCCAAGCGCTGTCCAGCCTGGCCTTGGACACTTCCAGGGATCCAGGGACAGCCACAGCTTCTTTGGGCATGCTGTGCCAGGGCCTCACCATCCTCACAGCCAAGAATTTCTTCCTAAAATTGCTCTTCCTACTCAACACCTTATGGGACAGCTGGGACAGATAAAAAAATGTAATGAAAATAATCCTAGATTTTCCACTTATATTGTCAGTTCACAATGTTATTGGACCTTTAGAGAGAGAAGGAAAAGATTACAAGGTTTTTTTTTCCCCCAGCACTAAGTGCTGAATCCCAGAGAAGACTTCTGCCTGGGTGGAAATAATAGAGCACAAATAACACTAACCCATGTAATATCCACTGGATGGGGGCTCTGGCAGATATCAAATAGAGGAGAGAGAAGCAGCAATTACAAAGCAGTATTTCAGATTTAACCCAGCTCTAAGGGAAAAAAAAGTAGCATCTGTTTGAGTCACAAAACCTGTTGACTCCTCAAAACTCGCAGTTATATGCAAAAAGGAATTAAAGTTGGGATCTGAACTTCTCAGTGATGTTAATTAAAGGCTGGCACCTCTAGAACATCAGATGAACCACATTCTGCATTTCTAAAATTTTTCTGATGCTTTTGAGAATGATGCTACAAAGCATCTAACCCTGCTCTGCCATTCTGAAGAAGCATTTTGACCAAGAAAATCAATCTGAGCCCCATTAGGAGCACTGGGAGGGTTCAGAAATTGTCCAACATTTGGCAGATCTGCAAACATCAAGTGCTGAAGAAGTGTCTTCAGTCTCTCCCCAAGCCCTGAATACCTTCACACAGGAAGCTGGTGGGCAAAATCCTAATTCGTGACTCTTTTGTCCATTCAGGATGGGAGGAAATGGCCTCAGGTTGTGCCAGGGGAGATTTAAATTGGACATTTAGAAAATATTTCTTCACTGAAAGAAGAAATTTTCAGGTCAGACCTTAGAATGGGCTGCCTAGGGCAGTAGTGGATTCCCCATCCCTGGAGGGATTTAAAGGCCATGTGGATGTGGCACTTGGGGACATGGGTTAGTGGTGGCCTTGGCAGTGCTGGGGAATGGTTGAAGTCCATGGTCCTGCAGAATTTTTCCAACTTTAAAGATTCTATAATTCCATGATTTTGCAGTGGGATCATTCCTATTTTTTGCAGAAATAAACAAAAGCTGTGTGCATTCAAACTTCCTCTGAGACCCCTGGGTTCAGACACACTCCTGAATGCTCCATTTTCTCAGGGCCAAGGGGTGGCTCATTCACCCAATGTGCCCAGCTCTGCAGAGCAGCTCAGCAGGCTGGACAAAGGTCTTCCTTCCTCTCAGTATTGCAGGGACCAGAAAACAACCACCTCCATCCCCAGCCTGGGCTGGAGACCCACAGTTCTCCTGACCATCACCAAGCTGCCCCATCAAGGAGCACCAGACCAGTGTGGGATTTCTCTCTGTGTTGATGTTTTTCCTTAACTTTCTGGCCCGTCACCTGCTGCCCTAAAAACCTCCTCAGCTTCTCTCTGAGTGCTCCCTTCCCTCCTCCACTATCAGCCAGCACTTTCCATGACAGAGCTCAGCTAAAATCTCTCCCACAGATGAAAACTTGTCAGGAATTTTAAGCCCTGTTCTTTGGAGAGAGACACCTTTCTCCCCCATGGAAGGTGGTGTGGACTGACAGAAAAAGCAATTCCTGCAGCTGATGGGCTGCACCCCACTCAACCCCAGACTCAGATGTGGGGAGTAGATCCCTCAACACAGGCATTGATAGCAACAAATCACTTTTCATTGGCTTTTGGGTGTCTGAACCTTGGCAAACACTTCGCATTTCCACAATGCTGTTGTGCTCTGGGCTTTCATCCCTTTTCTTTTTTTTTTTTTTCCTTTTTCTTTAATCTCAAAGTCTCATTATATTTGCTGGCTTTCTCAAAGCTCCAGCTCCCTGGCGTGATACAAAGTGCACACGTCACGGCATCACTAGAAAAGGGTTTGTTCTTTAGGGGGGAAAAAAGCCCAAATACCCAGCAGGATCTGGGACTATTCATGGACTGGAGAGGAGTCCATGAATTGAGCCTATTTTGGCTCAAGGGGCAGGGTGCCCTCTCTGCACACCCACCTGCTCCATTAAACTTACCTCCAACAGGCAGCCTTCCAAGAGGACTCCCCAAAGTCCTCTGCAGAGGTGGCAGCTCCAAGCAGGGGTTGTTGTTGGGTGCCCTGGTACATCCCTCCTCCCCTGCACCACCCTGCTGCCAGGCCCTGGCACCTCTGTGATGACCTTTGACCCTTGTGCTGGCCTGGATGTCACCTCCCACTGCAGGGGATGCTGCCAGCAAGTCGGGTTTCTGCAGAGCATCTCCATCCCTGTTTCCCATTTAAATTGCAGGGAATTGGGAAGGAGCCCCTGCTGCATCCCCACTCCCATTGTGGGGTCAGAAAGCTGTGACCAGTAGTACCATCGCAGCAAAAAGAGGAGGTGGGGGAGAAGAGAGGTACCAGAGCTCCCTGTTCAGTGAAAGAGCAGCAGCCCTTCAGCACAGGGCTCTGCACAGCATCCATCAAAACCACCACCCCACTAAAACCAGTGTTTTCTAGAAATGAAACTGGAAGAGGGATGTGTACCGAGAGCCGACTTGGCACCACACCACGATGTTCCTTTCCCCTGGCCAAATAATGAATGCAACTGTCTTTAAAGCTAGTTATGAGAGAGATCTGCCCATCTCCGTGTTCCCAACACCACTTATTACACCATCCATCACAGACATTCCCCAGGACATAAGCCAGAGGACAAGGCCTGTTCTTGAGACTCCTCATCCCTTCAGCTTCCTCATCCCTTCAGCCCATAAAGAGGTCTCAGGGAGCTCTGCACTCGTGGAGAGCAGTACCCTACCCTCCCCTACACCAACACACACCAAACCCATGTGCTAAAGCACCTCAAGTGTTTTCAGCAGGTTTGGGTCCCAGAGCTGAGATGTTGGTGCCTGGAGAACAAATGTGAGGAAGGAGCAACTCAAAAAAACCCTTCGCAACCAAGGGGGAAAACATGGCAGATATTGTAACACATAGTGGGAAATGAGTGAGGTAAAGGTGGAGAAGTCAAGTGAAGGGAATACCAAGAGTGTGCTGGCTAGGAGGAGGGTTAAGTTGGCTATCAGAAAGAGGTTCTTTTCCCAGAGGGTGCTGGGCACTGCCCAGGCTCCCCAGGGAATGGACACAGCCTGAGGCTGCCAGAGCTCCAGGAGCATTTGGACAATGCTCTCAGGGATGCACAGGGTGGGATTGCTGGGGTGTCTGTGCAGGGAAGGAGCTGCACTTCGTGGTCCTTGTGGATGCCTTCCAGCTCAGGTGGCTCCATGACTCTCTGACTACTCATCCAGCACATAAGCATGCTCAGAAGGCATTTGCTGAAGAGCAGCAGAAGTTGTATCTTTGCAGAGAGGCAGGGGAAAAGCCTGAGTCTGCCAGTGCTGAAGCTGGCCCAGGGGGAAAAGACCTCCCTCATGGCTTAGTTTTTAATAGAAAAAGGTCCAGTGAGAGATGCTGGGCTGTGGATAAGGAATCCCAGGACAAGGACAGGAGTCCCACAGGGTCTGCATGATGCCTGAGTGCGCTACTTTGGGCTGGGGTAGAGTTAATTTTCTTCACAGTAGCTGGTACAGGGCTATGTTTTGGATTTGTGCTGAACACAGAGTTGATAACACAGAGATGTTTTTGTTATTGCTGAGCAGGGCCTGCACAGAGCCAAGGCCTTTGCTGTTTTTTGTGCAGCCACAGCGGTGAAGATAATATAACGTGAGGGGAAGAAGGAGGAAGGGAGGGATGTTTGGAGCAATGGTGTTTGTCTTCCCAAGCCACTGTTATGTGGGATGAGGCCCTGCTCTCTGGAGATGGCTGAACACCTGCCTGTCCGTGGGAAGCAGTGAATTCATTCCTTGTTTTGCTTTGCTTGTGTGCACGTGTTTTGCTGTCCCTATTAAACTGTCTTTATCTCAATCGACCCGAAAGTCTTCCAGCTTTTACCCTTCCGATTCTCTCCCCGATCCCGCTGGTGGGAGAGGGAGTGAGGGGCTGTGAGGAGCTGGATGGGGTTAAAGCACCACGTGCAACACATCCCAAAAACTGCTGTGAGCTTCCCAGATATTGAGGTTTGGCTCTCAATTTTGCTAAAGGGGCTCAAAATCACTTGTTGCAGGAAGAACAGAGAGAACACCAAGCAAACATACCTTGCTTCCCTAACAGCATCCCAAGTCCTCTCAGGAGGACCTGCTTTCTGTCCAAGGGAACATGCCTTCCTTCCCCCTGGCACACATCCTATTTTTCTAAGCCTGTAACTAAATCCTGGCAGTATTTTCCTTCCCCAGGACACCCCTGGACCACCCTGAAGGAGCACCTGGATGGCATCACATGTCATCTGGATCTCTCTCCTTGCCAATGACCCAGGGCAAGGTGATACATCCTGATCTCCAAGGTGCCTCTGTGGTTATCCTGTGGCAAAATACCCAGGATTTCCACTGGCAAGTTTGTAATCACATGTGCCAGACACAGATTTTCCTGCTCAAAGCAAACAAGGCCATGGAGAAGGTGCTGTTTGCTTCTGCAGGCTGGGGGAGAATCACAGAGCATCCTGAGTGGGAAGGGAACTCACAGGGATCATCCAGTCTAACTCCCAGCCCTTCACAGACACCCCAACAATCCCACCCTGTGCATCCCTGAGAGCATTGTCCAAATGCTCCTGGAGCTCTGGCAGCCTCAGGCTGTGACCATTCCCTGGGAGCCTGGGCAGTGCCCAGCACCCTCTGAGGGTTTCCTGATACCCAACCTAAACCTCCCCTGGAACAGCTCCAACTGTTCCCTTGGGTCCTGTCACTGGTCACCAGAGGAGAGATCGATGCCTGCCCCTCCTCTTCACCTCATGAGGATGTTGAAGACCACAATGAGGTCTCCCTTCAGTCTTCTCCAGCTGAACAGACCAAAGGCCCTCAGCTGCTCCTCACACAGCTTCCATTCCAGACCCCCCACCATCCTTGTGGCCTCCTTTGGATGCTCTCTGATAGTTTAATGTCTTTTTTAATATTGTGGCACCCAAAAGTGCCCTCAGCACTCGAGGTGAGGCTGCCCCAGCGCAGAGTAGAGCAGCAGTGGCTCAGGTGGGTGAGCCCAGTGAGGAGCAAAGCAGTGGTGACACATCCTGGTCAACATTCCCACCCTCACTGCCATTCTGGAAATGACCTCTGTCCCCTCCCGAGCCTGGAAACACATCCTTGATGCCAATGGAGGTGAGAAGGAAGGAGGGGCAGGGGCTGCCATGACCTTCTTCATTCAGTAAAAGGCCAACTACATTTGGTGACCTCCTGCATCTTTCCAAGACTCATCTCAGGCATTAAAGCATTTTCTCTTGATGAAATAAATCCAGTGGTTCCACAGCACAAGAACACAGAGGACTGAAGGAGTCTATTCCTGACCACTGCATGCTCTCCAAGTGAGTACAAAACACCTAACCCACCTCCCAGATGTTGAAAAAAATATGTAAAAGTGAAACATTTGTGTATGAAAAACCCAATTCAAAAATTATGATGAATTGGTTTTATTCCCTGTGCCCAGTTGATGCTGTTTCATTTTCTGTCATATGATAGCATTTCACTCCTGGGGTTGTGGCCTATTTCATCTCCCTTCAAATGAACCATTTAAAAGCCTCTCTCCACCCTCTCATTTTGTTGAAAAACTCAAGGACAATATAAAACCAGGAAAATAAATTTTCAGCCACTGAACTGGAAAATAATCGTCATCATCAAAACCAGATATTCCTGTTTTCTAGTCCCAGGCAACTCAGTTCGATAGAACTGCCACCAGCTGGGCTGCTGGCCCACCACCCACTGCTCACCCATGCACTCCCCTGCTGCTGTGGGGACAGGGCATTCCTTGCCTTGGGGCACAATTTCCATGCCATACCCTAATTTTCAGCTCCCTGTTTGAAGGAACAACCTCGGAGGCAAGAGTCTGGCCAGAACTGGTCAATATAGTGCAGGAGGGAGTCAGGCAGAACTGAGCTGAAGGTTAAGGATAGAGATAGGTTTTGCTGCTGCTTTGATAAACTCAGGAAGGTGCAAAATCACCAAATCCTTTGGATTGAAAAGACCTCTAAGATCAAGTCCAAACACATCCAACACTGCCAAAGCCACCACTAACCTAGGTCCCCAGCTGTCACATCCATGTGGCTTTTAAACCCCTCCAGGGATGGGGACTCCAACACTGCCCTGGACAGCCTGTTCCTAAGCCTAATGACCCTTTCCATGAAGAAATTTTTCACCAATATCCAACCTGAACCTCCCCTGACACAACCTGAGGACATTTCCTCTCCTCCTGTCCCTGTTCCCTGGGAGCACAGCCTGACCCCCTGGCTGTCCCCTCCTGTCAGCAGTTGTGCAGAGCCACAAGGTCCCCCTGAGCCTCCTTTGCTCCAGGCTGAGCTCCTTTCCCAGCTCCCTCAGCCTCTCCTGGTGCTCCAGACCCTTCCCAGCTCCGTTCCCTTTCCTGGACACTCTGCAGCCCCTCAGTGTCTCTCTTGTCCTGAGGGGCCCAGAGCTGTCCCCAGGGCTGGAGGTGCCTCAGCAGAGCCAGCACAGGGGACAGGCACTGCCCTGGGGCTGTGGCCACATCACAGTTGGCTCCCAGAGAGCTTCTGCTACAAGTATTGAATCCCTACTTCCCAGGAAGTGGCCAGACATCTGGGGATGAGAAGTAGAGAATAACTCTTTTGTTTTCATTTGCAGCCTTTGCTTTTTCTTCATTTAATTGACTTTACCTCAACAACTTCTTTTCCATTTCATTTTCTCCCTACTGTCCTCCTGAGGAGAGGAGTGATGGAGAGCTGGGTGGGCATTTGGTGTCCATCCAGGGTCACCCCACCACAGAGTCACACAGGAGACCAAGGAGAGCTGAACAAAACCAGCTCCATAAGTGCCTTTGGTGTACAATGGATAACATTTTCTCCATTCAGGCTCATGGAGATCTGCCTGTAGTGCTTTGATCTCAAAGAAGGCTCTGCACAGAGGAGCAGGAGGGAGTTTGGGGCAGCCAATGGGCTTTGCAGGTGGCCAGCAGGGGAGGGGGCCTTTTTTTAACAGGGTTGCATGCAATGAGGCATTAATTATTAAAAAGAAACAACTTTGTAACCCCAAGCGCGCTAATGTCACTCTATCTCTGTGCAGGAAGCCTCCTCTTTCCTTATCTCAGCCCCAGGAGATTTGTGGGATATCACAAATAACAGCTGGTCAAGATAAGGTCTCTCCCAACACACTGCTTGCTCCTAGCGTCTGTAAAGCCTCATCCTGACAGACCTGAATGGACCAGTGCCCGGAACAGCTACATCTCATCTGTTTTCAGTCCAGCCCTGCTCTTTTCTAGATGCTTTGAGCAAACATTGTGAGGCTTCTTCCTCACATTTTCATGCCTTAGACACCCATCTCCAAACGCTCCCAAGCCCCTCACCTACCATCAGGGGAGTGCAGCAACCAAAGGCACTCAGTTTTGGCAAAACTAAACTTCATCCACTCCCCATCCCTTCCAGCTCCTAGCATGGAGGGAATCTCTTAATTTCAATTAGGAAAACCCCTCCAAGGAGGAGGGGAGCTGTCAGGATCCGACCCTCTGGGGCTTCCCCAATGTGAAACCAGGCACACTGGCAAACAAGATGTTTATAGCCCAGTGATTCATAATGCTGCAGAGTTTGCAGGAAACGTAGCAATGAATGGTTAAGAAATTCTCTTGTTTTCTGCTAAATATATAAAATAATCACTCATCCCCTGAGCAGCAGATGCAAATTACACCTAGTATTAGCCTCGTATGCCAACCGCTATAATTCTGGTGCAGCATGAAGCTGTTTCCCAAGGCTTTAGAAGTCCCTTAATCTGCCTTTTGACGTCAAATGACAAATTTCTTGCCTGGGATCATTAACGGGATGACTAATGCAAGCTGATAAGTGAATTTATAAATGAAATTAAAGATATTAATATTAAAGGCCAGGCTACAAGAAAGAGAAATGTGGATTTAGCAAACCACAACAAGAAGCGTGGTAATCTGCATGAGATTTACAGCTCCTTTCCTGACAGGCAAATGAGTGGTATTTTCCGACTGGAGGTTGTGGAAGCTGCCAGGCTTGATGGACACTTCTCCTGGAGCATCACCACCCCCATTACCTTCAGACACTGACTGAGATTTAAAAAGCTCCTGCTCAAGTTTAACTGCAAATGCCAAACCAGGGATTAACACACCCCAATAGTCTTGCAAAGATAACTGCACCACCAAACCCTCCTGCAAACAAAATACCTTTACACTGTGCCCAGTGTGCTGCCAACTTTTTTTTTTCTCTTTTAAGATAAAAACACACCTAAAACTAGATTCTCATTTTATTCAACCCAGTATAAATGCCAAACAACTCTTAAAATCTGAGGACATATTTTTTGGGTTTATGCACGTACAAACAAGTTCAGACCTTCCCAGATAGGTGTCCAACCCCAAGTCCAGGCAGCTCCACCATGAACCCACAGCTCCTTTCAGATTCCAGCTGCTCCTCACTGAGGTTTGCAGCTCTCAGGAGAGACTGTTTAAGTCTCAGCTCCCACCAACTGATGATGGTCAGCCCTGAATGGACCAGACAAACATCTTCCACTGCCCCAAGGCACACAGGCAAATACAGACACCTCCTCACATATTTTAAAAAAAAAAAAGAAAAAAAAAAAAAAAGAAAGCTTCCTTTTGTCTGTAGTTGCCCAGTTTTCTAGCAGAGATAGCACAGAAACAGGCTAGTTGGGCAAGTGATCGTGAGCGGCGCCTCTTATGCACCCACAGCCTCCAAAAAACCCAGGATCCTGTGGGAAATATCAGTGCCTTGATCTAGCAGTGTGACTGAAGGAAGAGCCAAATGCCACCAGGAGAATGAGGAATCCCAGAGACACACAGGAAGCACAGCTGGGGAGGGCACATTTGCTACAGGGATGTTTCCCAGTCCCTTCCTCACTGGAGGAACCCAGGGTGGGGAGCAGCTGCAGCAAGACAGATGCACCAGGGATGGTTTTTCTGAATGCCTTTTAGAGACCCGTCCAAGGCTGGAGAAAGGACAAGAGAATGTTTTCACAGCAGTTCTTAGCTCCAGAGCTGGATATATGGTTTGGTAGGCTGTCCAGTTCCCTCAGTTCTGCTCAAAAAGGTCCCAGGAGGTGCCCATGGCTGGTGTTCTCCTTGTTTAGGGACACACCTGCCCCTTGAAAAAGGACATGGAGGAGTGATGCACAGTAACAGCTCCAGAGCACCACTTGAGCCTTCCAGGGAGAGGGAAAAAAGAGGAAAACCAACAACAGGCAATGGCTCTGGCTGAGCTGAGGGTCACCCACACCTTGGGGTGTCACCTCCAGGCAGGGCAGCCACTGGGAGCAGCTGGGAGCACAGGGATGTGGTGAGAGAGACAGAGACACCAGGATCCTTCCCCCAGCTACTGAAATCCTCGCCCCAGCATTTCCCCACAGGCATGTCCTCACTTCACAGGCTCACATCCATGGGGCTGCCCCTTACTATCTTTCCACAACCTGCACCTTTGCTGCTTCCAGCACTTCTTTGCTTCTGACCCCACCGGGTGTGTGGTCCCTCAAGCCAAAAGTGATGATGCCCATTAAAGAGTCACAAGCCACACACACACAACTTTCCTGCAGGCACATTTTGCAGCCTTTAAAGGGAGGGAGAGAAAACAACAGAGGTTAAGGACACTTACCAAGAGGAATCCACGACAGCATGGGCCAACCAGCCCAATCCAGCTGGGGCTGGGGAATGCAAAGGAGCATCAGGCAGGAAAATGTGTGAGAAAAAGTCCTGGGAGACTGCAAAACTGAGCAGAGGAGGAGCAGAAAGGGTTAAGAAAAGGTGGAGAGGAGGCGCGGAGCAGACAAGGGTTTGCTTTTCCTCCATCCTGGCTGCTGCTGAGCTCTCCAGCACAGGAGCACAGTCCCTGCCACCACCAGGACCTGTTGCAAAGGGCTGAGGAGTGGTTGTATTTTTTTTTTTTTAAATTATTTTAGAGGGAGAATTTAACCATTCTCAAAAGACAGTTTTCTCACTAAGAAGGTTTAGGACTAAGACAAGACCACACAAGGATTTACCTTGTGGATCTCCCATGGGGTCCCGTGCAGAGTTGCTTGGGAAACCACAACCCCTCTTCCAATCCCAACTGCAGATCAACCAACTCCATCTACCCAAACGGAATCTAAAAAAGGGAGAAAATTACCATTTCCCCCACTGGGTGTTGTCCCCACTCTCATTGCTTCCCTGCAGGTCCCTGCCCTGGTCCCACTGCAGCCACACATCCCCCTTCTGCTTCCAAATCCCCACATTGGCTCAAACACCTGCTGAGCGCTGCAGATGACTTGTGAGTTTTGAGGACTAAGTTTTGCCACAAGCAGCAGCCTGAAGCTCTATGTTACGTACAACCCCTTAAGAGAAAAGCCTCGTGCTGTCACCGAGCTCCAGGAGCTGCAGGGTTATGTAGGAACACCCAAATACCATGAGACGCCTCAGAGACACAGCATTTGACAATGCCATCACACCTCTGCCAACTGTCAAACCAACTCTGTTCCTGGGGGTTACAGATATTGAAGATGATCTAATGGAGGAAGAAGACCTTTTGCAATTCTCCCCTTGGATTTCTCACTCATTAATTTAATGCCTCCCAAAACGAGCACTCCCAGGTTAAGGGTGGGCAGGGCTTCTCTCTGCTGAACTGCTGCAGTGCCTGTCCCTTTCTGAACACCTCCAGAGAGAAGAATCTTCCAGCATAACACAAGGCAGTCCCAGTGCATGGTCTGGGGTTATACCAGGATGTAAAGGCGCTGGAGGGGATACCCATGCCCTTGCTATCCTCAAAAAAGCTGTACTCCCCTCTCCTTCCACCCTTGCACCTCCAGAGGTTGCCACCATCCTCCCTCTGGTCAGTAGAGAGGGATGAGCCAGTCTTGGATGTCCCACATGCTCCCTGAGGTACCTGGGGGGGCTTCTCCTACAGGTTTGGGAGGACAGAGCTCCCAAGCCTGCCCCAGCTGTGCTCCATCCTCCCCTTTCAGCTAACAAGGAGCTGCCCAGGTTATGAGCAGGGTTTGAAACAACAAAAAATGGAACTCAGGCTTACTCTAGGATAGTCCTTCCACGAGGGTCACAGAGGAGGACTTGGGGCGATTCTGCAAGGACACCCACAGTCTGACCAGGGCACCCCGAGAAACAGCGGGCTGTGTCCCCACCGTGTCCTCAGCACTCCAGCCCGCTCCACCGGAGCAGCTCCGGGGTTTCGTGGCAGACACACCCCCCAGACCAGCCCCGAGCTTCACAGCTTCTGCTGCTGCCTCCCTCGCGCACCAACTCACCGGTTCTTAAATAACACACTTCCGCGGGGCCAGATCAGCACTCAGCAAGGTAAATCCAGATCAGCTTTCTTTAGACTTTGCTGGTAATTCCCAGCATGAGCAAAACGTGACCACTACTCGTTTCTCTTTCTCCTAAAAGGATGGAAGCCGTGCCACCAGCCCACACCCCGTGTGAGAGACCCATCAGCACAGCTCCCATTTGCCATCATTAAACGCACACAGATGGGTGTGAGACCTTTACACAACCCTTACATAAATGAACCTCAGAGCCTTTTTTGTCCGTGTTTGGGATTATCCTTCTCCCTGTTACTGAAAGGAGTTATTTAAGGGAGCCCGGGGATACAGGTTGGTGCTGGAGAGATGTCTAGGCTTTACAGAAATCACTGCATGTGCCTCCACACCCACAGCAGCACCACCAGCACGTGACCCGCCTTGGATTTCCTCAGCCCTCAATGCTAAAAAGAAAATGAAAAAAAAAGAATTTAAAAATCTTTTTTTTTGTACCAGGTGGCTTTTTCAAGACTCGAACGTGGCTTTTCAAGAGCGTCAAAGGAATTAAGTCATTAAAATGTGGATGAGTTTGATGGATTATGAGCTATGAAAGCCTGGTGGTTACTGACTAATAAGGCTGGGAGGTGGAGGAGGGGGGGATGTTTCCTCTTGTAAGGATGTGTTTCTAACAAGACAGGTCAAAAATATGATGCGGATGATAAATTGCTTTAAAAGTTGCCATTAACCCAGCAGTTTTCTGCATTATTAGATTACCAAGGCATCCTCGAAGTGGATTGACCACACAGCTCTGCTCTGTACCAAGGCTAATTTGCAGAGTGAGACCTGGGGGGGTTATTACGCTCGCTGCAGTGAATCCCCACTCCCAACAAAGGGGCAGCTGCTGGCAGGTGTCCGTGGAGGGGATGGGCTTATCCGTGTCAGGGTTCGGGGTGGGGGAGAGGAGAAGGGGGATTTTTTTTTTCCCACGCCGTAACCCGAATCTCATTGTCTCACGTGGCGTGGGGTTGGTGGGGAGGGGAGGGGGAATGTAAAAAGAAATCAAAACAAAACCAAAAAAAAAAAAAAAAAGGGGGGGGGAGGGAGGGGGAGGGAGAGAAAATAATAATAATAAAAAAATCACATTGGAAAATGATCAGCCCCAACAGGCATGCATGTCTCCCTTCATGCAAGCGAGAAGCACAGCCTCCCTCCTCGGGATGTGTACGGGGACATGTGTCAGGCACGGAGGAGCTCAGCGCTGGCCCGGGGCGAGGATGGAGCGAGAACAAAGGGCCACGGCATACACTACATCCAGGGGGGAGCAGGGGGGCACCCCGCCGGTGCTCATACAGGGGGGACAGGATGGCTGAACAGTCACCGAGGTACACGGAAAAAGAAGTATGGAGAAGGAAATCATAAATAAATGTTTATAGAGAAAACCAACCAAACTCAGGATAGAGCTAGGAGAGAGGTGGAAAGGCACAGCCTTGCGAAATGATGCGTCTCTGGGAGGGATGCTGGGGTAAGGCAGGGCGGGCTGCAGGAGCCACTGGCTTTTGTTTTGTTTGCCAGCGGCTCCTCGTGAAATTTTAGCGGGTGGGAACCACCGACCTGCTGAATTTGTCTTCCTCTCATTAAAGACCAATCACCAATCCTGCGTCTTCCCCCCGCTTCTGTGGAAATGTAATTAAAGACAAGATGCTCCCCCCGCCTCCCCTCCCAGCCCCAGCTCCTGGCTTTGCGAGCCCTGACTTCCCTCAGTTCCTCGTGGCATCCAAGCCAAAACGGGGAGGTTTTACAGGACCGTTCTGCAGACCTGGGACAGGAGGTCTGCTGCAGGCACAAGGAGAGGTGACCACTATCATCATCATCGCTTTGCAGCCGCAGCAAAACTGCTTGCTGACCGCAATTCATCCATACCTCCATGCTTCCAATATTTTAAGGCTCCTCATGACTTTCTCCCAACCCCGCAGTTTGGCTTTTTTTCCAAATTTTTTTTTTCTTTTTTAGACCAAATCGAGTTTTTATTCAGAAGATGGTGGGCCTGGAGGCTTGGAGCAGGAAAAATGTAGTTACAACATTAGCAGCTGGGACGTTTTTACGAGCCCTGCCTTGCAGGGGTCTAGTGGAGATATTTATAGCGTGCCAGTCGCCGCGGGACCGAGGCACGGCAACTTCTCGCCTGGCAGATGGTGGGCAGGGCGCTCGCAGAGATCTATATGTTTAAATATACAGCTTAAAGATTAGAGGGGATTTTTTTTTTTTTTTTACAGGTTGGTTTGCCTCTTCTTAATCAGGAGTTTCGAAAAATTAACAATTCCCCCCCATCCATCCAAAGGGATCAGTCTGGTAAGGAACGTGTAATGTTGTAACTAGAACGAATAAGCAGCAGACCCTTCATCAAAATTTTTCGATTAATAATGAGGGATTGGATTTGTACTTTTTTTTTGGCTATTCTGCGGTAAAACCAGAATTCTGCATCGGCTCGACAGCAATACAGACTGTGCGCTGGGGAGTATGTACACACAGACTAATGCTGAGGGTAGATATGGGATAGGAGGTGAGGGGGGGAAATGTATTTAAAAGCCCCCATATCTGCTCTATGAGGGAGAAAAAATCCACTCACTCAAACCTCACGATGAGGGGAAAGCAAGGAAAAGAATCTAAACAGCAGGATACGACAATAAATGGGAAAACAGCAATAGAAAAAGCACACTAGGTTAATATAGGAAAACTAGTTTCTTTATTGAGAGATCGTATATTAGTATTAGTGGAATCGTGTGTAACAATGTCATCATGCACACAATACAAAAAGGCAAGGCCCACCATGCTATGGAAGGGCAACAGAACAAAAGCAGCGTACACTGAGCAGATGTATAGGCTACAGCACATTACATTTCAGCAGGGTATGTCTCTACAGAGAGATTTACATCAGAAACTAGGTAATGTAAAAAAATACAGACCATGCTTTAGTTTTAGTACAAGAAAAAAGGTGGAGATACACAACCAAAGGATATTCGGTACAGAAAAAATTACCCACAAAATAAGAACAGGAAGTAATTTAGCACAGCAGAAAAAAATGTTATCCCTGTTTAATGGAAAACCATTTTGCCAGTCGTCTCTTTCGGCAGCCCAGTTTTTTGGGGGGTGCCCGGCGGGACGGGACACTTGTGGCTGCAGGGAGGGCCGGGGCTGGGCGATGCCCGCGGGGACAGAGGTGTCACCGCGGGGACAGGGATGCTGCACCCCCCGCCAGCCGGCGGGGCACCTCAGCCTCTGCTCCACCACACACCTCCCGCCCCAGCTCTGCCCCACACCGATTGTCGGAATCGCGGCCAATCGCTGCGCTTCCCCTCCCCAAATTTAGCGATTTTTGGAAGGTTTTCAGCAGGGAGGTGGGAGCGGATGGCCCCACCGTGGTCCCTTCCGAGCTCAGCCGCCCAGCGGTGTGGGTTCGGCCGCAATCTGGGGGCGTTCGCCCCCAACCCCACCCCAAAGAGACTCTGCGACGACGACCACAGCAAAACGAATCCACTTAACAGGAATTTACAGTGCAAATGTAACTCAGCTACTACACAGGATGGAGGTACAAAAATGGCTGTTATCGGCTACAGCTACGCTGGGATGGCCTGGTGGCTACGGCGAGGGGTGGGGGGGGAGGGTAAATTAAAAAATAAAATAAAATCCTTAAAAGAAGAACAACGGAGGGGGGTGGGGGAGATGGATCTACCGCAGCGGAGACGGGAGGTGCGGGCGGGAGAGGGTTCCCAAACGTGGTGTGTGCGGGGCGGGAGGCGCCCCAGAGAAGGGGATGCCGCCGGGCTGGGTGAGGTGGGCTGAGGGGAACGCTGAGGGGCAGCCCCCCCCTGCCTGCCGCCGGGGACCCGGGACGCGCCGCCCCCCCTCGCCGCCGCTAGCGGCCCCGGGACGCGAACCCGCTTTGCCGGGAGCGGTACCTCTGTTGCGCACGGAGCCGAAGACGGGCAGCACCAGGTATCCGACGTGCACCAGGACCATGCTGCGGCCTTTGTGCCCCCCGGACGCGCCGGCGACTGGCGGCGGCCGCGCTCGGCCGGCACACAAAGGGGCGCGCGGCCAATGGCAGCGCGGGGCCGCCGCCGGGACACGCCCCCTGCCGCCAGCGGCCAATGGGAGCCGGGGGCGGGGCGGGCAGAGCGCGAGGGAGACGCGCACGCGCGCAGCGGGGTCGCGTGCGCGCGCATCCGCCGCCTGTCCGTCTGTCCGTCTGTCCATTCATCCCTCCGTCGTTTGTCCCTCTGTCTGTCCGCCTGTCTGTCCGCCTGTCTGTCCGCCTGTCTGCCCATCCTTCTGTCCCTCCATTGCTCCGTCAGTCCGTCCGTCCATCCATCTATCTATCTATCCATCCATCTCTCCATCTCTCCATCTCTCCATCCCTCCATCTCTCCCTCCGTCCATTCCTCCGTCCATCCCTTGGTCCATCTGCTGGTCCATCCATCCCTCCATCCATCCCTCCATCTGTCCTTCCATCTGCTGGTCCATCCATCCTTCCAGCCTTCATCCATCCATCCATCCATCCATCCACAGCCCATCCACTCTTCCGCACGAAAGCCCGTCATCAGGCTGCCCCATGCCGTCACACACACACACACAGGCAGGGCAGCATCCCTGCACACTGCATGGGCACACACACGTGTTGCTGGCGTGTCAGCACGGCAGCACAGGCGTGCACAGACACTGCAAACACACGCAGAGCACACGATACACTCCTGCACACACAGACACACGCATCACGCGTGCACACATGCACACAGACACACGTCACACATACATGTGCACCCACACGTGCTCACACACAGACACACACTCCTGCTGCCCCCTGCCCAAAGCCCCTGTCCCCTCCAACATCACACATGCCTTGCGTGGATCACAAGTCTGGCACACTCCCTGCCACATGTCCCTCGCGGTGGCACTCGGGAAACACACAAAAGGCTGTGCCCAAACCAGGGCTGCGGGGGGCTCATCCCTGTCCCCATCCCTGTCCCCATCCCTGTCCCCATCCCTGTCCCCATCCCGTCCCGCTCTCCTCCCCGCGGGTGACACAGTGGCCTATTGTGTTGACGCCCCAGTTACTGACAGAATTTATCCGTTGGGGCATCACTGACCTAAAATGGCTCTGGCCAAGCCTGGAGGGATGTGGAGAGTGCCTGAAAACCGCTGGGAGCTTGGAGCCACCCACCTCCCGGTGCAAGGAGCCCCCGTAGCCTAAACAAGGGAGATTCACCCCTAAAATCCCCCAAGCAGCTGCTTATCTTGATTTAAAACCGTTTTAATGGAGTCAGAAGACCCCGTTGTGCGGGAGGGATTTCTGTCAAGGCGCAGCATCCCGGGAATCATTTCACCGTGCTGCAAGGCGACTTTTCCGTGGCCTTCCCACCCTGCCCGGGCTGGGTTTTTTCCTTTGCCCCCGTCCCCCCACCTGCTGCGGCCGCCGTCCCGCCGTGGGGAGCCCCCTTAATCCCCGCTTAGCCTTATCCATCCCGTGCATCTGGCAGGTTTAAGCGCTCGGCAGCCTCCGGGCGCGGATGTGCGATGGATTTGTCCGCCTGGATTATTGCCTTGGGTCTGTCGTTGGGCTCGTTCTGGGGGTTTGTCGTGTTATTTGTTTTTTTCGGGCTTTTTTCCCCTCCTGATCTGAATTAAAACGTGAGCTTGGTAACCTGGATCCGTGTAACCCCTTCCTCGCCAGCCCCCCAGCCCCACAGCCCCAGGGCAGATGCCTGGGAAGGATTAACTTGATCCGCAGGGAAAGCTGCCAGCACTCCCTCGAGCCTTCCCCAGAGCTGCAGCCTCCACCCAGAAGGGCCCTTTTTGGTATATTCACACAGCTGCTGCTCTGAGCTCCCCTCAGTCAGGGGCAGGACAAGTTCCAAGTGTCCACTGCCTCCCAGTGCCCACCCCACTGCATCCCAGCTTGGATTTCCCCTCCTGCCTTACCCCTTCCTTCCCTTCCAGAGGCTGCACTGACTCCTGTGGGGCTTAGGGCAGGGAAAGGCTGGACCTTGTCCCCCACTGTCCCTGTGCTGCTGTGAGCACTGCCCACCCCAGGGCTCGGCCAGCCCTGGCTCACTGCTGGCAGGCAGCACATTATGTTCCAACAGCATTAATATTTCCAAGGAAAGCGCAGGATTTGTTGTTTCATTTTGTTCCTAGAATCACTGACTGGTTTGGGCTGGAAGGAATCTTAAAGCTCATCTTAAAGACATGGGCAGGGACACCTTCCATTATCCCCAGGTTGCTCCAAGCCCTGTCCAGCCTGGCCTTGGACACTGCCAGGGATCCAGGGGCAGCCACACCTTCTCTGTGCCATGCCCTCACGACCCTCATCAGAAAAAAAACTTCCTTACATCCAATCTAATCAAATTTTCCATGTTTATGCCGTAATGAAACACTTCCTGAGCCCCATTTCCTCCACAGCGTGGAAGAACAACCACTTCCCACCCATCCCTGCCAGCAGCAGCAAAGCACTCCCAGCGTCAAGGTGTGATCTCCAGCTCGCTGTGTCACACACACCCCACAAAGGGACACTCCTTCAAGCGCTAAAAACCCTGCAGGGTGTCTCACAGCCAGACCCACGCGGGAATCAGCCAAGGAGGGATGCCCACCTTGCCTCCCCTGGCGAGGGAGATGCCCACCTCGCCTCCCTGCAGGATGTGTCCCGGGACTCTGTAAAACACCCTGCCATCCCTCCGCGGTGCCCTGGCCCGGCTGCCGGCCGCAGCACCCCAGTTGCCTCGGGCAGCTGCTCCGGTGGCCCCCGGCAGTTGTCCCGGGCATTTCACGGGGCTCAGCGCTCGCTGCTGTGGCTCTGCATCCGCGCTCACATTCCCGGGACACCCGATCCCTCTCCGCACGCCTCGCACATGCCGCAGGCACAGGTTGGGGTTAAAATTAGCTCCTGGCTCCCTCCTGCCCGCCCGGTGCCTGCTGGTGTCCCCCCAGAGCAGCTTTTGGGGTGCAGCACCCCCCCCGTTTGGGGCATCCTCCCGCTTTTGCCCCGAGCTCTCCTTAAAAATTATCCCCATGGAATCCTGCTAGGGTGGGATGCTCTCTGTCCTCGTGGGTGGCACGTGTGACACGGCTGTCCCCGCGGAGTGGTGTTTTGGGGCGCTGCAGGCACCGGGGATGTCTCGCCCCTCGGTTCCATGGGAAGGATTATCCCCTTATCCAGGAGGATGTCCGAGAATTATAAATGTGACACAGGGGCAGCTGGGAGGTCCTGGGGCACATGTGGCACATCAGCACCATCCTCGGGCTGGTCTGAGGGTGACCATGATTCCCAGACCTGCCAGACCTCACCCTCTGCCCACCCCAAAGCCCTCGGTAATTTCAGTCTTACATGGGACTTTTCACCACCTCTGCAAAACCGAGCTGGGATGAAACCGTTTAGGAAGTCAGGATGGGCTCAGCTGGCTCCGAAACTGATGAGTCCATTTTCTTAAAATTTAGGGTGTTTTTTTTGTCTGACCTCAGGCAGGACAGTGGCACAGCCCCCCGTGAAGGGCTTTATCCAGCAGTTTTGTATCCATGGTTTGCTCAAGAGGGACATCCTACACCCCCCAGAGGCCATTTTATGGCAGAGCCATGGAATCTCAGAAGGGTTTGGGGTTCTGAGGGTCTCGGATCTCAGGTGGGGGACACAAAAAGCCTGTTGAGCTTGGGAGACCAACACTGGAGAACCTCCAGGAAAAAGTGATGGTGAAAAAATTTAATGCAACGTGAAGAATGGACAAAGGGTGAAAAATGAGGGGAACTCTCTACAGCAAACATGACTGTTCCATGCCTGGGGGCAACAGCAGCACAAACCCAAGTGGGGATTCAGAAATTGGAAGGGCTTTTTTTGAGATTTCTTTACACTGACATTTAATCCCGGGTTATTTTGCTCCTTTGTTTTCTACCTCCCTGTAATTTCTTTTCTCTTTTGCTTCTTACCTTGCTTCTTTACTTTTCTCAAAAAGGAAAAAAAAGGAAAAAGAAGAAAAGAATGGGGGGTGAAGTAGAAGAAATCATTATGCATTTAATTAAAGTGTAACATTTCAACATTTCAATTTTCCAGTTTTATGGAAAAAAGTAAGAAAATGGGTGAAAACCTCATCTGCAAAGAGCAGCCATTTGGGAGGAAAGAAAGAAAACACTTTTAAACAATTTTGGCATAGCTTATTTCAGATAGGTGGCCCAGGACTTCCTCCTGGGTAAACCAGGAGGTAGTTTTTCTCTCACCCTGAAAGGGAGATTTTTGTGAACTCACAGCAGCTCAGAGAGACCCAGCACATATAATTTCATGAGGGAGCACAATTTATGGTGGATGAGTATCATGAGCCATGGGCAGGGAACGGAGCTGGGAAGGGTCTGGAGCACCAGGAGAGGCTGAGGGAGCTGGAAAGGAGCTCAGCCTGGAGCAAAGGAGGCTCAGGGGGACCTTGTGGCTCTGCACAGCTGCTGACAGGAGGGGACAGCCAGGGGGTCAGGCTGTGCTCCAGGGAACAGGGACAGGAGGAGAGGGAACAGCCTCAGGCTGGGCCAGGGGAGGTTTAGGCTTGATGACTTTAGAGGGCTTCTCCTACTAAAGCAATTCAGTGATTCTATGATGCCCCATTTATATCCTAACATTTTGCCAAAACTGGATTGTTTTTCTTCGAGGAATTTCATTCTCCATTTGTATGGGTGTGGCAGGCAACAAAATAAAGGTGGGGCTTTTCTGACTTGTGATAGTTATTGCAAAATGGGAGCTGGTGAAGTTTCACTGCATTGAGTGTGAGGTGGGATCTTGGGGCTGATTAAATTCTCCCTTTCAATTAGAGTTTTAAGCTTACATATTCATTATAGACTCTGTGCCTGGCTAAGGCAGGGGCAGGTATTGGGCTTTAGGATGTGTCACATTACCCTGTTTTGAGCAGAATGACCCCAAATTCATCCTCTCTCCTCCATCCTGCCTTTACTTTTGGGGAGCAGAGGATTTGGTGTGTTTTCCTTGGCAGTGCCCCAATGTTCTCCCCATCCCACTATCCCACCAGCTGCCTGCAGCAGCAGCAGCTTTGGGATGCAACCATGAGCACTGCAAGAATTGTGGTGAAAGGAAAGCTCTCTCTGGGAAACACATCTCACTGCAAAATGCCACAAATTCTGCCCCTCAAAAAGTTGTGTATTTTATTTACGAAATATGAAACATTCATAAATAAAATTTAATTTTCATTTTATTTATTAAATCAGCTCCTTGGTTTGCAATAACCAAGAATAAGGCAGGGTCAGCACCCCCTGTCCACATTCCCAGATCCCGGGCTTAATATCTGGAGAAACGACTCATCAGTGGTTAATTAGCTCAAAATCACAGCTGGCTAATTTAATTTCAGTATTACATCCAGATTATTTTATATCTTTTACTCTTCCCAGGGCCCTTTTCCCTGCCTTAGGATGGATGCTGGCTGCATGGACAGGGTCTGACCAAGGCAACTGAGTCCAGCAGCATTGGGAAAACAAAAAAAAATTGTTTTTTTCTCATCCAGAAGGCCTTTGCTTGTTTTTGAGGGCACTTTCCCCGTTCTGGGGGATGCAGAGGAGGGTGAGACGGCAGTCCAGATCCTGTATCCTCTGGCTCTGGTGCCATCTAGTGCCTTCCCAGGGGCTGCTTCCAGCCCGGCCTTCCTGAGAGAAAATATCCGTGGCCAAACTGCAGTAAAATTCATTACTATTACCTGCCTTGCAAAAAGGATGCTGCTGAGAGCCCTCGCCTCCAGCCCCTCCCCAGCCTTTCTGTGGGGTTGGGAGCAGGCTGGGCAGAGCCTAGAGCTCTAGGAATTACATGGGTTTCTCCCCTAGGGCACAAGGAAGGAGAGGATGCAGGTGTAAAGCTAATTTTGGAGCATTTTTTGAGAACTTTTATGAGCATTTTGGAGTTTTGCTATTCCCCTGCACAAGCTGGGCATGCTGGTCCAAGGCAAGACCTCCCACTGGCCATTGAAGGATAAGGGAGCTCTGCATCACCCTTCCAGAAACTTCCCTGCAGTATGCAATCCTGCTGCTTACTGGGAAAATAAAGTATTAAAATAAGACCTTTTTTGGCTGTCAGGGAGCTCAGCTTCTCAAGGAGACCTCACTCCCTGCATTGTGCCATGACCAGGTGAGACTGCTTTAAAAATTGCCCTAATTCCTCCTCTATACAAATGGCTGGAGGAAGGAGAGGTTGTGCCAGGAGCCAAGGATTTGTCAGCTCCAAGTGGGATGGGCTTTTCAATGGCCTGAGACTGTGTTTTCCCAGCATCCCAACCACAGAAAATGCTTGGAAGTGTGGAGGTCTGTTGGGTGGGCAGCAGGGGCTCATTCTCCTTTTGCTGTCAGGATGAAATAAAAATTTTCAACTTGCTAGGCCTTGTGTGAGACGTGCTGTGGCTTTGTTTTTTGAATTATCCCCCTTTTTATTAGGATTTACTCACTGTGGTTTTGTATTCTGGTCTCAGTATGTTAACCCAGAGAAGAGAAGCTCCAGGGAGAGCTCAGAGCTCCTGCCAGGGCCTAAAGGGGCTCCAGGAGAGCTGCAGAGGGACTGGGGACAAGGCATGGAGGGACAGGACACAGGGAATGGCTTCCCAGTGCCAGAGGGCAGGGAGAGATGGGATATTGGGAAGGAATTGCTGTCTGTGAGGGTGGTGAGGCCCTGGCACAGGGTGCCCAGAGAAGCTGTGGCTGCCCCTGGATCCCTGGAGTGTCCAAGCCCAGGCTGGACAGGGCTTGGAGCAGCCTGGGATAGTGGAAGGTGTCTCTGCCCATGGCAGGGGGGATGGAATGAGATGATCTTTAAGGTCCCTTCCCACCCAAATCATTCTGTGATTGACCTGACATTGAGGTTCACTGGAGCTCAGCAACTCCAAGTTTGAAGTAGACACACAAGGATCTGGAAGAAACAAAACAGGAAAATCTGAGGTGTCATTCATCCCAGGCCAGCCAGGGACAAAGAAAATGCACTCCTCTGCTGTAGATGGCTTTTCATCAGAGGCACATGGAGGAACCCCCTGGAAAAGGCACCAGTCAGGCTCCAGGAGCTCTGTGTTCAACTCACAGCACCTACAGCAATGGAAAATGAATTTGACAGAGGGCTCTTGTTTGTTTTCCCAGCTCTGATGAGTTGCCCTGGATTCACCCAAAGCTGCCGATGCAGCGAGTAAGTGTAGAAAATTATCTGAAATTAAACTTCCAGACAGCTTTCCCCCTGCCCACTCCAGCTTTGCCCTGAGACTGTCTGAAAGATGTTTCCTTCCCAGTGGCTGGCACTCAATTCTAATTTTAAACTGAATTGCAAATCCAGATGACTAACCAGATCCATGAGAAAACTTCCAAGGGGCATTTGTGAATCAGCAGTCGTCAGGACTCTCGGGATTGCATTTGCTTTTCAAACCCTCAAGATATAGACTGGGGGAAGGGTTAGATCCTTGTCTGCCCTTTAGCATCAGTAACAGGAGGATTTCACCTTATTTGCACCAAAGTTGTCAGTAAATTCAGGGTTTGTCCATCCCAAGTTTGCATTTTGCAAGCATTCTGCTTCTTCCCTGCGCAGACAGAAGGGAAATTGCATCCCTGGGGTGCTCTGGAGAGAAAGCCACAGCAGCTGACATTCAGAGATGACAATCCTAGAAAGGAGAGGCAAAACTGGTAGCATTTCAGCCGAGGGAGGTGATGCCTTCAGCAAAGAGCACCATTTACAGATTCTCCAGGGGGCTGGGGAACTAATCCACTCAGTAAAACCCTTTCAGTCCTCGTTTCAAGGCAGGCAAACTAAACTTTCAGCCACAAAATTAATCTGCATTGGCAACAAATTCACTGGGGAAAACACAATACAGTATCTAACCCGGTGTTGGGTAGTTTTGATCAGTTTTTGTGTTGCCCTGGAAATAACAATTCCCACAAAGTTAAGTGTCTCCTACATAAGGAGGTGCCAAGTGCCACAGGAGAAATCTTAAGCTTTCCATTCAGTGTATCCTGAAGCCTACAGACTCTGGCTATCTCTTGGTGATAGGGAAGAAAACATTCAGGAGATATATTATCTGTCCTCTTCCCACATCTGCGCTGAACTCCATGGCACTGTTCTCTCCCAACTGCTGATAAACACAAAATAAAATCTGAGACTGGTGCTCACCTCAGCAACCACCAGCAGGCCCAGAATTTGTATTTTCACTCTTCACAAATGCCAATGACTTGGTGAGGCTGAAAACCAACACTTTACCTTCATTATCCGTATTGGTATTAAAATACATGGATAAATGGCTTTCCTGATTTGCACTGGGAGCTTTCTAACCTGATAAATACATGGAAAACCCTGGAAATGTACTGAACTATTATCATCATCATTATTATTATTTCTATTCCCATTTCCATTTTGCCTGTGAGGGGGCTGGCAGGCAGCAGGACCCCAAGTCCAGCGCAGTGCAGTTGTGCTTACCATCCTCCTCTTTGCTTGTGGCTCCAAATTCCCTGACACAATTTTGGGGTTTTGCCAGTTCTCCCTGGCACCATCCCTGTGGTCAGAGAGGACCTGCCTTGTAGCATCACTCCCTAAGTCAAACAGTCTCACTCACTGGCAGAAGAAATCTGGGAGGATGGGACAGGGGGATAAAGTCAGTTGAAGGACTCAGCTGTGTGGGGAGGTGGAGGCTGTGCCAAAGTTGCATTCCTGGAAGGGATTCTGCAAGGCACAATGAGCCCCAAAACAGGGAGGACACAGAGCTGCTGGAGAGCCTAGAGGAGGCACGGAGATGCTGCCAGGGCTGGAGCAACTCTGCTCTGGAGCCAGGCTGGGAGAGCTGGGGGTGTTCAGCTGGACAAGAGAAGCTCCAGGGAGAGCTCAGAGCTCCTGCCAGGGCCTAAAGGGGCTCCAGGAGAGCTGCAGAGGGACTGGGGACAAGGCATGGAGGGACAGGACACAGGGAATGGCTTCCCAGTGCCAGAGGGCAGGGAGAGATGGCATATTGGGGAGGAATTGCTGGCTGTGAGGGTGGTGAGGCCCTGGCACAGGGTGCCCAGAGAAGCTGTGGCTGTCCCTGGATCCCTGGAGTGTCCAGGGCTAGGCTGGACAGGGCTTAGAGCAACCTGGGATAGTGGAAGGTGTCCCTGCCATGGGAGAACTGGAATGAACTGGTGAAATTGAAAGTCCCTTCCAACCCAAACTGTCCTGGAATTCTGCAATGGGCAGCAAACACTTCTCCCTGCAGGTCCCCTGGCACCCCAACCAGCACTACAGGGAGTACTGTTGGTCCTGCCCTGGTCTGAGAGTTAAAATGAAGCTTTTTCAGCCAGGAAATCGCTTTAACATTATGGAAAATGCAAAATTAAATGTGTTACAGGGGAGAACAGTGACAAATTTGGGGGAGCTGTAACCCAGAACTTATGGATTTAATTTGGAGACATGACAAACAGCAGCACATTTGATGGAAGTGGAAAAAGAAAAACCCAACCAAATTGATACTGTTTAAATAATACACTCTATTTTATTTTGTCTTAAAATAGTTTAACCTTTATGCTACAGACTTGTTTCAAAAAACAGAAGGTCTCATCTTGCACCAAAAATATATATATTTTTATATATATATATATATAACACTCTGTTTTATTATTATTTCTCTCCAAAGACCATTAAATACTAGATGGAAAATGAGAACTAAAATAGTGAGTGTCGAGAAGGATCGAATTTTATTTTTAACTAGAGTAGCACGTTTTAAACATTTATATTCTGAGCAATGATTTGTCTTCACTACAGAAGATTCCAAGTTCACACTCCAGCAATTCAGGAAAACTGCTAAACCCTGAAGGGCTCGAGCCAATGCACACTGAGGTCGATGGGCAGCCCCACACTGACCCCAGTGGGTTCTGCACCAGGCCCCAAGTGCATTGGTTCTCAGCCATACAATGGCTAACTTTTCTCTTTCCTGCTGAGAAGAGCAAAAACCACCCAGGCACATTTTTGCTCTTTTTAAAAAACAGAAGTTAAAAAAAACTTTTAAAAAAAGAAACAAAACCAAACCATACCCTACCTATCCAGTGATTGCGTTTTTCAGATCACTACCCTTGAAATTCGTCAAGAGAAAATACATAGTGTTTTAAATAAAAGAAAACCTGCATCAGACTACCTTACATGAGCTGTTTAAACAAATACAGTGCACAGTTGGAGGAAGTCTGGTTGGGAAGCAGTCATTTTTATGTACACGTGGAAGTCACATCATATACAAACTGAAAAACAAGGAGAGTTAGTTTGCATTTTTTCACGGAAGGACTGCAAACAGGTCCCTGCAGCTTTCTTCACTGATCTTCAGAAGACTCTGTGAAATGAGAAGCAGTAGCCACAAGAGGTGGCTGTTTCAAAATTACCTTTACAGCAGGTGAGTGAGCCCAAAGGTGATGGAAACACGATGAGAAAGGATGGGCAGAGCAGCACAAGCTCCATCCACACTCCCCTCCCTCCATCCCTCCCACACTAAGGAACTGGTTGCTAAAAACACCACAGATATTTTTCTGGCCATGCAAGACACTTATGTTCAATGTTCTAGAAAGCTGGAAATGGGAATATCAATCCTTACCTAGCTGTTCTGTAAAGTGCAGTATGAAGTGTTCTGCTTGTGGAAGAAACAGTTGTTTGTTACTAACAATACCACCTGCTGGGCTGTTTATCCTTTATGTGACAACACAGGTAATTCTATTCTAACTTTTTTATTTTGCCCACAGATAAAATTATGGGAAGCCAAATAAATTTTGAAACCAGCCAACATGAAAGGAAAGCAGAACTTCCCATGCCCTGACCACCCCTGTTCAGCCTTAAATAGTAAAAAATCTAACAGCAGAGCTGTACAAAATTCCCAATAGAAACATCCAGAATATGAAGGACCATTTTAATTGCACAGTAGATGTTCAAAGTGAATAATATCATCTTGTTAAAATCTAATCTTTGGTTTTTACCCTCAGAAAGGCTAAAAATGACAGATGAGGGGCAGGAATTTCCATATACATCACAGGAACTGCAGGGTTTTTTTGTTTTGGTCTTTTTAACTACCCGCTAAAGTGAGTAGTTCCACTGATTCGGTAAATATTCTGGAAGAAAGTGGTTCCTGAAATATGGCATTTCCAAAACTAGCACGAGAGACATGATTGAAAGCCAGGGATATGGTGCAGATTACTAATTAAAAAAAAAAAATTAAAACCCACAACGTTAGTTTCTGACCATGATCCTGCAACATCTTTTAGGACAGAGTTTTAAGCACTTGAGTGGCTCCACAAGTTCCAGGAATGAGTCCCAGCTGAACACCCGTTTGCCAGGCTGGGGCTTTGGAATTTGCTTGGGATCTGTTTTTTATTTTTTTGAGATGGTGAATGAAGCAAACAAGCATCAGTAGAAACGGGGACTATGAGTAAAACATTTCATTTCTCTCCCTCATCTACTCCAGGCAAGACTTAGATAAAGGTGAAAAAGTTCATCTATAATTAAAAAGGGGAGGGATGCTGGGCCTTTTTATTACCTTCTCCTGTGCTTTTGCAATGATCAGCTGCTCCTAAGTCACTACTATTACTATTTTAGCAATTCCAAGCTGTGGGAGTTGGCCAGTGAAACACAGCAGTCAAGTAGACAGAAGACTCAGCACTGAAGAGTAAAAACTATAAATTACATTGAAAATAAAAACGCTTTAATTAAAAGCTGTTCAGTGCATTTGTTATGGGCCGTTTGCATTGAAGACAACCCCTCCTGCTGGTAACATAACCAAATCAGCTTGGGTAAAAGCACACCTGGCCCAAATTTTGGAAGTGTTGAATACCCCCCAGTTCCACTGAAATCAGTGAGGACACAGCATTTCTCAAAATCACTGATGCTCACACAGCAACACACTAACTTCTACTAACAAACTCAAGGTACTGACAAATTAAAAACGTTCTGGAGTTGGGAGCTGGGGAGGGTGGGAGGATGTAAGTTTGCACGCAGTTATTTCGTCAGATATACACACACACATTAGTAACTGCAGATGTGTTTTAAATTTAGTGCTGTTAATTCTGGGCAGGAATCCTCCTCAGAGAAGGCAAAACCATCTGAAGTGAAACTGAAATCACACTACATTGCTGTGGACATGGAGAAACACCACAGGTTTGGGTTTCGTAGTGCCAAGGACCTCCGGAGGTGACGCTCTGACCACTGAGCTTCTGTGCCAGGGAGGGCAGGGAGGGGACAGGAGCACAGTGACACAGCCTTACAGGAGGTATTTGCGCCTGGTGTCCTCGTCCAGAGTGAGGTCCACCACTTCTGGGGGCGAGGACCAGTTCTGCTGGGGAGCCACTGCTGTCCATGTCTGAGCAGGCTGGGCGCTGCCAAAGGGCGAGCCGCGCTTCCAGGAGGACACGCTCTGGATCACTCCTCCCCTGGGATGGACACACCTGTGGTGGGACAGGAGACACACAGTGTCAGGGTCACTGCTCAACCCAGCCATGAGATCCCCACCTCCAGCATGTCATCAGTATCTGGTTAGCACATCCCTCTCCAAGCTGGGTTCTGCGCTTGAAGAGTCTGTGGCATCTCAAACACCCGGTGAACAAAGCTAAATTTAAATTCGGGGATTTGGTGGGGATTAAATTATTCTGAAGGAATGTCAGGGGGTGTAACATGATACTCCTTAAAAAATATGTGTATGGATCCCAAGGATCTTAAAGAAGCCTGCCCCACCATGTGTATCCTGCACAGTTTTGTGCTAGAAACATTACCTACTGGACTTTTTAAAAAGAGAAAAATTTGAAGTGAGGCTGCCTGAGACAAAAGGAAAGCTACTTTTCAAAACCATATTAAAACAAGGAGGTAATGATACTTTCATTACAAGAATTGCAAAAGTGATCTTGCTAATTATGTTATTACAGCTGTTACGTCTAATTGGGTTTTTTTTTAGTCTTTTTAACTAAAAATTATGAACACACTGGGAAATGCTCACTGACAACAGTTCAGCCCCACTTCAGCAAAACATTTAAGCTTTCAGTGACTACAGCCAATGAGACTAAAAGGTGTATTTGAAGATAATGCTCCAGTGCCCTGCTGAAGCAAGATACATGGCATAAGTTAATAGCAATTAGAAATAAGAAAAGCAAAATGAAAGGTAGAATAATTCTGCTGTATGATGAAGTGATGACAGGAATTTACTAGAGGCTTTAGGATGATCACTCCATTTCCAGGTGTAAATCCTACACAGGCACTAGTAAAATTTGATACCTAGTGCTCCAAAAACTATTTTGCTCTCATAAGCACTGGTGGTGGCTGTGGCTGTATCCTGGCTGCATGGATAAACACGAGGTGTTCTGGCTGCTGGCATAACCTTTTCCCATTTCTTTGTGAAAGCACGTGTATTTCAGGAACTCAAATTTCCTGCACTGATCAAATATCCCTGACATTTACATTTTATTTATTCCAATTTAAGTTCATGCTATTTATTTTCTCTGAAGCTGCTTAGGTTATGCTCAGCTGTCTTGGTTCCGGTTGGAGTTTCATGAAATAGAATGAAAAATCTCATTCTCTGGGCCGTAACATCTCTGAATATAAATGTCTCATTGCCTTCTCAGAAATGCTGCTTAGGTTTAGATGTGATGCTCAGAACAGCTTTTTTATTACTTAGTCAGTCTTAAAAACACATACTTACAGTATATATCTACAAACAATTAGCAATAAGACCCTGGAACTCAGGCAAATGTACAAGATTTCTTTCTTTTAAGCCTTTCTTTTAAGGAGAAATATTTTTAAGCATAACTGGCAAGAAAAGCTTGCAGACAAAGCAAATTAAATATGATGTTTGGTCTCAGGAACTGTGATGCATCATTCTCATAACAGTCCTCAGTGTTTAGGCAAAGCTAACACTACCTTTTCTTCCTGAAGATGATGAAAACCAAGCCATAAAGTATCTCACAGAAATGACACCTCAGAAAAATAAAAGTATTTATCCTCAAACAAGTCAAGCAAGCAGCCAACAGCAAAACATTCAGTCAAACATGAGCTCAGGGAACATGCTTCCAATCTGTAGCTAAGGCAAGATACCAAGTAAAGGCAATTAAAAAAAAAAAAAAAAAAAAAGGAGGGATAAAAAACATCTCCTAGGAAAAACTAGAGGAAAACTGGTTTATATGCATGCTTGATCAAAAAAAATCTACTGGTGACAAATTAAACAAACCAAAAAACATGACTTGGTGTCCTAAGTAGATGCCAAGTAATATCCCAGTGAGAAACAGCACCAATTCACTAACAATCTGAAGAACTACAAATGATGGACAAACTCCAGGGTGTCACGATTCACACCACCCCAACGATGACATGGAACAGGGAGCATGATCAAAACCAGGATCCAAACACCACACTAACTAAGCATGCAGAAAATACTGATCAAAAACCTAAACCTTGTCCAAACCCTGTCAGAAGCCCATCAATACTTCATAACTGCAAGCCTAGACCTGCAAGAGAAATAAAACTCTAAATAGGATTCAAACAACTGAAATGTGTGAGTGAGTCTTCAAGGGAGGCAGTAAACGCTGGTCTGTGGAGATGGGTACAGGGACAAAGGAAAGCATAGAAGAGTGCTTTTAGTCTGATTTGCTGAAATTATTTCAGTCCGTATCTACTAAAACTCATTTTAGACTGCAACTCTGCCTTTAGCTCACATTTCCATTCCTGTAGAGGGTGAGTATTATTGAAGCAGCAGCATGGAAAGCTTTCAAGGAGGGGACAGCAACACAAGGGTCCTGTGTGCAGTGCTGCACAGATTTACACCAGCCAGGGCTGGAGGGCAAATCCACACCCCTTACCATCAGCACAAAGATGCTCCAAGCCCTGGGTTCTGCTGCATCAACAGCCAGGAGAGCTGCTAAGGTAATTCCTAATTCCTAAGGAATTACCATCCTCCAGAACAGCTGGCCACGCAAGGACTTCCACTGTTCTAAAAGCAAAGACTAAATCCCTTTTCTGGACCTGAAAATTTCCCTTTTTTCGCAAAGCACTGGGCTGTGCCCACATTATCTATGAAGTTTCCTGCCTGGGAAATTGGGTCCTGCACACCTTCCTTCTTTTCTCAAGAAAGATGCAGTGAAGGGACAATAAGGAACTCTGTTCCTTGTCCCTCACACCCCTTTTCTGCCTCCAAGCACCCACCAGCCAGCAGAAACAGAAAGGTTTTAGAAGGAGTTTGTCTGAGTTCTGTCTTAACTTAGTTTTATTCCATTAAATTCACACTCCACACTATAAGAAAGTGTCATTTTTTTCAATTGCTTCATAATATTTTAAGCCAAGGAAAGACCATAGACTAAAGATTAGGAGTAACATCAAAAAATGCCTACCATTCAAGAAGAACAGCTGGACAGGTTTCTGACTGAGAGAAACTTCTGGCACCCTTATCCTCATCTACTTTGACCTCTCTTGTATCTTGAAATAAAACCAAGATTCATAATGATCCAATTTTTAACCTAAAGGGGCTATCTTATTACAGTAGCCATTGAAAAGCTGGTAGTATCTTTATACCTACTGATTAATTAAATAAAGTGGAAGCTGTTAAAAAACCTTGAGTTAATATTTTGAAAATGAAAGAAGAACCCACATAAAGATTTTCACTTAATTATTTGCATATTCACATATTCCTTTAAAATCTGAATTCCTGATGTATGTACACTTAGTATCTCAACATATGGTATTTTTATACTACACATCTTTAGCCAGTTAATATGTTATATTGAATCACAAGTTTATTCTGAATCATTATCAAATTGATAACTTTCTAAAGAAAAACACATTCTGACATTACCATGACCAGAAGAACAGAAAAAAAAAAAAAAAGTGCAACATTTGCTGCCTTTTGGGCATAACTCATGGATGGGTAACTACAGAAGGTCAGCAATTGTTCCTTTACTATTTTGGAAATACAGCCATTCTGATAAAATGAAAGAAACACTAAAGCAAGAAAAACATAATTCATACCTGGCATGTTCCTGAACTCCAACAATCTCTACTTCACTGTCAGAAGAGGCAATGCTAATTTCTTCATTGGCCTGGGCATTACCACAAGAGGTTTTGTCACCTGCAAGGAAGCCTGAATCCAAACGACCTACAGATGGGGAAAATGGGAATACAGACAGTGTTTAAAAACTTAAACAACTCAGAAATCAGACAGAAAAGGGGTTTCCCAAGGTAACAAAAAAAACCCCAAAACAACACTAAGATTAGAAAATCTCATTAGACCAAGTTTTAAACCCACAGTTTATCACCTGATGCAGGAAAAGCACTGGATTTAGCCAGGGTCAGTAGCTCTGGTTGATGGTGCTGTCACACAAATGTGAACAAAGCCTGACTGTTGCACCAAGAACAACTAGAATTTCCAGCTGCAATGTTATGACAGTGCTAAGAGTTAGACTGTTCCTAAACCTCTTTGACATTAAGAAACAAAACAATCTAAGCAAATGCAGTGATACTGTAGCAAAAAAAGCATATAGGTGGGACAGAAACATCACACACATCAAGGAAAATTAATGTAATTTCTTCAAATAAAAAAACAAGGCAAGCTGGTCAGTGCAAAACCACAGCAAACTCATCAGTTTCTGGCTGTGCTGCTCTAACATTATTATAAATACTTGAAAAGAAAAAGTAGTTTTCATGAGTCCCATAAGAAGCAGGGCTGGTTTTTTATTAGAGTTCCCCAGTGCCATCCAGTTCATCAGTCTGCCAAACCACAAGCCCTCCCTAAATACTCACAGCAAGTGTGGCACATTTTTGCCTTTTCTGCCAAGTGCTGCTAAGAAGGTTCTTCACCCCAATTAGTGAAGTTGTGTTGAGTCATACAAGATAACACTTGCATGGGAAACATAAAGCAGCTGAAATTATTATTTCTCTCACAGAAAACAGATTTCTTAAAAAATCAATTAATTATAAAGATATAACTTCTACTCTTTTTTTCTTTCAGTAAAAAAAGAAGATTAATTCTACTGTCTCTCTTTATCATTAGCCTGGGGGCTGCTGGGCAGCCGTGAAGTAGATGATACTACCTACTTCATAGAAACCACTTGCTCAGCTGTACTACACAGAGGAAGAGTAATTTGGAGAGCAGGAAATTTGAGAGTAGGTGAATATTTTATGTCTATCTAGCTTGAGTGGACACCTCCTCAAAGATGAGAGGAGGAGGAGAAGGAATAATGATCCACAGAATTTCAAAGGTACGTGAACATGCAGAACTGATTATACCCCCAGGGAGAATAAAAGGACACAGAGAAAAAAACTGAACTTAAAACAAGTGCCAGGGAAACTTTCTAATGAGTGCTCTAAGCAATTGGAAAAGATGCAAGCAAATAGAATAATAGAATGGTTTGAGTTGAAAGGGTCCTTAAAACTCAGCCAGTGCCCCTCCTGCCATGGGCAGGGACACTTTCCACTATCCCAGGTTGCTCCAAGCCCTGTCCAGCCTGGCCTTGGACACTGCCAGGGATCCAGGGGCAGCCACAGCTTCTCTGGGCACCCTGTGCCAGGGCCTCACCACCCTCACAGCCAGCAATTCCTTCCCAATATCCCATCTCTCCCTGCCCTCTGGCACTGGGAAGCCATTCCCTGTGTCCTGTCCCTCCATGCCTTGTCCAAAGTTCCTCTCCTGCTCCTGTGCAGGATCAGAGACCATGCTGTATGTCCAGCTTTTGGAAAACCAAGATTCTTGGTGATCTGATCAGGGTTAGCATGGGAAGGAAACCCATGTGCTGCCAGGTATCTGAAGGAGGAATTTCTGCTTCATAATGTAAAAAGTATTTGTCAGCTCAACTTAAAACAAAATTAATAGCCCACGCAGTCTCTTCTTAATATTGCAGTTCAGCTGAACATTTCTTGGCAAACATCACTGACTGTTGGAAAGCCTAGAAATGGGTCATGGGTACTTCTTTAATAGTAGTGGCTGGGCAGACTGTGAAACATGAAATGGAAGTGCTCAGAGGCTTTGATTCATGAGCTGGGGGCTCCACACAGCCAGAGCGCAGGGCTACATGGGATTTTGGGATGAAATTCTTCCCCATGAGGGTGGTGAGGCCCTGGCACAGGGTGCCCAGAGAAGCTGTGGCTGCCCCTGGATCCCTGGCAGTGTCCAAGGCCAGGCTGGACAGGGCTTGGAGCAACCTGGGATAGTGGAAGGTGTCCCTGCCATGGCAGGGGGTAGAATGGTATGGCTATAATATCTTGCTTTAATGCCACACCACCCTTCTTTTTCTTGACAAGGTAATGTCTGGCAGAGCGGCAAAGCAGCTCTTATAGACCCAAAAAGAATCCCCAGAGGTATAAACTGGAGTCCCAAAAGAGCTTCCACGTATTACCATAGCTTTAAGTTCAGACGACAAAAAGATAATTAGCAGTAGCAAAACCATGATTAGCAGAGTAAATACTGCAAGAGTAGCTGAGTGTTAATCAGGATTACAGCACACAGACAGACAGATTTACAGCCTCTGGCCATACAAATTTCATGCCTAATAACATGCCCACGCTGTTAATTTCTTTGCACGAAATTCTGTTGACGCCCAAAGTGATGCTTTGTTTGCCCTACACCACCAAGGCTTGCAAAACAGCCCCAAATATTTGCCCATGCACAAAGATGTGATAGTGTAATAAGATTTTTCTCTTAGATAAAGCTGCTTATGTTGTTATTTTGCCATGAGAACACATTCTTTAAAGTCTGCTAAAGTAGATACTGGCTGAAGATTACACTTGTGAACCAGATGCAAGATTTGAAAATTCTGCTTTCCCAGTGTTCAACCATAGACCTGGTAGGAAAAGGGCAGAAGTGCATTGAAGCTGCAGGGCTCTGGTGGAAGGTGGATAAAAGACAAAAATAGATTCACCCTTTCAGCTGCTGACATGGCTGTAGCACCAGACCAAAGCCATATGAACATGTTTGACCAAGTGAACATTCCCAGGGATGAAGAAGTCTCTTGATGTTTTCAGTTTTCTTTTACCTGCAAGTTCCCTTGAATACAGGTGGAGGAAGAAAGAAAAATTTCTACCTGCACTGCAGCATTTTAAGTGAACAGTGGAAGAAAGCTTGGTAAGAAACATTACTTTTTATTTCCTTACATTCATTTGGTGTACTGATCAACTGGTGCTATGTAATAGAGGTGATTTCAGCTGTTCTATTTGTTTAATAAATCCCTTAATAAAGGACTGGGCTTGCTAGGGGTCAAAAAGCTATCAGTCAGCTGCTGTCCTGCAAAAAATACCATTAAGCTTGGAAAACACAGGCAAGCTTCAAAAAGGCTGGAACAACATCCAGCCATGGACCACAGTGAAAATAATGCACAGAGATTCTCATATTCAAATCATGGACTTGTAGACTCCGTAATAATGGAACATCTCTTTACAAAGCACCACATAATTGTGTTTCTTTACAGCATTATAGACAGTGAAAAGCAGCTCAGAGCCACCACAACACTCCCCATGTGGGTCCCCTGTGGCAGGACATGTTTGGGAAACACAGCATGAAACATAAACCTGTTCTGCTCCACCATGGCAGGCAATAATTATGTGTCTTATACAGACTGAAATCCTAATGTGGGAGTTGAAAAATGAGTGGAAAGGAAGGCAAAACATTGGCATACAAGGCTGTGGGATGATGCTGACAGGAAATAATCCCTGTTAACATCCAAAACACTGCAGCATTTCACATCATTGTTTCACTCTTTTGCTAGTGAAGCTGAACAGTGTTCACGAGCTTCGTGAATTTCCCTGAATTCTTCCACTTCATTCCTGAAGGAAATTTCCTTGCTGTCTCTAGATGCTATGTCCACCTACCAGCACCTTTTCACCCTTCGTCTTTATCTGATGCTGGGCTGTCCCATTTTCTAAGGGGTGTTGGAAATGAAAGTGGAATGTGGGAAGGATTAATGCTTTTATTTTACAGACATGAAGGGAAAAACAACAACAACAACAAAAAAAGACATACATAGACAATCTCAACACTTAAGATGAGATTAGGACCAGTTGACTAGCTGGTGGTATGGGTTGTCATAATCAGTCATTCAGTAACAAGATTAGCTCACTTTCATTAAAAAAAAAAAAATCAAAACCCCAGACCTAAGTTCCCTGTAGTAATTAGATGAAGAAGAAAAAATAGTTAAGAAAATTGGTGTAAAAATACATTGCAGGAATATTTGTCAATTTTTATCACTTGTATTTTGGAGTAAATGTCAGACCTTTTTAATAAGCGCCTGTCCTGTCTTCTCACAAAATCCACATAGGGGGCTTTTACAGCTGTATAAAGATACTGAAAGCAGGAAAGGGAGAGACACCTGCAATGCTGGCACAAATGTCAGAGAATTTAAACAAACCTGTATCAGCACTCATTTCATTCAGCAGCCCTCTGGTTCTCCAGGTAGATCCTGAGTCTTGATTTGCTAAAGAATTATTGTGCTCTTGAACTACTGCAGCCGCCAACAGATTGTCCACATTTACCACTTCTGGGTCTGAGTTTGTGTCTGATAGATCATAGTGAGCCACAACAGGGGGTCCATCTGCAGAGGGGAAAAGCAACATGGGTTAAAAATCAGCACCTCAAAAAGCACAGATAATTTGTTTAAGGATTAATGCAACATCCTACGTGAAGCTCTTGAAGTTACATAGTGGTATATTGTATGAATAATTAGACTTCAGTTAATGAACACAGCCTGAGATAACAGAGACATTTTGACCTTTGCATACACGGAAAACACAAGTGTCAGAAAAACACGTTTATCAAAGTATCAGTTCTTTGTGTATTGTCTTTTACATTAACACAGAAACATGTCCATATCTGACAGACAATATTACATTTACAATCTTTAAAGGATAAAACATCCAGTTTAAAATAAAAAAAAAAAAATAGTAAGTTACAGGACATTAAATTGGGCAGACGAGATATTTGTCTAGAGAATTTTACAGAAGCCAAGTGACAGCTTACATTATTATAGGGCTGATTGAATAACACTAACTTTTTCATAAAACTGATCCAGTGACAATGAATTTAACATTAGGCAACTTGCCTTTCATAACATTTACCTGTCAAGGGCAGGGGAATTTTTCAAAATTGCAATGGTTTTGGTGTTTTCTTTTTTAAGACCAAGAACAACAAGAAACAAAAACTATAATGTGCAGTGATAAATATGCTTTTCATTCAACATGACTGTCATAGGCATTTTTGGCCACCATAATGAAGGAAGAAAGAGGAAGATAAAATTGCTTACATGATTCTGAAATCTGTTCTTGAGAAATAAAAAAACTATTTTTGATCTGTTTTGTTAGGACCAACTAAATTCCTTTTGATGAATGAAAATCACTTATAATTGGAAAGCATGCTAGAAACAGAAGAGGCTCAGAAAAAAACAGGCAAATTCAAGACAAAGATTGATGTGGAAGCAGAGAGAACAGATAAATAATGAAATTCTGAGAGGATGTGAGTGTTTTAGCTCAAATGCCCTGCCCCAGCTGCAGCTCACTGACCCAGAGTGGATGAAAGTGGTGGAGTTCTCCCTCCCCGAAGGAAAGGATCAAAAATTTCTTTGGGCCAAGGCTTCATCCACAGAGATGAGGATGAGACAGAAACACAAGCTGGGCAAAGCTCAGCATCTTTGCAATTCTTTAACTCCAAGGAGGCTCTTGGAGTTCTGCAGCTGAGCATCTGCAGGACCTTTAGTTATGGGTGTGATACATGGACAGCACAATTTGTATGGGATAATATAAAATAATCGTAAACTAAGAATGTGTTCAGGAAGACAGGACTTTCAGAGGTACAAAATGACTAATGACATCTTTTAAAATGATAAAGAATAAAATGAAAAGCCTTAGGAAAAATTGGTTTCTTTTCCGAGTTTTAAATGACTGTTGGAGACAGAAAGAACATGATGAACTAGAGGTTTCAAATTTACTTCTCCGAAAAGCTGTTTCTCTGAGGTTTTTAGAGTGGGTTTTGGGTATTTGGGGTTTTTTTTTTGGAGGGGGTGTTTTTTAGTAACTTGATGCCTGAAATATAATTCAACTCACTATTTTCAGAAACCCCTATTTTGTGATTAGCAGCACAGTTCATCAGAGAGTGACATTTTGCTTAAGTCGTACTAAAGATCAGTTTTGCAACAAGGTATGAAGAAATTCGCAAAATATTTCAGATCAGACCTGCCTCCAAAACAACAACTCCATGAAACAATGTTACATTACAAACTTAAAACAGACCCAACAAAAATAAATGAGTAGTTAAATGCCAATGTATTAAAGACCAAACTGTTCTCAACATGAAACGCTGATGATTACGACTGGAACAGAATTCCTGATAATTAACTGGAAGGCAATCTTTGTCTTTTTAAAAGGCAATTACAAAATAATGGAATACTGAGTTCAAAATTAAGCTGGCTGATGTTCAGTTAATTATTTGTGACAGCTGATGATTAAATTACATGCAGAAGTTAGGGCTGGGCTGAATCATGCAAGGCATGTTCTCTTTCAGTCTTATCATCAGAGTTCAGCGTGAACATATATAATGTGAGCTGTAAAAATAAACAGTCGAGTGCAGAAGATACGAGGGTCAAGTACAATATTGACTATTTGACCATTTTTTTTCAACAGGTTATCTAAGATTTCAGGAGCTCTGGACTGTTCCTTCAGGCCTTTGTTTCTCTTGCTTCTGACTCAGACCTCCAAAAGCAGAAGCGAAATTTGATTTTTAGATAGACGTGTCTGCACGAGTAAAATTGTATTTGGACAAAAGGCACCAATAGTCTCAAGTCAAAATTGTACCACTCCTACATGTATAATCATGCAAAAATGTATAATAAATGTATATACATGCAGAGTGATATTCTCATCACCTACCCATAGAAATAACTTGTGAAAGTCTTCATCAGTAGGAAATACAAGCATAAACTTGTTATCTGTAGCTCCACTCTTGTATCTTCCACACTTCCAAAGAGCACACCTTATAACTTAGCTTAAATTCAGTATACATCAAACAGACAAAAATATTTTCAATATAATTTACACACTGTAATTATATTTGTCAGGGTAATAGCCACCAATTTAACAATCTGGGAAAAAAAAGCCCCAAACAAGCTGCCTATTTACAAAGCAATCACAGCAGAGATCTATCTTTGGTTTTCTCAGCCTTGCCTTTCAGGATTAGATCTGGAAATCTGCAAAGACCCCCAACACCAGGTTTATCCACATCTATCATTAGTCAATGACCAACAAAGCCAATAAAATGGCCAGGATGCTGCAACAAATTCTCAGAGTCCCCACATTTATAAACGAAGAAATAAGCATAAATGCTTACATGTGTTAAAAAAAAAAAGTAAACAAAACCCACACAAAACCAAACAATAAAGATGTTGCAGGCAACAAGTAGATGAAAGTTGCAGTAAAGGCATATTAAAAAAATCTTATAAAAATTCCCTGTTCCCAAAAGCCTGTTTCCTTTTCAGTGCTGCACAGATGGGACAGGAGTGGTTAAATTTGGAAATAAATAATAACTCCCTAGCCAACTACGTGATCATCCAGTGATGTGATGCAAAGTGAATGTGTGGTACCAAGAAATAAGGACAATTGGCTTCTGCTAGGAAATAAAGTGAAAAAAAATGCTTTCAGGTTGAAAAGGTAAAAAGGATTAACTACAACCATAGGTGTAATTTATCATCTTTTCTTTATAATAGAGACACTACTCGTAATTACTGACTGTAACAGGATTTCAACAGAGTAAAAAACAGACATCAAGACAAACCATGCCAGAACCAAGACTTAATGTAGAACAATTAGGAGGTTCCCTGGTCAGTCATTTAAACTATCTACTTCAGAAAAATTACATCTTTTGAGAACCCAAGCTAGCTAGAAGAGGTACTTTTCCCTGGTGACAAGCACTAATTCATTTCTAAAGCAATAAATGCTTGAAAAAGGCAAGGCTGAAAGTTAATAAGTACCAGCAGCAAAGTACAGCTGTTGACATTTAATGCTATAAGGGGGAGGGAAAGCCTGCTTTCTTTTTTCCTTCCCCAAAGAATTCAGAGGCAGAGGTCATCAGGGGGACAGCATTTCCAAGTGTCCAATTCTCCCTTAATTTACACAGCTCATCAAAACTAATTCCACTCAGAACAACTGAATCAGAAGTCACATGCACAAAAATCCAGGTCTGCACATACCAATTCTCATTTTAAGTTTGCAGCACAGAAAATTCAGTAATTTCTCATCTGCTACCTTCTCCCTTGCTTTTCTTAGAGCCACATCTCAACACTCAGCAGCCTAAACCATGCTGCAAGATCCACACTCCTATTATCCCTTACTTCATTTTAATGGCAGCACAGGCAAAAAGGGGAATTCAAGCGTAAAATTTCAGCTGTAGGTTAAAAGCAGCCATTCCTTAAGAAGCACTGTCCCTTTGCACTGCATGGGCTGTTTATCATTGCAAAGCTAACACAAGATATTAGCTGGCAGGACCTGGGCTGGGAATTTAGTTGCCAGAGCCTAAAGGGGATCCAACAGGGCTGGAGAGGAACTTGGGACAAGGGATGGAGGGCCAGGACAAGGGGGAATGACTGTCCTGTCTCTGCCAGAGGGCAGGGAGAGATGGGATATTGGGAAGGAATTGCTGGCTGTGAGGGTGGTGAGGCCCTGGCACAGGGTGCCCAGAGAAGCTGTGGCTGCCCCTGGATCCCTGGCAGTGTCCAAGGCCAGGCTGGACAGGGCTTGGAGCAACCTGGGATAGTGGAAAGTGTTCCTGCCCATGGTAAGGGACAGGAACAAGATGAACCTTAAGCTCTGTTCTGACCCAAACCATTCTACTATTACAAGTCATTATTTCTCTTCATCGTCCTTACATTTGGGCGTTTAGCTCATCACCTGAACTCTTCCCACTGTAGCCAGAGAGAGGAAGTTCAGAGTCAGGTAACCTCAGCCTGGAAATTGCAGCCTGGAGCATCACCAGCACCATCTTCCCTCCTTCTCCAGCAAACAGAAAAAGCTTGGACACTACCTTAACCCACGCATTTCAATTTTACAGTGCTCAAGCTCAGCAAGATGAATCCCAACCTCAGGGATGAGATTCAAAATTTGCTACGTTTCCTCTACAGGCAGAGGAAAAAAAGATTGAAATCTCCAGAGGACTATCCCGATTAAAATAAATCCAAAATTAAAGGCCTAATTTTAGTGGTCTGAATTGCCCTCTGGAGCCACCAGTGTCTCTGCAAGGCAGAGACACGGAGCCGTATTTAGGTGTATCACCCCAAGCTTTAAGACACACAGAACAAGTACAGTAATAACAGCAACAATAATTACAGCACTTTGTTCTTAACAAAAAGTTCTCCATTAGTGGATCCTGGAGAGCTCTGAAGAGGTTATTAACTTTTTTGTCCACGGGGGAAACTGAGGCAGGCAACAACGTGCAGCTTGCTCAAGGCTAAGGAGCAGAGCTCAGCCCTGCTGAAAACAGCACTCCCCTCCAATTGCTGAACTATTTTTAACTGCTGAATGTTTGAGGAGTTTAGAAGCAGTGCTCAGGAATGCTTTTGGGAAAGGTGCAAATGCTAAAAGGCTACATACACACAGAGCCCCAGGAGACACAGCCTCTGCCAGCCTCACCTCCCCCTTCTTGGGCACTGATGGGCTCAGCCTCACTATTCTAAATTGAATTTATTTCTATGTAAGAAATGAGAATACTGAGACATTTTAAAATAATGAAAGACCTAAGAATGCCCTCACTTACACTTTATGTTTAAATTTAAGAGATAACTCCAATTTACTTCGATTACACAAAACATAGAATGGACATTATTAGCTATATTAATTTTAAGCTCAGATGATCATCATTGAAATAACCGTATTTTAGGTGCTAAAAGCAAAAGGATTTATCCTAAGTGACTTGCCAAAATAGTTTTACAGTGGACACAACAGTGACTGACCCAAACAGAAAGAACTAATACACAAAACTACAGGGTGAAGTGACAGTCTTTCTGTTTTAGATAAGCAACACAATCTGTTGCAGATTGTGTTGCTTATCTAATGCAGACCCAGATCTGCCATTTCAAAAGTATGTGCAGTTCAAATGGCACAAACTACCTGAACCCTAACACAATTCCCAAAGGGGAATGGGGGATTGGAGAGCTGTGCTTTTTTATGTTGTTCAGCAACATGAAACACTTCATTGCTATTTAGATTTATTTATTTATTCCAGGTTACAGTAGTTACATTTCAAAATTTACAGGGTTAAGCAAATAATACATTGTAAATACAATAAAAAACAATAGCAGTGTAACAACATTCTCTCTAAAATTATAAAGTGAACTTTATCAGTGAATCCACTTTCCTGACATTTTCCTTCATTTCCCACAGTAAAGCTTTTGTGTTTGGTGATTTTTTGATAATAACAAAATAAAATCAAAACAACCTGATCAAATTATTATGTGTTCTCAGACTGGATACTTTTTAATATATCACATGAAAAGAAATATCAAAAATTCAAGTCTTGCTGAACAACATTCATTCGTTCAGGCTTTTTGATGACTAGATGGAAAATACCTTGGATTTAATTTACCCAATTATGAATGAAGACAATAAAGCATTTTTCATTGTGCGTTTAGCAAAGGCACATGGAATATGGCTGTGGATTGAGAATACTGGGAAGTGGCATCCACCTTGTATTTCATTGCAGGAGTTATTTTCTGTGATGCTACCTAACAAAGCATTAATTACGGTAGCAGATACATTAACCAGATCTCTTTTCCAGCTTTACTTGGAAAAGTGTCTCAGGAGGGTTTTGGAGATCATCACACCCTTACATAGCCATGGCAGTTAAAAAAAGTAAATAATTCCCCATGTTAATGTGACTGCCATTAGGAAAAGGCAGCAAACACAGGAAACATCCCACTTTGCCATGCACAAACTGCACCTTCCCACAGAAGCATTGATACAGCCTCTGATGGTCCAGATTAATCCCCAGCTCCACTGCTCTGCATTTGAAATCTCTCCTAATTTAATAAGCCTATTTTTCCATGTGCCTTCATTCTGCGGATCTAACACCACGAGAACTAAGGAAATTTGTGAGAAAAACCTATTTCTGGCTTCGTGTTTTGCAAGGTACTGTCCATCTCCATCAATCAGCCTGATTATTTTGGCTTCTACAGCACAAATCACACAGTGCATTTGCTCTAACACGTGTAGCTGCGGTGGTCACAGTGCAGACCCCCTTTATTTTAAAAACATCAAATCAACTGGCCTGAATTACACACCCTCATCAGGCAAAGACTCCCCTCAAGGTAAGCTGTAGGATTCTCTGGCCAAAAAACTGCAGAGTAAGTCCACTTTTTAATGAGATGAAATGCTATCCCCATTAAAACCAACAGAAAAATTCTACTACTATCAATGGGGTCAGGATTTAATTTCTTAATGCCCTTGAAATATTTATAAAGGAGATTTACAGTATGTGGACACAGAAAGAGACAAAATATATTAAAAGAGAAATCAGTGATAGTAAATAGGTTTCAATTTGCAACATAACTGCCAAATAAAATCCCGTTTCACTGAAGTTAAGATTGGTTTTCCAGTCTTTACCCTAGCAGCTCAGATAAAATAACCTAACAATCCTGCAAAAACACTAAAAGACACTGCACTTAAAAAAATAGATGTGTATTTCTGCCTGAATTATTTTGTGCTAGTACTGTTAAAAATGACACTGAAAGTTTTACATTTTGTCTTTTTTCCCTGCATTGTTATTTTTGCAACAAAAAGAGTGAAAAAAGTTTCACTGCCTTGAGTTTGGTTTATGTTGTATGTTAATGTTTTTTTTCTAAATAAAACCTGACCATTCAGATGTTTATTCTAAAGACCCCACTGGAAGGAGCACGAATGCTTTGCGAAGAACCTGCAGCCAAGCCTGCAGAAACACTGCACACTGAAACCCCTGGACTTCCAAGGACTCCTAAAAAGGAACTGATTCTAGGAGCAAATCCTTTTACTGCAATGCCAGTTCGACATTTAGTGAAATTTAAACTGAGCCTTTATATAAAGGCTTACTTCTTTTGCACTTGCACAGAAAGTATGAACCAACTCGCTGTGTTTCACCTGCTGCTAAATCCCAACTCTCGGACTGTACAGGTGCTCCACTGCTCCTACACTGGAACACCTGCCATATTGAAAATATGTAATTCAATATTTAAAATTATAATATAGGAGCCTGAACCAGAGGAGCTGTGGCTGAACCATCCCTGGAAGTGTCCAGGGCCAGGTTGGACAGGGCTTGCAGCAACCTGGGACAGTAGAAGGCATCCCTGGTCATGGCAGGGGTGGCACTGGATGAGCTTTAAGGTCCCTTCCAACCCAAACCATTCCATGATTCCATGAACAGGCCAGTTAGGTTTAAACTGGCACCATCATCATCCCTGGTATCACACCAGTCTATACCAGCTCACCTGACTTGATGCATCTGACCTTTTCAAACCGTAAGTAAAATTCCTTAAAGGAGCTAGAATGTTTCTTTATACCATTCTGAAACATAAATCCTAGGGCAATTAGAGAAACTCTCAATTACCTGTGGTTCTCCGTGTCTATGCAAAACTCCTACTGATTTCTCCCCTATTTGTTCAATTTGGTGATTTTGAAGTACCCTGATGAGACGTGAGCATGAATGTACATTCAAAATGTAACTCAGGGTTGGAAAGTAGATGAATTTCATTCTGATAGTCCTCAAGTTGTCTTATCTAAGTCAGACTGTTTTCATGAGATACAGAATGGGTAAGATAAAAATTTATGTTAAAATTTCAGCTCAAGAAATTTTAACTCCCTGAGGGTTTCTAGTCGAAGCCCTTTGAAAATAAGAGCTTATAATGGAAATCATGACGAACTCAACTGCAGCCATGTCATAAAAATATAGTAAAAATATTCCCAGGAGGAAAAAAAAATAAAATCTGGAACTACAAATTGGGAATCTGTTTTCTCAAAGAGATGCTAAAGACTGCCACACAGTTAAAACACAGACTCATCACTAGTATTGGTATCTGGAGGTTGATTCCTTCAGGGCTCTGCACCTCCCAGGCTCAGAACACAGAGCAAGAACAGAATTGCTCCTGTTAATTGGCAAATCCTTCATCAGGCTACACCTGAACAACAGAAAGGTGGGGTTCCCCTCTCAGCTTCAGGCCAAACACACTTCCCCACGTGGAAAACCAGCTCATGGAGCAGATACCCAGCTGTGCACACTTTTAATTTCACTGGAGATGGTTTGTGGCAAAGCTGAAGATTTGGCTCTGCTTTCGAGCCAAGAGGAAAGAGTGACCAAAAGAAACATTATTTACCATTTACAAAACAATTTACAACCACTGACTGATCTTGCACAGGTGTTTTTATCCTTCAACAGGGTAGCTTTTTTTGGGGAAATTAAGTTAAAATTTTAACTAATAGGAACTATCCCCTCAGTCTTCTGAGAGCCTTGAGATAATTTTATCCTAGAAAGAGTACAGCTCTAAAATTCGTATGCTCAACTTGTGTCACCCTCTGCTTCTTCACAGCTGCTTGCACTGAAAATAACATTTAGCAGTGATGGATAAAAATAAAAGGTTTAAATTTTTGCCTTCAGTAACCAAATACAAATTTTTATCTATTCATACACTGAATTACTTCAATATTTTTCTTTTTTTTCCTTTTTTTTTTAATGATTACCTGACCAAGACACTGAAGATTGGCAGAAATTTCACTGGCTACATACCTAATTAAGTTATTATCCATTTATGAGATATGTATGTAAAGGTGTTTCAGTCGGAAAGATAAATAAGTTCAAATGAACTCCTTACACACTTTGTTCTGAAATACCTAATTGTTCCATTTATACTATTTTACAAAAAAGACTATGGGCATGCTTACAGACATACACATTAAAATAAACCAGTCACTGCAAAAAGCTGCTTCTGCATGCAGGGGTAGATTTGTAAAGTTGTCATGCTTTAAAATGTCTTGCTCTTATCATCATAATAAAGATATTTTCATATGTATCTATATATCAAATCTATGAACACCAGAAGGATCCATTTCAGTGGTTTTTTTAATATCAGCAAATACTCTTCCCTGAAAGATCTTTTTAAAACAGATGAGGATAAGTTTATTAAATTGCAATCAAACATAGAACAATTCATTTAACTTTCACCTGAAATGCACACAATTTCAGATGAGGGAGTTTTCTAACATGTTCCTATCAAAATCTTTGTATCAAAATTATGTATGAAGATGATCTGAAAAGAATTCATCTCAGTACTTAAAATTTATCTCCTGAATAGTCTTTCAGTTACTCTTAAAATAACACAGGTCACCAACCTAATTTTTTTAAAGGAAGGCATCATATACTTTAAAAAAAATGCACACCTAGGACAAGAATGATGTTAAAATACCAGTGTCGATACCATACTGATAACAAAAAGTATTTATTGAGTTCCTGTTACAGGTTTGATCCAAACTGTCACATAAATTGATGGAAAAACTCCCACTGACTTCAGGGAGGGGAAAAAAAAGCCTGACCTACAGAAGACACTGTGGTTACTCCCAACAAGGGGAAATGAAATTAAACTAAAATAATTAGGAAAAAAGTGACAGTGGTTTAAAAAGCAGAGTAAAAGAGCTAAAGGAGACCTAAGTGTTTTCTTTACTTAGACTGCAGATGTTAATTTTCCATTGTAAAAATTTTGATTTAATTTACATTAGAAATTTTTATCAAGTTTTACCTGATGATAAATATACTTTTTTTGGTGGCTACAGATCAGTTACTTCACATCAAGGAAGGCCCTAATGGAGAGATGACTAAAAAATCCCTGTGTGCAGCAATAACAGTAAGAATTAAACATTTCTAATATATAATTTAAATTAATCCTACTTTAAACATCACAGTTTGAAGCCTGCCCATTCAAGATAACTATCAGTGTAAAAAAGAATCCACACAACAGCAGATTCTTGTGTTATTTAAACAAAACTGATGCTGTGGCATTCCCCATCACAAGTGAAGAATGATTTCAGCAGTGCTCACACGCAGTCTGGTCTGACCCAGGCCAGGAGCCATCAGACCACCATGGTGTTTACTTATCAAAACCTTCCTTTAAATTCCTGATTCAACCCATCCCCTGATGGCTGCTTATCTGAGGGCAGACAGGACTGTTTTTATTCCAGCGTGAAGGATGTGGCTGAGCTGCACTTACAGGAGGAAGCAGCACTGATCTGTGTGCACAGGTTGGGGTGACTCACCTCACCTCACCCCACCCAAAAGTTATCCCTTAGGGAATGCTGATAAGCCAGGTTTGGGACAACTCGTGGGAGAGAAAGACACTGCCAGAAGGCATCTTTGGCGAGGGTTTATCTCTTCCCTGTGAGACCCAGGGAAGAGCAAAGCAGACACCTGGAATTAGTGGAGATGACTTGCACCCAAACCAAACACACACAGATGTGTGCACACAAGGTAAGACAGCTGCTTCCATAAACGTGCCATGTGCAACACAGCAGTGACACTGATAAAAACTCTGGGCAGGGAAGGAACTGCTAAGTGGGAGACAAACAGGAATGAAATCCCCTGCGCACGCTTGTTATAGATAGCTGAATTTTTAGGGTAAGCTTATTTATTGGTTCTGCCTGAAAATGAGGAAGCTAATGTGTGGCAGGTTCAAAGTGCAAAACCTGGGAGTAAACAGAGAGTTAAGGATATGTCATGGGTCTGCATCTAGTCTGGATCTCTAGGGTGCTTCACCTTTTTAAATATAAAACTTATTTCCTTATATAAATGTTTTAACATGCAAAAAGGGCATCTGGATGAATACCCTGAATGCTTCTATTGTAGCAAACACAGCCCCACTGCTTTTGGGGTATCTAAATAAGGGTACTAAGTTATATTTTCCCCGAGTTTGGCAATGAAAGCTTAGGGTGGCTCCCCACACACACCTTTAAAGGTGTTTATATGTGTGTATTGGCACATGCAGGTGGGTATACTGTGATTTTTTTGAAACTACATATAGTCACTATAAATTAAGGAAAACAAACGATATCATGGTAATAAAACCCAAAAGAGAAAACAAAACAAACACATACAAAGAGAAAAGCAAACCTCGTTTTCAGCATAATCCAAAATAACATCAAGATTGCAAAGATCAGATTTTTTTTTAATTTTTTTTTTTTTTTTTAGTTTATGATTGATTCAGATCAGGCTCTGCCATATTCCCATTCTCTGGAAAGATAGGTGGAAAATTGTTATTAAAAGTCGCTGGGAACTCTAACGCGGCTTCGGCATTTTGATAGCCCACGTACGAATTAAACGGCTGCTGAGGAAGTACTTGGCTATCAGGCATCTGCACGAAAGCCCCTGACTGTGTGGTAGGGGGGATTCTTTGGCCAACTAGTTGGATTTTAGGTTCCCTGGGCTCCAGTTGTTGCTTGCTTTCTTCGTCCGTGTCAAGACGGGTTAGCTTTTCTATCCACATGCGGAATTTCTCCTCTGTCTGCCTCTGCATCTCGGCAAAGCAGTTCATGGCCTCTTCCAGGACATTGCCTATGCAGTTCCTATCCCACACGGTGCCCCTGTCAAGCAATCCTGGAATTTCCCTGGTCGCTCCTCCAGATCCCCCAGCACGACTGAAGCCAGCTTTAAAGACATTGAGGCCATTTGATAAGACATCGTTAAGTAAGAACATAATATTGTTTATTAAGGCATGTAAACTCAGGAAAACAACTTTTCTAATTCTGCCCCTTGGATATGACAACAGGAGAGGAATTAGCACATATTAACCAACAGTATTACTGTTATAATAACATTTTACACCCACTGAGGTTATAATAGAAATTTTGGCTTCAAAATTATTTTTATTCTAAAAGTCTCAGACAATTCTGTCACAAAGGTCTCTTCTTTTAATGAGTTAACAACCAAATTACTCTAGTTGCCTTGCAATTTCTGTTTTGAATTCAACTGAAGGTGTCAAAAACATCATACAACAACATGTTTAGTTCTATTAAGCAGCAATCCAAAATGCTATTTTTTCAACTGACAAACCTGAATAATTGCGTGCATTTTACTTAGACACTTGAACCCTTTTACAAAACAGGCTGTCAAACACAGGTGGAATTGGCCCAAAGCTCTTAGCCTGATTTTGGGAAGCACACAGAACGCTGATGAGGAGAACACAAGACACAAACACACAGACATGGGGGGCAGGGGGTTATGTGAGTGCAGTGCTGACACAGGAGGGGAGAGCATCCTCCGCCAGGCGTGAGGGACACAACTCCATCACAAGGACAACCTGCACACCACAGAGCCCTGACCAGTGTCACATCAGCCAGGACCCTGCCCTGAGCCACCATTCCCAGAGCCAGCCCCAGGCAAGGCAGAAAACAGGGAATGGCTGGAAGGAAACTGTTCTGCTTCCTGCTATCCATCAAAAAGACAGTGGGAATGACTGGTTTTGGGATTATCAGGAAGAACTTCAGCAGCCTGAAGAGAAGGCCAATCCTCATGGCCTTGCTCTATGTATCAATAACAAAAGGCAGTGGAATCTATATTTTTAAGTCTAGAGTTCACTCAGGAATCATTTAGCAAGCAATAAACTCCCAAGAAAATGAGGCTCTGTACCTGTTTGAGGAATCATAAACAATATGTGCATGCCATCCAAATACACAAATGTCACCTAAGGTAATTCCAAAACAAGACAAGCATCACATTAAACTACACAAAGGTACAGAAGATGACAATTTAACAGCTGAATATGAAACTTGTGGCACCCTCTAGCTTAAGAATAATAGAAAACACCCTAAGAATGAGAGAAATCATTGCACAACCTAAGTAAATATTTACTAATAAAAACATAAGGCACTGAATCTTTATTGGGATTTCACTGAGTACATGAAATCACAGCATTACTTCCACACTACATTCTTTTTAGAAGCTATTTAAATGAGGTATACACAGATCCTTCAGCAACAGCTAAACAAAGCCCAGGGTTATTCTCTTGTTTCTGAAGGGTAGTTTTTAAGTATTTCTCCCCCATCTGTTTACCTATCAGACACACTGGAAATTCAGGTCCTCTGCACAAAATAATTACTTAACAGCAACTAATTTACATCCCCCAACTGCATTTTAACTAAAAGTAATTAAGTAAAATGGCACCTTTCTTCTAAAACACGGCTCCTTTTGTTTATTCAGTAATTGTTTTCCTCCCTGAAAAAGCTATTTGTTCTGTTCATTTAGATCTAGTACTGAACATCCAGTAGGATTCTGTTTATTTGTTCCTGTCTTAAACTCAAGAGACTAAATTACAATTTTTCTGATTTCCATGGGCTTACAAACAAGTAATGTTAAGTTTTAATTGCAATTTAAATAAAAACGATTGATGGTAATAAGTGAGACAATCTTCTCAGTTTTCTAAAATTAAGAATTAACTTTAGAATGGTCAAAGTTGACAAAATTGTTTTGCTGAATAAAGTATGTTTTACTGAATAAAGTATGTTTTGAAATATCTATTGCCCTGTAATATTAATTTTAAAAGGCCTCATTCGTAGAGTATCTCCAATTTACAGTAGCAGCAAATCATTGTTTTAAATGCTTTCCATGCAGCTAGTATAACAAGGCTTAATCAATATTTTCCTTATTTTAGGGTTTAAAAAAAAATCACGCCTAAAAATCCATTTTTAGCATTTATTTAACTGGTCCCTCTTCTGCTTATAAACTTTAGGTTTTTTAATTATGCCAAGTTTAAAGTAGAAGAAATTTGAGGTCAGAAGGGGTCAGAATCAAAGATTCCTTTCTTATTTTCAAGGCAATACCTCCTGTAAAACAGCACATAAGAAATGCCCCCACGCTGTCTCTTTATGGCATCTCTTAAGTACTATCTAAGTAATAACCAAATCCAAAGTAATTTAATTTAGGAAGTCTGGCCACATACCAATTTAGGATATGCTTCATCTTCATTCTAACTAGCAATGGCTGGTTGTTCTGTGTTATTCAGCTGCAGACATTTCCAAATTAGTATGTTACTGCAAATAATTTTTAACAGACTATTTTTTTCCTATCTATTGACTGTAATTGCCCTTCTAAGTTACTTGAACCAAATTCATCTCTTGAAAATGCTTAATCCAAGTTCTATGCACAATTCTTAGGAGGAAGGAACCTGTGCCCATCTCTTTTGGTTTCAGCATTTTAAAAAAGCATTTTAACAATGTGAGATGCAGCTTTTTCAACATTAACTTTTTAACAGATTTTTGTAATAGCCTAAAATATGAGTCACCCCCATTCCAATTCAGATTCTTCTGAGTTGTAGAAAGCACAGTGATGGTAAAACACAAATATTTTTGTGTATTATTTGAATTTTTAAAAATCCCTTACTTCTTTCAAAAGAAAGGTGTTTACACAGCAACAAATACTGATTCCCAGACTTGCTCTCATGTCAATTTAATTCAGAGTTAATCTGTAGCATCATAAAAACTTCCTACTACACCAGAAAGTCTAGTAGAATCTATTTCAGGACCCTTATGCCACATTTATGGGGTATTTAATAATGGCAAAATCCTAAATGCCAGCAGAGAGACTTAGTCATTAAAAGGTAAAAAAAATTGTTCCTCATCTGCAATAATCCAAAAATCATGGCATTCCCTGAAATAAAGAGCCAAAGATTATGACTGCTCACATCAGTGAAAAGGTTCTCAGGCACCCCTGAAGTTTAGACTCAACCTGTATTTTTAGGTGTAAATTAACACCACAGGATGCATTCTTACACAGAATAGCATAACTTACATTGTGCTGAGCTCCTGTGCAGCTCACAATACTTGTACTGAAGTATCACCAGTAAAATCTCAACTCTTCAGTCCTTCTTGAGGAGAAAAGCAAGTCTGCCACCATTTTAATCCACGGTACATTTGAGTTCAGCAGAGAGACCTGACTCTCTACTGCACAACTGCTCTGCAACTTCATGGCATTATCATGTATTTCACTGAACATTCTCTTGCCTTACAAATTTAGCCAAACATATTTCAGAGCCAGTGATATGTGTGGTTTAAAAAAAGGTTGCTGCACTATTTAAATGGAAGAGTTTTAGTGACATAATATGAAAGACGAATATATTCTCAAATGTGGCAATTTAATAATTTTCACACCACACACAAGCAACCTACCTGCTGTAACATTACCTATGTTGACAGCTTAAGAGTCTGTATAATTTTTATCATCAGGGCCAAATTAACTGTCACTAAAAATTTTAAAAGCATCTCTGTTAGCAAAGCTGTTTTTCAGGCAACAGAAGGCTAAAAATGAAAATTATACGAAAATAAGTGATGTTGAGTAAATAACCAAGACTGCAGCTGAATGTCCAAACACAAAAATGAACACATGCTGCCTGTAAAAAACTCTTCTGCCTCAATGTGTACAATAACTCTTTAAAAGTAAAGGCAGAAGTTTTTCATGCTTATGTCCTGACACTGAAGTCAAACTTTTCAGCTTTCCACTGTGTGCAGAGAACACTCACAGCCTGAATTTCCAGGAGCACTTTTTGATACCCTGTATTGTTTTCTATTTACACCTTCACTCCCTCAGTTTTGAGGCTATTCACAGTGTTATGCTAAGTGCACTAAAATGGCTTTCTAGTCAGAAAGAGGAGCTGAGTCCCTCGCCAGCTCCACGCAGAGGGATGGCAGATGGCTGAGAATCACCACTGTGACAGAGCGCTGGGAGTCCAACCAGACTCACAGCTCCACCACAGCTCTGAAATCCACATCTCCTTCACCCACCAGCAGCACAGGATGGAGTGTTTGGACAAACCACGTTCTTATCTCTATAGAGGATATTTTCCTCTCGCACTCGGAAGGCGTTTCCCACAAAGCAAATCTGTTTCTACTTAAAGGAAAACCGCAGTGTGGCAGGTCTGAGTCCACACCCTGTCGCACCGAGGGGGCAGCTCAAACCTTTTAATGGCTTAAACAGAACTCAGCATCAAGCAGATGACATGTGCTATGAAATTAGAGTAAATGCTAGTGTCCCTCCCTCGGGATGGTTTGTGCACTCTTGCACTGCAGGTAAAGCTGGGCCTTGCTGTAATCATTATTAATAGTCAACCTCTTCCTGTAATGGGATTCCTTCACAATAAGCATCTTGTGGTCAAGATCCAGAGTCATATATAGAAGAGCCCAGTGACACACAAAAAATACCTGGGAGTGCCTTCAGGTCCCTACAATGGCTGTCAGAAATCTAAGCAGACCTGAAAATACTATGTGGTGCCATTCTGGGTTACAAGGTACTTTTATGACTTAAAAAAAGAATGTGACCTGAGGGATTTATTCTGTGTGTTTTGGGGTTTTTTGAGAGGTGGGGAAGAACCCATCCCCAAAATCAATGAAACACTCTTCTTCAACTGGCTTTAAATCAGGCTTAAATTGCTCAAAGTGTTAATATTATAAATAAAAAGGCACAAAACCATGGAAGCTATGAGACTGACTAACTACTTACTATGTTGGTAAAAACAAATTTAGATCGCTATTAAAAGTTTACTACACAATAATTATAGGAGGATATTATGCCTCTACCAGACACTCTAATAATAAACATTTACTTCCTTCGTGCAACCTGCTTCCTAGCAGGTGTGGGATAAATGCCAGTTTTCATGGTGACAGCATCATCCACCATAATCAACTCAGTTAAATCAGTTATTTTTTAAGTCTGCTGCAGTATTTTAAATCATTCATCTGACAAACATTAGTTCAGCAACCTAATATTGCAGTTTTCCTTTAAATGTTCTTGCCCTATGTAAGATGTTATTTATCTCAAAAAGAAAAAACTTCTAGCACAACAGGCAAAAAGGCATGTAACCCAGTAAAAGTTGGCAAGCCAAAAAGTTTATTTTTATGGATTTTATTTTTGATTGCCATATGATGATGGTTCTATGGTATAATATGCTGCAAGAATAATTCACACAAAATCCTGTCCACAGCACTTTGGCTAATAAAATAACAGAAACTCAGCAGACAAAAACCTTGAAGAATTCAACTTTCTTTTGCTAATAAAATGACACCAATAAAATGACAAGAAGGCCTCTATAATTTGCTGCCTCCCATCTTAACAAAGATGTGTCCAAAAGTTAAAAGTGTAGAAATTATTGATCCTTATGACAAAAGAGAACTGTAACAACTTTGTCTAAGATGTTGAAAATTTAGGTGTGAATATAGCTTGGGCACCTGTGTAATCATATCTGTATCCTAAAATAGGTGACCAGCTGCAATCTGAAAGAACTTAGAATAAGGCTAAGCAGGTTTGTCATGCACTGACATGTTGAGCTGCAAGCACAGAATAAGTGCAGTAATGGCCAGGGCCTCACTGTTACACAGGCAAGAGGTGTGCCGTGCCATTTCTAACACAGCTGCCAAGCTGTGGGCGTTATATATTAAAGCAAAGCTGGCCACTTATCTTAAGAATTAGGTTATCACCATCTAAGGGGATTTGACAGCACTGACATGAGTTCATATAAGCTTACAAAGATCTGAAAAATCCAGAATTCAAAGGTAGTCCTTCCTCCCATTTACCACTTCTATGCTTTGTTGGTGTGCAAAAGTGCACAGGAGCCTCAGAACAGATTTTTTAAAATTTGCCCACATCTTGTTATTACACTGCAGTCTTCAAATTTACACAGAGCTGCAGTTCTCCTGGGTTTTTCTCAAGTGTCACTCATCTAACTTAGCATGACAGCTGAGAAACGATGTCAGGCGCGTTACAGTTCAGTTTAAAAAACATCCTCTACCTGGTATCTCTGCAGTGATTGTCTTGCTGCTCCCTGAAACCTCTTCATCGTCGTCTGACGAGCTCGTGCTGGAGTCACAGGTCAGGTCACTGTCGCTGGTACTGCTGTCCTGCAGCAGGTTGTACTTCTTGCGAGCAGCCGCCTCCCGCTTCTGCCTCAGGAGCCGGATCCTCTCTTTGTGCTTTTGGCTCCGGTGACCCTTTACCTTGGTAACTCTGCCATTCTGCTTATCGCTAGACTGTCGGTTTTTCTTGGCAGCCATCGTTGAAGTTTCGCTTTCGGACCTGGATCTCCTGGATTTCCTCCCAACTGCAACCCCGGACCCTGCAGAAGGGTCTCCCTCTACAGCAGCTTCAGCTTGGCAGGGCTCATTCTCCTCTGCAGAAGACAACGTGTCTGAGTCAGCCAAGTGCCCACTGGAGGAAGGGGAAAGCATGCAGTGGTTAGAAGAGTCACTCTCATAAACTCGGCCACCCGCTGGCTTGTCGCTCTCCGTAGATGCCAGCTGAGACTCCGAGGAGTCCCGCCTCAGTTCCATCAGCAAGCAAGGCATGGAAGAGAGCACTGCAGAGTCTGCTGCAGTGGAAATGCTGTCCTTCTCAGTTTGTGTCTCGAGTTCTATAGGCCCATCTTCATCAGGAGCAGTCTCTTGCTTTTCAGAAGTCTTTGGTGGAATTTCTGAATCAACAAGTTCTTCTGCTTTTCCTACTGCCTCCATCTTCATTGCAGAGCAAGGTCCTTCTACACTCAAAGCATGGAGCACATTGTCTGGGAGGCTGGGTGAGCTAGACGTCTCCAGCAATGCAGCAGCCTGCACAGGAACAGAACAGTAGGAAATAATTATACAAGTAACTCAGTCCTCCTCTTCACAATGTTACCTTAAATAACTCACTGCTTTTGGTTAGACACTATGGGCCCACAGAACCACAGAGTGGTTTGGGTTGGAAGGAACCTCCAAACTCATCTGGTTCCAACCCCCTGACATGGGCAGGGACACTTTCCACTATCCCAGGTTGCTCCTAGCCCT